>NC_088604.1:105279041-105587791 GCF_036013475.1 Columba livia
GTAAGGAAGAACTTAGTAAAAATATTTTCTTGCTAAGAAGTAGAAATATGTCAGAAAACACAGCATGCAGTGTTCTTGGAAAGATATCTTACAAAATCAGTAAGAAAAGACAAAAATAAATTTTAAAAGGCACCGAGTTCTGTGAACTATGAGCAGTACATGTACCTAATGTACAGAATGATGGACTGATCCAGCAAACTAGAGTCACAGGAATCTACTGCAACTCCAGAGTTCAGTCAAAGAAATAAATCACTTGTCTCTGAACTGAAGGCTTCTGAAGATGGTTAAAAATGAGCAAGAACTGCCCAGTATACAACGGATATGCAAATGTAGTAATCTTAAAGCAAGAGAGGAAAAAACCTACACGGTAATAAACAAAAAGGAAGACTACGTCAAACGATTAAAACCCTGGATTAAATTATGTGAGTGGACAAGTGGTACTAAAGAATGTGAATATCCCAATAAGAAGCAGCACACACAGTTAAGGTAATGTAAGGAAATATATTAAATTTAAATATTTCTGTAAATCAATAAATACTATATCGGTATAGAATACCGATTTGGACTAATAAAACTTGGACTAATAAAATCTAAGAGCTGTAAATGTTTTCCACAGATGTTAAACAAATACTGAATTCGTAGGCTGAAGTAATTTGTCACATAAGCAACACAGCTCCATCATACCTTTTTCTTACACGAATTTTTGGTTCCTTCATTTTTTGTATTCCACTGAAGGGTTTAAGTGAAAAATTATTTACATATTTTCTCTAATGTTTTGCTTTCCCATCAAGATTCTTGTATATTCATTAACCTTTTTTGTCTCAGGATTGAACAACTCATTGTCCATTGTGAAGACCACTGGTGGACAGGGTTGCAAATAACAGAAAGAGACATGTCAATATGTCAAAATCTTGATGTGTTCTGTTTGATAATAGCTGAGACTGATGTTTTTTCCCCTTACAATTTCAAATAACAACTCTCTCTCAGCAACAGTAATTCTGAACTAAGTATTAAAATAAGGAACAGTCTTCTGTTTTTTCAGCTACTGGCTGCACTCCAGTTGAAACTCTAATTGACTGGCATTTCTCCTTTCATCTCCACCAAATTTTCCTCAAATCAGAGCCCATACAAGAAGGAATGGTCCTCCCCCAAGACATCTTCCTGTGTTTTTAGTCATCCACACTTCTAAAATAAACAGCTATATGTTCCAGATGACAACATACTGTCTCCACTGATGACATTCCAGAAAGTCTCATGGTTACAACTCAGTGAGAAGAGCTATCATTATCTATGCCAGCAAAAACCAGGAAGAAAAAAAAAATCTCACTGCAATCAATACTTGTACAAATTTAGAGGAATATCTCAAACTCAATGAGGAAACTAAAAATAACCATCATCCATACTGGAAAAGAGATTAACAGAAAATGAGTTGAGAAGGACACTCCCTTGTTAAGACTGCGACTGGTTTGAATACAATCCTTAGGAGTACAATTATAAAATCATTGTTTACAATTCCTCTGGTAATTCCATGCTGGAGAAGCTTCCACAATCCCCATACTTTCCGCACATGGGCACAAGAATGTAACAAAAGGAATGCACAGTGAAAGTGTGGAGAATTCTTTTGGAAGTTACTGTTGTTCATACATAATCTTTAGTACAGTACTCAGTAGATACCTTCACTAAAGCAAGGAGGTGGGTAAAAGTGTAACAAAGAGCATACTAGAAGTAAATGACCTTGAAGAAAAACTAGGAACTGGCAAGACAAACAGAGTCTATGACAAGACGATTTTGCACAAGGCTTCAGATATCAAATCAGGAAATGAAACTGGAAGCAGAATGACACAGGTTTATGTTCAGCTGGTTCTGGCTACTGCAAGGATACAAATCTGAGGTTAACTGATTCTCAAACAGCTGCTGAAATTAAGAGCTAATCAAAGGCAGGGGGTGTGCAAGTGGTGGAGGACACAATAGAACAGAGGGGCAAGAGACAGAGCACTTGAAAGATAAAACTCACGCTATGGAAAAGATGAGCAAACAGAAAGAGTAGACTTCAACAGAAACAACAAAAATGGACGAAAGTTTTACGCCAGCTGCTCAGTTTTAATTCACAATATTAAGAGAGACACAGACTGGGAAGAAAAAGAAAAAAAAAGGAAAGAAAATAAAAAAGTTACAAGAAAAGCAACATAAACCACATAAATGGGAGTTGGCAAGCACCAGTGTTGATTTTACAGGAAAAAGTGACAGCGGATCTGGAACTAGAGAGCGTGTCATGAGACAGAAAGGGGTAAAAGCAGAGAGCCTGAAAAGTGACGTAGAGGAAAGAACAAGCAGGATATACGCGCCTATATATGCGTGTGTATGCGCACATAGGCATATATATCTACAAATAAAGACACACACAATATATATATTATATATAATGTGTATATAATTATCATATACACATGTATTGCATGTATGTCTTTATTATACAATGTACGTATACTGTATATGTGTGTGAAATAGATGTACATATGCATGTAGGCACACGTATTTTTTACTTCTGAACACACACAAACTATGTCCCTCTCTCCACAACAAAGTGCTATAATGGCATACCAAAACTACCTCTACACAGATACTGGAACAACACATCAGTGTGAGAAATGCTAAATAAGCCCAGTCAGAGTGCTGCACCACTGCGGCATGACCACTGCTAACAGTAACTTGGATACAACTACACAGCACTTTGAGGAGAATAAAAACAAAAACAACACTAAAAAAAAAAACCCACACCAAATGAACATCCTGCAGTGAAGCAGGCAGACTAAAGGACCAGACTCTAAAAATCAGATTAAAATCATGCTTCCAGTTCTGAAGTTCAGAACAAGTTTGCAGTTCTTTTTAACTACTGTTTCTTAGTAGGAGAACAGACAGCAAAAATATGTTTGGGGGTGGTGTGTGGGGTTGTGTGCGAAGTCAAAATGTCTCGACCTCTTCTCCCCCACCTTCTTTTTTGTAGAAAAAGTTATTACCTGATAAATCCTGGGATTTTCCAGATACTCTGGCACGTTTAGCTCGGTGACCAAAGTTTTCAGTAGCTGAAGTAGAGGCACCCTTTAATGAAATACATAAGAATTAGTTTGGTCATTAGGTAACTTACGAAATGAATTAGCTTCCTATTCTTGAAACAGTAGGGTTTATTTTACAATTAAAAACAAACACATGAAAGTTACCTCCATACTGCTCTTTGTAGGGCAAGCTGTTCTTTTAGGAAGAAGAGTTTTTCTGCGAAGTTGGTATGGACTATTTTGTGCACCAGGACCTGACTCTTCTGCAACCATATCTGCAGGTACATCATCATCTGTCAAGAAAAAAGGAAATTTGCTAATTAGAACTGTAGTTTGGTTTTATACCACAAAAATACTACACAAATTTTCTGATAAATACACTCAGTCAAGAGACTGGGGAAGAAGTGCTCGAGTACAGTGAACTTTTAGTGAAACATCAGAATATACCCAGAAATACATAAAATTACATGAGAAAGTACATAGTAATTAACTTAGGTTTCTCTATATGTACACAGGAGCTATACCAAAAGCTGCGTTAAAAAAAAAATACATACACACACATATCTAGGCTTTCAGTTTCTCTGCAAGCACCATATTCACTGTGCTAACTCCAGCATCTTATTGCTTCAAATTTTTCACCTAATGCTATCAGCATGACGATGAACACTGAAGTTTCAATTATTAACCAGATGCTATCAAGAAGTCCTTTAGTAAACACAGCATTTAGTACAAAACTCAAGGCACAATTTTCCCAAGACATTTCAGCAATAGCCCAGGCCAGCATACAAATCTTCTGCAGAATGGAGGTAACTTTAAATACACATTCTGTTTGCCCAAATTATACTTAGAAAAACGTACATTCTGTCCCTGCTCTTAAAAAAAAGTGCAGAAAGTTTGTGAGTATAATTTTTAAAGGTTTTAATTCAAAAACTGATTTCAGTTTCAATTTTCCATGTTCATATATTCCTGGAACATGCTCAAAATAAGCAAGGAATAACTACATATCACTGCATGCCCTACAACTAGCACAACATAAAGTCACAAGAATTTTTAAGAATTCAGAACAAAAACCATCTAGAAAATAAATTAAAGCCCAGCTCTACTTAAGTAAAAGGTATACTTTTGCAGATGGTCGACTGTGAGAAGAGAATTTTGTGCTCCCTTTTCATTTTAACTGCTTTTTCACTTTTAAACTGAGTAAAACATGATGTAAAAGCGATAGCCAGAAAAGCAACACTGTAGAGTAAGCAGTTCTCCTGAATATATTAGGGTAAAGAAAGACCAATGTCAAAAAAACCCAATCTACCCTTCAAATATTAAACCAGCCTGTTCAAAATAGAAAGAAAAGCAATTTTTAAAGTTCTAAAGACTTCCTTACATTTCAAGATCTTAATGTCTTGATTTTCTTAAGTTTTAAGTTTTTTCCTGACATGAATTACAAAACATTGCATTTATATAGGATTATGCACGTGATCATAGCACAAGCTGCTATATCACTGACAGCTAACCAATAAAATTCTGAAGAAAAAGCTAGTTCAGTGCTGTCCTGCTCTTCTCTGGTTCTAATTTTTCCTCCACCTTGGCAGATACTTAAAAATGGCAAACAGTGCCATGTATCATCAACAGATCACAACACTGCCAGGCCACCTAAATAGAGGGCAGAACTGGCAAAAAGATGAAGTTAGCTGGAGGAATGTATGCAACCTCACACAGCTCAGGGCAACCAGAAGAGCCTAATCAGCTGGCTAATGCACTTGCACACTAACCCTGCAAGAAACACCTCCATGCAGAGCCTTTAGCCAGCCCGGCAGCCAACCCAGCCCAGCCACAAGGAGGGGCCAAGGACCACACCACTGGGAAGAACCATCACCCTTTTTGCAGCAGCAGTTTTTGAGGACAGGAGTGAACCGTGAAACTTCTACCAAAAAAAACACCACTTTTTTAAAACAACAGAGCAACCTCCCTAACTTCAGCTAAAAGCTACCTCACCACACCTGGAATATTGTGTCCAGTTCTAGAGCCCTCAGTTCAAGCAGCACATGGAACTGCTGGAGAGAGTCCAGCGCAGGGCAACAAAGATGATGAAGGGAGTGGAGCATCTCCCTTATGAGGAAAGGCTGAGGGAGCTGGGGCTGTTTAGCTTGGAGAAGAGGAGACTGAGGGGTGACCTCATTAATGTTTATAAATACATAAAGGGTGAGTGTCACAAGGACGGAGCCAGGCTCTTCTCAGTGACAGCCAATGATAAGACAAGGGGCAATGGGTACAAACTGAAACACAAAAGGTTGCACTTAAATTTGAGAAGAAACTTCTTCACTGTGAGGGTGACAGACACTGGAACAGGCTGCCCAGGGGGGCTGTGGAGTCTCCTTCTCTGGAGACATTCAAAACCTGCCTGGACACCTTCCTGTGTAACCTCATCTGGGTGTTCCTGCTCCACCGGGGGGACTAGACTTGATCTTTTGAGGTCCCTTCCAATCCCTAACATTCTGTGATTCTCACTCTTCCCCTCTCTGTCTGCTACTTGCATGACACACCTCACCAGCATCCGAGCACTTCTGTACCTGTGAACACTAAGTATTCATGCATGACGCAAAAAACCTCAAGGACATGGACAGACTAACTTCAGTGCATTTCCCTGTGAAGAAGCATCCAGCCCAGCGCTGGCATCGCATGCCTGCACAAGGTTATAGACCCCAGAGCAGACCCACTGCACGCTCATAATGCAGTCACCTAGTTTTACCTGTTTCTTTCAATCTCCGATCGAAAATACCCTACCAATTCAAGAAGGTATCGGAAGGTGGAAGAGTTAAGCTGCTGTGGGTGTTCCCAGCCTTCCCTCGCATGGCAGAGCAGGACAGGAGCTGCAGGTCTGAGGTGTCCCTGCCAGGAGGGGCTCAGGCACCAGCAGCCGGGCTTTCTCATAACAAAACACACTGCCACATGTAACTACTCAGCACTCCTTTCTCTTTAAGGTCTGCTACAGTAATTATTATTTCTGTTGCTAATATCCCCCAGAAACATGCTACTCAGGGATTTCTGAATGTCTTGCCTTAATCCTGCTCACCTATTTTGCACTGAAGATCCAAAATGACTGCCAGAATGGCAGGGGTTTTTTTTGCCCCTGTTCTGGATGGTCAGTACAGTAGTTCAAGATTGCCACATGGAACACAGCAAAAGCATAATAGGCAAAGAAAGCTGGGGAAAAAAAGGGAAAAAAGCACAGCATTTTGATCCCTTGGTAGGCAATGAGAAGGGCCAAGACAAACCCCAATCAGGTCCTTAGAAGTAAACCCATGGAAGCCACTAAGGATAAAACATATCACTGCTGGAAAGAGAAGGCAGAAGCCTGTGGGGGGAAACAGAAGTAAAGGTCAGTTTGGCTGAAACGCTGAAAGACTAACTAAGCAGAAAATAAATGCATTCACTTTCTTGCAGTAGATCTAGGAAGATGGCAGGAGTCCTGCTCAAAGATCACTTTTCTAGCACAGATGACATTAAGGGATATGCATGTATTCCCTCAGATTCACAGCAGGTATCAGTCAAATTTAAGATCTTCCTTTTTTCCATCCGAGCAGTAAGGAAGATGAGAGAATGGCACCAGGGGAAAGCAGGAACCCAGGCAGCACACGGGAAGCAGAAGGTGCCCAGGGCGCTGCTGAGCAAAGCGGGCCCGGAGGCACCGGTGCATGGGGAACAGGTCACGACAGCGGCTGACGTACCATAAGAGCAGCTCGCAGAGAGGCCTTCAGGAACCAAGAGCCTCCAGTGCGGCCTTGCCAACAACCTACTAACTGCACACAGGTAACTCGCTAGCTCTAGTATAACCAGAGGCCAGCAAGCCACATCGCTTCCTTCTCACCAACAGTTCTGCCACACTCCTGAGGGGCTGGCCAGCTGCTCCGTGGGTTTTTGACATTTCAGGAGCAATAACAACTGATACTATTTTTCCAAAGTAGCCTGTGTAGTTGCTGTCAAGTGTGATCTGTTACACAAGTAACCTCGGTGCTTGTTTTCTGCCCTCCACATGCTCCATTTAGCTCTCAACAGGCTAAACCAGCTACAGTGCCAGCTTTCAGGTAAAAGCTTCTCAGAAAACAGTATTTACTGAAGACTCATGTTACCCTTCCCAGAGCAATCAACATGACAACACTCATAATACAGACTGGGTACCGTTTCTTGAGCTGTTTTTTGAAAATCTTCCTCTAAACAAAACAAAACACACTCATGTAACAGACACATGCCTGCTTTAAAGCAGAAAAATGGATTTTAAAAACACAGAACCTCAGTGCCTCCAAAATATTTTGAAAAACCCTATTTTAAAGCACAACAGCATCAGTTACTGCATCTAATAACATAAACAGCATTTAATAACATTTGTTGATGGTACAAGCATAGAAGCCAAAAAATTTGGGGGAGCGTGTGTCTGTGTAATATTAATACTCTAATACAAACACCTGCTGAAATGACTGCCAGATGATACCACTGTTTTAACCAACACAATATACTTGCAGTTTTTAAGATACTAAATTACAATGAGTCGATTCTCAAATAACCATTTACCTGAATATTTTACACCAGCTACATATTAAGATAAAATATTTTCAAATAAAAGAATGTTTACTGAAAATTAAAAACCTTAGTGACACTGACAGGTCAAAAATCTAAATTAAGTTTAAAAAGTGCCTAAATCTGATAGTTGAAAATGGCTCATGACAACTGAACCATACAACTACAAGCTTTACCTCTCACAAAGTCAAGACCACCAGTAAAAGCACAAATATTTCCAGAAGAGGATCAAAAAATTAATCCACCACTCCATCAACTGCTATAATCAAGCCTATCTTGCGTTTCCATAAGCGCTATGAAGTGTGTACATTAAAGAGTACCCAATTAACTTATTTTATTTCATACACATATTGTAGTTTATTTAAAAAAAAATACACAAATTACTTCTAGATAAAGTTTATTGAGTCTGTACCATCTTCATTAGAAACACACATGCATATAGTTTCATGTCCACATAGTATTTCCAGAATTTGTCTTAATATTAAGAACTGTTGTGAAGACAGTTAAGGCTGACATAAAACCTTTTTTTAAACAAATGGAAGTAGGTCCTAGAAGAACACTTCTAAAAAATAAAGTTAACCCACGCTGAAGCTATTTGAATGAAGTGATGATTCATCTTGCCTATGAAACAAATTTCAACAGTAACAAGAGTTCATCACTGATTATCTTAATTAGAACTGGTGCAATTTTGGAATGAAATAAACAACTATTAAGACAAAAAAAAAACAACAAACCACCACACCCTACTGTCCATCTTCAAAATTAGAAGAAAATCAGAGAAATGCAACTAAAATGTGAACTGATAAAGCTCCATTGCTTTGGGTAGAGTGAACCTTGCCTAATATCTGGCAAAACATGGATAAGGCACATTGCCAGCCCGTGACATGACAGCTCCAACTACCACACTGCTGGACTAGTTTAGAATCACCATGGAAAAGAAAAGACAACACAAGCCTCAGGTAGCAGAAAAGGAAGCTACACACAAGAGAGAGAGATATAAAGGCAAAATAACTTGTAGAACAGAAATACAAGGCAGGAGTTCTGTATTTGCAGGTACAATAACTGCAAAACCATGAACATCTCAGTAACAAATTGTCAAACCAAAAAGCTAGAACACACCCACCCATTTTTCTTTAAAAGGCAAAAACCCTGGGAATGAGCTGTTAAATAAATCTAAGTATCAACAGTGTGACTGACACTCATCCTATGTCCTTGCAAACACTCTCGACAAGTGTCTAACACTCCAAAGCAGATACAGTACCAAAATCTGAAAGATACCAAGTATAGAAATGATACATTCTACTGCAGAGTATAGAAATGATACATTCTACTTCCTATCTCAGCTTCTTCTGGGGTGAAAAAAATGCAGCTCTTCCTCACTGCTTCAGAGTAGCATTTCAGGGCTGGTTTAAATTATGAATGGCAGGCTGCTTTTGAAACAGACACCATTTTGCTTTGAGAGCTACCTGAATATCTTTGTGAAAGCCACTAGCTATGAATTCCCACCACCACAAAAAACAAAAGGCAACACCAACAAAAGACCCCTACCAAACAAAACCAAACAACTCAAAAACAGAGAAAAATGACATGCAGAGTTCACCGAGCCCAGATCCAACGCATCCTAAAGACGAGAGCATTCTGGTAGTATTTCACTGTCAAATTCCACTTCTTCAAAGGGGACTTCAAAACAAACAAACAGAAACAGTAGGCATATATAGAGCAATTGCCTTCATTCTATGTTTAATATTAAAAAAAAATAAATTATATTAGAATAAGAATTAGCTGCAAATTCATCTACTACTAACACAAAGAGACTTTAATAAAAACTGTAATATATTTTACTTATCATTATGGAAAGAAACCCTGCAGTATTTTCCAAGCAATATCCAAAGCAGCTTGACTCGCAGAGATAAAATCTACGAGGAGGTATTTTTCTAAGGTTCTGATGGCACAGGTCAATGAGAAGGATTGATCTCTGACAGGAGTCAGTGCTGTTGGGAACTGGAAGAGACCCAGCCAGAAAGATTCAGAGACAGATCTCCAGTCAGAGCAGCAGGCTTTCGGCTTGGAAAAGGGACAGACCTGACATTAAAAATGTACGCTTCCCTAAAGACTACAGAAAGATCAGACTTACTGAGCACCATATGGAATAAAGAGATTCTGCCTTCTGGGAAGCAACAACTAGACACAATAACCATTACTGACTGCTATTTAAAATACACATACAATTTCTTACTGATAATAAACCAAAGATATATAACAATATGCAAGCGTATTGAAATTTGAAACAGTTTGATAAACAAAAAGTATGTGGAATACTTAGAATTTTTCCTGTATGGAAATTATTTCTTAAATTGAGAGAGTAAAAAAAAAATAGTTTATGTTTCAAACTAAAAGTCTTGGTACTTACACAGAGCAAAATAAAAAACACACCACCCCACACCCCACCTTTTTGGAATTTACATCCTAAGCTTTTAAACATTGATTAATGAGACAGCTTCTTACTCTTTGGAAATAGGTCGTGCAGTCACGATGGCCTAAAAAGAATAAGAATAGATCAGATGCTCATCTCCATCTGTATTTGCTCAAAAGCTCATGTTAGTTTTAGAAGACACTTAAATATATTTTCTACAAGCAGAAAAGCAACTACTACTTCTATCTACACAGCTTTTCTTAAGGCTCAGATTATTTTTTGTGTTCCTCACAAATTTAACAGAAATTAACTTATCTAAGAATCTTTTCTCCTCCTCAGCTCATCATGAAGCCCACTACAAAAATCCTTCTTACATAGGTTACTTAAATCAAACAAGAGAAAAAAAACAAACCACCCCCTCAAAGGTCTATTATGTCAAGTAGCACCCTCAAAATACTGCATACTAAATACAGGCAGAAATTTGAGTTCTTAGACCTGGCACAAAGCAGACAGAAAGGAGACAACTGGGAAGGATAAACTGCCTGCAAAGTCCAAAACTTGTCCCCAACTATTTTTCTTTAAAAGTTATCAACAGCCACAAACAGCTGCTCACATCTCTGAACCTTGTTCACTAGGGAGTTCATAGTCTAGAACTATCTAGTACAAACCCCATGTGTGAACACTAGTTAAAAAGCTCTCCAAGTACTATGAAGAACATTTTCCTTTCCAGAAGCCAGGAGCAAAAAATTATAACCAGGATTTGATGAAAAATTCTATTTCCACAACCACCTCCCCAGAAAAGGTATTTAACACCAGGACTGAATTAAGAAAAAAATACATTAACACGCACATTTTTATTAAACATACAGAATAACTGTGCAAATACCTGCTGCTTGAGCTACCTGATAACTCATTTTGGAGAGTGAAGGAAAACTCTTTCTTAAAACAAGGAGCTCTAATAATCAGTGCAAGCAGGTTTCAAACAATATACCAACAAAAGAGTATGAAGATATATTTTTCCTTTGGTATTTTTTTAAATTATGCTGTTTTCCCAAACTGATGATAAATGTATTACAGCATCATCTATAACATTCAGCAAACTAATAAACAAATCTCAAGGTGGCTGCTTTGGAAGTATTTTATTAAGAGAATTTCCCTTCTTGCTTAAGAGGCAGCTTTACTTTGCTCTGACAAGCTTTCATTGAGAAAGGACAAGGATCCCTTTTTGGGTGCATTCTCATTAATAAAGCAATACTTCCAAAGCTGTGGCCTTCCTGCATGGTCCCTTGACGCTACAGGGAAAAAGCTCACCATGTAGATTTTAAAGGTTTGGGAATATACAGTGCCTTTCCTCTGTGGTGCCTTTCCTCAATAGATTCCTGAGAGATAAAGAAAATAGACTTGATTACTACAGTCTGATTTTTTTTTTCCTGTTTTGACTATTAACTCAAGTTTCCAATTAGGACCAATTTAATTAAAATTTCTACCTGGTCAAATTGCTTCATTTGTTAGAGCAGTCAAGTTACCAGTCTCAAAGCTTATCCCCCTGTTTGGCTGAAATACAGCAACTTTCATCTCACTAGAAAAGCATAGCTAGCAACAACAATAAACACACAGCAAAAGAGGTTCAAGTATTCCCGTTTTATTCTATATCAGAATTGACCAGAAAGACGTCTCTCATCAACAACCACACTATAATTTCAGTCAGTACTTCGGGGTGCCTGAACACAGGCAAGAATGCAACCCTGTCACCACACCCTTGGAGCTACTGCGATGGGGAAGAAAAAATTAAAAAAAAAAAAAAAGAAAAACAACACACACCAAAAAACCCCAAACCCCTTCCTTCTCTTTTTCCCTACAAAATGCTCACCTTACCAGGAGATGGTATCTTAGATGGTGTCGAGGGTTAAGATTGCGGGGTGACAATAAAACCCTCGACAGATAATTGGCGCCCAACGTGGGGCACGAGAAAGGGGTAAATTTGAAGATTTTTGACTTTTCTACTGCTCTGATGTACCTTTCAGTTTTCTTGGCACGGTGCCAACTCAGAGTTGTGATACTCACGCATCCGTTTGCTTTGAATATTACTTAGTTGTATTAAGGCAAAGTGAATTACACTGATTTAAAGATGTTATGGCATAAGTTGTATCAGTTATTTTCTACATTGTGCTCACTGATTCCATATCTGTGTTGGGCCTTCTTTTTAAATCGAAGTATTCATTATATAACAACAAGGAACTGATGACAATGGTCATGATGATATTGTGTGGTTTGTCACTCGTTTATTTCATTATACTGCAGCTGCTAATGAATTTCTACTCTCTTCTGCTTTACCTTGAAAAGCCTCCAGGAGAAATTAAAGAGCAGTGTGGCTCTGTGTTTGCTAATTGGTCGAGCGAATCTTTAGAAAGGCTGAGTAACAATACTTTTGTTTTTTTGCTAGGACAGTTTGCAAATGTTTTAGAGAACTTTGAATATCCTTGGAGTTTTGATAGAACTGTGATGGTGTTATCTGGTTTGCTGAATGTGTGTCAGTTTGTGCTTCTGTTAAGAGAAATGGCGTTCAACAGGAGGTTTGCGTCTCTTTGTTGTCCTGAGATTTGCGGTGTGTCTTCGGAAGCTTTAGCAAAAAGCACTCCGAGCCGCTCGAGAAAGAGCAAAACAGCAAAAGCTGCCGCTGCAGCCACTGCCCCCACAACGGCGGCTTCGCAGGCTGAAGCTACAGCTCCTCCGCAGAGTTCCTCTGCCAAGGTCGCTGCAGATAACATTACTTCTCCAGCCTCAAAGGCTAACAAGGCAGCCCCCGCTTCTTCACACACTGGGCACTGTTGTTGCTGTAACCACTGTGACAGTCATTCAGACTCTGGAAATGAATCAAATGATGGTGAACCCATATCAGCATCAGTTGACGGTTGTACGACAGTCACTAGAAAGACTACCCGTGCAGCAGATGATGGCACAGGGCCAACATCAACCCAAGGGGCACCATCAGGACAGGGAGGAGATGAAGTGACCACCACTCGGTCCTTTTCTCCAGGTGAGCTGAGAGATCTGCTAAAAGACTTTAGTCGTCATGAAGGCAAGAATATTTTAACCTGGCTGCTCCGATGCTGGGACAATGGGGCAGAAACAATTGAATTGGAAGGTGGTGAAGCCAGGCAGCTGGGATCTCTGTCAAGAGATTCCACCATTGATAGGGCAATTTCAAGAGAGGCTAATGCCACTAGTCTCTGGACCCGACTCCTGGCAGCTATGAAAGTAAGATTTCCGTACCAGGAAGATTGTATATCCAAGTTAGGGAAATGGAATACTATGGAGAGAGGTATTCAGTTCCTGAGAGAATTAGCTGTGCGAGAGATCATCTATTTTGGATCAGACAACCAACAGGGGACAGACCCAGACAGAATCAATTATACACGACCTCTGTGGCGCAGATTTGTACAAAGTGCACCCCCTGCATATGCTAAGTCATTGGCAGGAATGGTCTGGTCAGCTGGAGGTGTACAAGATATTACTGAAGTGATTGAGCAACCCCGGAACTTTGAGGACAGCCTTGCTGGTTCTCTATGGGCTTGTGTCTCTGCTGTAGAGAAACTGTGTGAAAAATCTGATGACCGGTTTGAAAAGATTGCAAGAAATCAAAGAACTCAGAGAAGACACATACCATTCACGACCTGCACAAACCTATGTTTCAGCTATTAGGAAAAGGCGTTTCCAATCTCAAGAGAGGACAGAGGCAGCCCACAAAAAGAGGTTCACTGTGGTTCTTCCTACATGAGCAGGGAGAAAACATGAATTAGTGGCATGGAAGGCCTACCTCAGAACTTCAAGAACGAGTACGTGAGATAAAAGGAAAAACTCCTAGGAAGGTGGCTGCTCCAGTTTACAAAAGGAGCAGAAGAGACTCTGATGCTCTCGAAGGAACCTCTAATTCACACCCAGAGACTGTGCAAAACAGAAATTAGAGGTGCCCTGCCTCCAACCAGGTGGAGGAAAGGGATAACAGAGTTTATTGGACTGTACAAATACAATGGCCTGGTACAACACTCCCCCAGGAGTACAAAGCTTTAGTGGACACTGGTGCACAGTGCACAATAATTCCTTCTAATTATAAAGGAACGCCATCCATCAATATTGTTGGAGTGACTGGGGGATCCCAGGAACTGACTGTTGTAGAGGCTGAAACGAGCCTAACTGGAAAAAACTGGCAAAAGCATCCCATTGTGACTGGTCCAGATGCTCCGTGCATCCTTGGCATAGACTACCTCAGGAGAGGGTATTTTAAAGACCCAAAAGGGTATAGGTGGGCATTTGGTATAGCAGCTGTGGACACTGAGAAAATTGAACAGCTGTCTGATTTGCCTGGTCTTTCAGATGATCCTTCTGTTGTAGGACTGCTGATGGTTGACGATCAGCAGGTGCCAATTGCTACCACAGCAGTGCATCGCCGACAATATCGCACCAACCGAGACTCTTTGATTCCTATCCAGAAGTTGATCTGTCAATTGGAAAGCCAGGGTGTGATCAGTAAGACTCGCTCACCTTTTAACAGCCCAATCTGGCCAGTGCGTAAGTCTAGTGACGAGTGGAGACTAACTGTAGACTATCGTGGCCTGAATGAAGTTACGCCACCACTGAGTGCTGCTGTGCCTGACATGCTAGAACTGCAATTTGAACTGGAGTCAAAGGCAGCTAAGTGGTATGCTACCACTGACATTGCTAATGCATTTTTCTCTATTCCTGTAGCAGCAGAGTGCAGGCCGCAGTTTGCTTTCACCTGGAGGGGCATCCAGTACACGTGGAATCGCTTGCCCCAGGGGTGGAAACACAGTCCTACCATCTGCCATGGACTGATCCAGACCACGCTGGAGCAAGGTAAAGCTCCAGAACACTTGCAATATATTGATGACATCATCGTATGGGGCGACACAGCGAAAGAAGTCTTCGAGAAAGGTGAGAGAATAATTCAGATTCTTTTGGATGCTGGTTTTGCCATAAAACGAAGCAAGGTCAAGGGACCTGCATGAGAGATCCAGTTTTTAGGAATAAAATGGCAAGATGGCCGTTGTCAGATCCCAATGGATGTGATCAACAAAATTGCAGCAATGTCTCCACCTACTAATAAAAAGGAGACACAGACTTTCTTGGGCGTTGTAGGTTTTTGGAGAATGCATATTCCTGACTACAGCCAGATTGTGAGCCCTCTCTATCGAGTGACTCGTAAAAAGAACCAGTTTGAGTGGGGCCCTGAACAACGACAAGCCTTTGAACAAATTAAGCGTGAGATAACTCATGCGGTGGCCCTTGGACCAGTTCGGACTGGACTAGATGTTAAAAATGTGCTCTACACCGCAGCCGGAGATAATGGACTTACCTGGAGCCTCTGGCAGAAAGCACCAGGAGAAACCCGAGGTCGACCCTTAGGTTTTTGGGAGTCGAGGATACAAAGGATCTGAGGCCAACTATACTCCAACTGAAAAAGAGATACTAGCAGCATACGAAGGAGTTCGAGCTGCTTCAGAAGTGATCGGTACTGAAGCACAGCTCCTCCTGGCACCTCGACTGCCGGTGCTGAGCTGGATGTTCAAAGGGATGGTTCCCTCTCCACATCATGCAACCAAAGTTACGTGGAGTAAATGGATTGCATTGATCACGCAACGAGCTCGAATTGGAAATCCCAATTGCCCAGGGATCTTAGAAGTGATTACAGACTGGCCAGAAAGCAAAGACTTTGGGATGTCTCCAGATGAGGAGGAAGTAACACGTGCTGAAGAAGCACCACCGTGTAATAATCTTTCAGAGACTGATAAGCAGTATGCACTGTTCATAGATGGATCCTGTCGTCTTGTAGGAAAACATCGAAGGTGGAAAGCTGCTGTGTGGAGTCCCACACGACAAGTTACAGAAGCCACTGAAGGACAAGGTGAATCTAGTCAATTTGCAGAAGTGAAAGCCATCCAGATGGCTTTGGACATTGCTGAACGAGAGAAGTGGCCAATACTTTATCTCTACACTGACTCATGGATGGTAGCAAATGCCTTGTGGGGGTGGCTACAGCAATGGAAGAAAAGCAACTGGCAGCGCAGAGGTAAACCCATTTGGGCTGCCACACTGTGGCAAGACATTGCTGCTCGGCTAGAGAGCCTGCCTGTGAAAGTTCGTCATGTAGATGCTCATGTGCCTAAAAGTCGAGCCACCGAGGAACATCTAAACAACCAACAAGCAGACCAAGCTGCTAAGATTAAAGTAGCTGAGGTGGACTTGGACTGGCAACATAAAGGTGAACTTTTCCTAGCTCGGTGGGCCCATGATGCTTCAGGGCATCAAGGTAGAGATGCAACATATAAATGGGCTTGCAATCAAGGGGTTGGTTTAACTATGGACACTTTCACAGGTTATTCATGAATGTGAGACTTGCGCTGAAATCAAACAAGTGAAACGGTTAAAGCCTGTATGGTATGGGGGGTGATGGTTAAAGTATAAATATGGAGAAGCTTGGCAGGTTGATTATATTACACTTCCACAAACACGTCAAGGTAAGCGTTATGTACTTACAATGGTGGAAGCAACCACTGGATGGTTGGAATCATATGCCGTACCTCATGCTACAGCCTGAAATACTATCTTGGGCCTTGAAAAGCAAGTCCTTTGGCGACACGGTACGCCAGAAAGAATTGAATCAGACAACAGTACTCATTTCAAAAACAGTATTATAGACAATTGGGCCAAAGAACATGGTATTGAGTGGGTATATCATATTCCATATCATGCACCAGCCTCTGGGAAAATTGAAAGGTACAATGGTTTGCTAAAAACTACACTAAAGGCACTTGGTGGTGGAACCTTTAAAAACTGGGATTCACATTTAGCAAAAGCCACTTGGTTGGTCAACACCAGGGGATCAACCAATCGAGCCGGGCCTGCCCAATCAGAAATTCTACGGACTGTAGAAGGAGATAAAGTCCCTGTAGTACACATGAAAAACATGTTAGGAAAGGCAGTCTGGGTTACTCCTGCCTCAGGCAAAGGCAAGCCCATTCGCGGGATTGTTTTTGCCCAGGGACCTGGCAGCACCTGGTGGGTGATGCTTAAGGATGGAGAAGTTCAGTGTGTACCTCAAGGGGATTTGAGTTTAGGTGAAAATATTCAATACTGAACTGCAGGATGTGAATTGCCATACTAACAGTATTTAATAAGTGTTTTTCAGATTAAAACAGTGATGATGAAACCAGAGCTAGCTTCTTCGAGTGGCGCCTGACAACTTCTTCGAAGTTGATGTCTTTAACCCACAAACAGTGGTCATGAGATGCACTTGTACCATTTTTCCTGCCCTGGGAGACTGTCATGACAAAATGAACTTAATGAACCTTTTAAAGGATGGTCCACTGACTAATTACTCCAGTGTATATATGTACATATGTATATATATAGTAGTAGTGATTAATTAGACTGTATTGATAGATTGTATTGATAAGGTTTAAGTATTCAGTGAATGGCATATTATAAGGGGTGGAATGTCCTGGTTTTGTTAAAAACAAGTTTCTCTTTCAGTGAATTTTACCTGTCAGCTAAAGCCTTCATATTAACTGTGTTTTCCTGGAGAACCAGACACATGTTTTGGTAAACCTAGCAATGGAACACAAACTTATTGATAAGCACGGATGGACATCTCGCAAGAGGGGCAACGAGAAACAAGTGACCAAGAAACTGACCAACTGTGTATAACATTCCATTCACGTGAATACTTCTTATAAAAGTGCAAGATCACGAGGATCTCGTCGCTTTTTCCCTTTTCCCTTATGGCCGACATTAGGAGAGGACCTTGAGAGTTGTCCCTGCGAACTGAGGCCTAGTGACAGACTGAATCCAGCTCCGGTTGGCTGCAGAGTCCAATCCAGGACTCTGGTTGCCGGCTCTGCAGTTGCTGAGACTTTCAAGATTGGTTTTGTATATTTTGTATTATTTTCTCTATTCTTATTAGTAGCATTAGTAAAACATTTTTAATTTTTCCAACTCTCTTCTCTCTGTCCTTCTTTCCCTCCTGATCGCCTGTGGAAAGGGGGAAGAGGGAGGGGCAAAAAGGGGGAAGTAGGGGGGAGAGAGGGTTAACAACCTGCCAGGGTTTTATTGTCACCCCGCAATCTTAACCCTCGACAGATCGGAAGAAATTATAGAATCTCCAGTAGCAACACCAAAGTGACCAGAACACATGCACTCTGGTGGCACAGAAGTTTGTTGAACCAAGCAGTCATCAGCATTAAATAAAACCAACCAAAACCAACCAACAACAACCCAACAAACAAACACAAAGAAACAACAAAAAAAGCCCCTTCCCCCAATAGAAAACTTGCCTCCCTGAACCATGCTGTTCATAAAGCATCTGGCCATTGAAAGGATGAACAGCAGCTTCCAAAACTTACATACTGGGTAGAGGGTAGGCTCTGGTTGGGGTCAGCAGGGACAATTAAGTGAATCAGTTTTATAGGATGGTCATTAAGACAAACCAGTATGTCCATGTTTTCCAACAGCCTGGCTCAGGCTAGATAACATTTTTCTGAGAAAAATGCCATAACTAGCACATGTAAAATAAATGTATTTGTGAGGACAAGTTATTTCTAATAAGCAGAGAATAGCTGAGCTAAAAGCAGAAAAGCCTTCATTCCTTATTAGAGAAAGTCTGGATATTCTTGATACCCATAAACGCCAAAAAGAATGAATCAGAAGTTTGTAAATTCCTGGTTTTATTAACTTCTGGTGATAATTCTTTCCAACCTAATCTCATCCTGCAGGAGTAACTGCTTTTAGTGCTGCTGAAACAAAAGAATGAGCTTGACTCTTAATTTTTACTCTGTTTGAGTTTATGCTGTCTTCAAAAAAAAAAAAAAAAAAGAGGGAAACCCACAGTATAGCCATGAGTAAATTCAGTGAGAACACAAAGACTTCACTTAACACATTTTACACTTCACATTTTCTATGTCCCGTAACCGATCTATTTGCAGATTTTCTGGGATGAGTGTGAAGCCAAGAGAAACCCTGCACAGGGAAACACGGCTCCCCATGAAAGGGCAGGAAAAATTATATGCAATGAAATAATTCACATAGCTACAAGTCTCATTATGACTATTGGAACTATTCAAGCATAACTCCCGTAAAACATAATCTCAGGGCACAATCATTTCACCAAATTTTCAGGAAATGAAGGCCTCCTCCAGATTCCTCTGCCACAAGACACATCTGCAGAGCACTGTTGTAACACAGGCAGAAAAAAAGCCCATGTTATCTCATGCTACTAAGAGTAGTAGCAGATTTGGAGATACTTGCCATGCAAAGCCATCTGCCTTGTACGGACTCCACATCAGAAGTGACTGGCATCTATCAATACATTGGCCCAGCTGGAATAGAGTTATGTCAAGGAGCAGTTTTGATATACTAAACTAGGAATTTCTTAAGGTTCTTTAGAATTAAAAGAGTTTCTGAAATGTCTATTATGACAAGGGAAGGCAGTCACAGATCTGTATTGCAGTGGCAAAAAACCTAAGGAAAAAAAGCAACCAAGACAGTCCTTTCTGTGTGCTGGGGGGAAGGGGGGCACAGTCAGTATTGTTTACACCTAGAAATAAGCAAGAGGATGAAAAAATACATTAATAGTACTTTAAAACTTACTAAGTTTGGCTGCCATTCTTCCTACTCTGTATCCTACTATTATGTTACATCAGAAGAGGAAAAAATTAGTAATCAAGAGCCAGTAACGATCAACTTAAGCACTTCATATGATTGAGTGTAACTGTAGAAAAACAGGGCCACCAAGAAAACCTCAGTTTGAGTCTTGACTTCTTATAAATCCCAGATAACACTTTGATGCAGCCTTCAAACACAATACCAGCCAACAGACTACAAAGAATAGTTTTCTGGAACAACCCCTACTGGTAAAGATGGGCAAACACATCCGGTACCCAAGTTTCCAAGTCATGTTCAGCTGCAGTGGCAGTTCACCCAAATCATAGTCCGGGAAGAAGCAGAGGGACACTGAACGGTCCACAGGCAAAAAGCCAGAACTTGTAACTTTGACAGATAGCTGGGAGGAAAAAAACAAACCACTTATAGTTAATAATACCATTTTGGATATCCAGCAGCATGTTACTAGAAAAAGGTATCTGTGTGAACTGCAAAAGGTGAAATATTAATTCTGCTACCTCTTTTGGCTATTTCCCCTATTTTACTATTACAGTGATATGAAAGATACACACTACTTTCTCCTCCTGTGCAAGTACTACAATCAACACTTACATAAGTATTTCAAGTGTTACAGCTGAAATTAAAAAAACAGCCCCCCCACAAAGACATGAAATACCATTGTACAAACAGCATAACCAGCAACATTATACTGAAAACCTAAATATACTGGGGGGGAGGGGGAGACACAGGACCAACAGGATGGGAATCATTAAATCTCCCCAAATTATTGTTCTTTTATTCAAAGGCAGACCCCCACTACAGTATATAGTAATTTTTAACCTGACTTTCAGCAAGGCTACTCAATAATTATGCTAGAAACATGCACACACACAAAAACAGAAAGCACACATTTATTATACTTGGATTAGTCAAAAGTATGTTGTTTCTAATGTATTTTGTAATAAGGCTGAATTTTACAAGACTAACTGTTGCAAGGTTTGCATGCACCAAGTCAGACTTAACATCACTGTTTCTATTATTCTATTACTTGAATTACATACTCCAAAGTGCCTGACAAGAGCAGGAAAGCATGGCTCTGTTTAACTTCAGGAAAATGACTGTGAGAAAACAGCATGTGGAGCTAGAGTAAAGCCAAGCATCGTCAGGGTGCGGGAGGAAAATGCTTTGTTACTCATTACTTATTTGACACCATATATTAGAACGTGTTATTAAGAAAACAGTCAAATGATAAAACACCAGTGTAGCAAGTAAATTCTGATTCAAATCTGAATGTGTTAGAAGCTAACAGAAAAATAAAAAACTGCTATCAACACCAAATACTGTAGTACTAAGGGCCAACAGCCTACCTAAACCTGAGCTGCTTGGAGAAAGAAAGCGTAATCACTATAATAGAGAACAACTACCCATACTCAATCCTTCTGCTCTGGGAGATAACTCTAAATAGGTTTTCTGCCAAGTTTTACAATATTAATAGATGATACAAATACAAATTGGAAGAACATAATTGTTTTCCACTGCCAACATGTGTTACAAAACAACCATCAGGAAAGCTGGAAACAAGGATTTGTGTTATACGTTCAAGAAAACAGCAGAACATGGAGGACATACTGTTCTTCCCTGCCCTGTAGAGTGAGGATCTCCTACGCACCCCAGTCCAGCAGTTACTGCCCTTGGACATCTGAAGGGGAAAAAGATAATTATATCCTGATTTTTTTATTAGAAAACCAAACGGCATACTTTTGATAAATTAATCCAAGTTTCTACTCTTATTGTTTGCTTTCTCTCCTACAGATATCAAAAAAAAAAATAGATTGAGAAGAGAGTACTGAAAGGTGTCAACATTCCTCATGGCAGATGCCTCACAGGGAGGTTCCCCTCCGTCTCACAACTAGGGTTAACTCCCCCTCTCCTCCTCATATTCCCAAGAAGCCTACACACTTTGATCCTGTCCCTTTTTGTAGTTATTAATGTTGACAAAAAGTTAAACAAATACAGAATAGAAATGCAGCTGTTTGCACATGCATAGCTGTCCAGGCATTCTTCTACACACAATTTTGATATATATACAGAAATAGAAGAGTCACATGTGTACTGCCCTGCAACAGTTCCAAACATGCCCATCCACCAGAAACAATAAACAACTGTCATTTAGCCAAACTAATTTTATTTAGTACATCAGACCAGGTCAGTTGCAATACTTTGGTGGAGAAGGGCTGCCACTTCATAGTATTAATTTATTGTGGTTTTTAGGTCATCTCACTATATCCTTAAAAGGTTGCAGGAATAAAGAGCATTAACATTAAGAAGGAACATGATATTACAAACAAGACCATTATCTCTTCTGGAGAAGAAACTGCTCAAATATTATTTAAAATAAAAACAAAGACTTCTTTGGCCCAAAACACTGCAAAACCTAGGTTACAGCTCTTGGGGAAAAAAAAAAAGCATTTTAGCACTGCAAGGATATTATTTTTAAAAAAAGTTTCCACCTGAACTTAAAGAGACTTTATTTTTACTGTGAGAGTGACTGAGCACTGGCACACATTGCCCAGAGTTTGTGGAGTCTCCACACTCTGAGCCCTTTCCAAAGCAGCCACGGCTTTGCTAATATGGCTAATTTGAGTTAAAACAAGTTAATAGGTAAAAGATGAGCTCAAAAGGCTGTTCCGTCCACTTTCGAAGAATGACCCAAGCTAGAATTCCAGACTCCCCATATAGTCAGCAAAGGGAGAAGGTACATCAGAGAATGATTCCTCTATTGCTTGACTCCAGTAAAAACTCTTCCACTCCCTGCTCAACACACCAAGTCTTCAAGTCTCTAGATTTCACATTACATAGCCTCATTAGTACAATGTCTAATACAACTGTTTTTATCCAAGTAATGCTTTGTCATAAAACACGCATTTGTCCTATATTAGCATCTCAAGAACCCTGAGCCCATTTTCACTCTGAGAACTCCACGCATCCAAAAATCACAGACATTGTGACATTAGGACAGGAAAACAGACCATAGTATTTTTAACCATACACATGTAAAACTACACAGCTTTACATATCTTACACAGCTACGTAAAAATACATATTTTCTACACTGACAAGTGTTACTATGTTAAGCAAATGAAGAATCTGTATCAAAATATATTTTGTCAGCAAGAAACCTCTTACGAAGGAATAAGAATAATATTTTAGGTTAAACAAAACAGCAACTTAAAGACCTCATTAAAAGTACTAAAATACGACCTGTTAGAAGTGTTCTGCAGTTACAGAAACTGCTTCTCTTAGATTCCCATAACATACACATTACCTCATTACTTCCCAACTGTTAGACTCGGCCTCATTTCATCATCTTCCTGTTCCAGAGGTTTGAAGGGGAAAAAAGACACCATTACCAAGCATTTTGACCAGGAGTTAGGTTGTAAAATATCATAGATACTTCTACACACTTGACCAGGTAAGGAAAACATCATCAAGTCTTTAAAAACACACTGTGTTTATTTAATGACAAACAGCAACTGATGAGGTATTTGTAACAAAAACCAATTTTAGAGCAGTAGCAACCCTTTTTACAAAACTGAATGCTGATGAGTAAATGAGTAACGCAGAAATAAACTGCTGCTTGACTGTGTGATCTCATTTACACTGCTCAAACTTGGCTATAAGAAGAGCTTTGATTACAGAAGTATAGGAAAAGATTTATCCCTTACCACTAGAACTGAGAAAGAAATCAAGACAAAGTCCAAGACATCCAACAGATCTTCCTTAAGACATCCAACTGAGACAACCTAGCCAGCTCTGCTCCTGCCATTCTCTTCCCATCCCATTTCAAGCTCTTCCAGCCACTTCTGTCTGTGCCAGAATGGATTATGTCCTCGGCTTACAAGTATCACCTTCTTAAGGGTGATCTTCAAAATATCATCTTTCCTCCCTGCAATGAAATACCTACACTACTACTGTAGACCATCTTTGTACAAAGCCATTAATATCCTCCTGGTACAAGAAGAGATAATCCATTCTTTTCCATATTATTGTTACAGACTCTTAATGTTTAAAAAAAAAAAACACACATAAAAAATCCCACACCAAGAAGTGGGAACTGTACCAATTCATGATTTCAGGGATCTTCGTAACTGTAAACTGAACTCTGCTAGTCACGCTAGCTGAACACACTGAAAAACTCACCTGCTAGAAAAGATCACACCAGCTAGAAAGCCAGAGGAATAATATATTCAACCTCCTATACCTTCACTCTAAATTACAGTCAATTTGCTAAAAGTGCAGCCACACACACTCTCCCTTACAAACTGTGTTCTCAAACTAATGAATCTACAGGCTGCACTAAGATGGTTACATAACATCAGCAAATCAAATTTATTTTCCTGGCCCTATTTTCTGTCAGTCTTTGCAATCATCACCTTAGTTTCAGTTTCCTCCATCAAGTCATCCTATCATAGTTTCACCTGTTCTGAACTTCCCCATCTGATATACCTGTAAACTACTCAATTGTTCAGCTTATTAATTTGCAGTAGCACCTGGAGACACAGCCAAGTTAGTCACTTCAAACACTTAGAGCAGGGGTGGAAAACCCCAGACTGAAGAGCTCGTGGACATGGTTGCAAGCAAGACTAGAGCAGGAGGAGCAAGACACAAAAAGTAATCATGTTGAGTTTGTTTTTACACAGGCTTATACTTGCATCTTAACTGTGCAGTGTTTGGGGGTTACATGAACAATGTTCACATCACCCTCTTCCTGCTGCCTTGCTTACAGCCACCTCTTCTCCTCATTGATCACCTGGGATGATGGCCACATAGTTTAAGAACTCTGCCCTCAAAGACTTGCTTGAAACTGATGGAGCCAATTCAGAACAGCTGCTGCCATCTCGAGATACTCTACCCGATTCATGAGCACATAATTAATGTCTTCCAAGAGTAGGCCGGGAGGGTTTAAAAGACATTGCTGCTCATATTCTTTCAACTGCTGTTTCTTTCAGACATCACTGCTATACAGCAGGGGTAGAAAAAGTGTTTTCTATGAACTCGTTTGAATTCAAATACCACTGAAAACCAATAGTGACAATAAAGTAGTATCTAGCAAGCTATAGTTCCCAATGTGAGATCTCAATTATTTTAGCTTGTTCTAGCACAGGAGATCGATTCAGTACCAAAGTCCTCCATTTCATTAACCACATTTATCCCATGCTTTTCTTGACTGAGCTTCTAAACTACAGAGTCACACTTGTCACTGTGCAATTGAAACTTTGATATAATGGCCACTTTTCCCTCTACTCTAAAGACAGCAAAAGCATCTTGATGTCATACAAGCATGTATTTGCTTCTGAAACATAGCACCCCCAAAAGGTATTTGGGCAGCAGTGAACCTCGTGAGGAAAATGCACAGCCTATGGCTTCTCTATGCTCCCAAGCCAAGTGCTGGATAAGCAGGCATTACCCAAGCCCTGTGAAACTCAGGTTTCCAGCCAGCAAGGCTACAAGGCAGGCTACTTTGAAAAAGAGATTACACCTTGAAGAGCCCTGTCGTTGTACAGAAGCCAGCTGAAAATATTCCCCCCCCCCCCCCGCAAATGTCAGAACATATGCCACCATTGATCACTAACAAGTAAAGAGCATGAAGAAATTTTGATGCATCAGTCAAGCCATGACTGAAGAACTATGAAGCCTGACATCAAATCAGGCTCCTATCTTTGAGGTATAATACTTAACAGTCATTGAATTATTTCATGCCAGTGCTGTGTGGATTTCTGGTACTAGCACAAGACACGAAACAGGCCAGAGCCTAAACTATGATGGAATGGATCTTCATTTGCCCTTGACAGGCACAATGGACACCAGTAGCAGACAGATGCACTACACCATCTACATTTCTACATGGGAAAATACTATGGCAGTTGGAAGTGCCCAGTTATAACCAGAAATTAACAAGTAAACAAAACTGAGACATCACCATGGAGATTTATTTCCACTAACAGACACCTCCCTGATATGTTTTCAAAATATAAAAATATATCTCCAGAAGAAAAAAAGTCCAACTTTTTAGTCTCAGACGACTTATAGGAGGTTCTGTCTTTGGTGGAAGACCTGTGTCACAAAATAAGAGCTACACATGCGTGCATACAGATACCAGATATTAAAAAAGAAAGGATCTTAAATACTGAGAAGAGTCAGAGCCTGCTTCATTCTGCTTCTGTCCTGTCACCTTTCCTGCATATTTTGATCTGGGAGAACTTCAGTGCTTCAGGGAACACTGGTGAATGCCAGCAATTCATCCCAAATCCAGTACTAACCACCACTTCTAGACACGAGAGGTTTTTATTGCCCATCTAGCATCTTTACCTCAAAGAAAGCTTCTCTAGAGTGTCTAAGTCTTCCTAGAGGACAACCTTTAATGCAAAGAACCTACAGACTGATGACACTACCTTTTACGCAGCTGCTCCGTATGCCACATCCAGCTTCTCGGCAGACCCATGCCTGCCATGGGATAGTGACAGCATAGAGTGCAACCTTAGCACAATGGATGGCAGTAAGTTTAAATTGTACACATGCAAAACATACAGGACACTGTCCATTTGGAAGCATAAAAAGCACCCATTACACAAGTACATTCATCCAATCCGTTATATTTGAAGTGCAAGCACAGCCACAAATAAATTTAGTATCCCTAAATACTCAAAAGAAAATAATCCTTCATGAGCTGTTCTAAAAGTCACGAGCATTCAAAACGTTTTCAGCAAGTAAAACATATTTTGTGCACTCAACTTAAAGTATGCCACATGGGTCACAAGCACAGTTAAATCTAGCCTACTAATTAAGTGGATGTTTTCCTCCACTGAACTGAAATACACAATACTTGTCAACTATTAATTATATTCCATCCAGAAAAGCATCCGTAGATCTCTGTTGTTTGTTTTTCCACTAGCAAATCCGGGATATTCTAAGTGTTCAAATATGTATCAAGGATATTTCACAAGTACATTGAGCTTTGCCATGTCTCCCCCTGTACTTTGGTCGAGTATGTGGATATTAGCCATCTTTGTTATATTCATGCTCAACATAGCCACAAAAATTGTCTCAAGATGTATTCTAAGCAACTGTCAGACTGAGTTCTTGAAACGTTTATTCTCAAGCTATGGCTAATTTACAAAACAAACTGTACACATTCTATAGACAGAAAAAACAAGCATTATATATTAAAAATGCCAGTGTATTTATTGAAGTAACTTGTTCACATGTAATTTTTATGACTATTTTACATAGGATACAGATTTTAAGAATAATTCTTTAAAATATTAACTTTCAGCATGCATCATATCTCACCATTCTGAAGTTAATTCCAAAATTTTCTACAGCAATCTTTACTCTTCTTCCTCCACATGTATAAATATCCATCCTATATCCAGATGCTATAAATATGTTAGCTTTCTGGTGTTTAGTTGATTACTGGGTTTTTCGTTCCTACCGATATACTAGTTTTTGAAGTTGGGAACAAGTATTTCTTCTAAGAACTTCCTACTTCTATTAAGAGGGGATGGCTAGTATCAATTTACCAAGAACCATAAATTCCTTTCCAGAAGACACTCTATTTTTTTGCAACATGAAAACCAAAGAATTCCACCATCATCTCACCTCTTCCCCATTTTCTTCATCGTTCGCTTACTTTCTCCTCCCATACCCAAGCAGAAAGCTGTGAGAAGCAACCTGTCCTTTGTTTTAGAAACCTGAAATATTTTTCCATCTGATCTTTGAATAATGGACCAGTACAAATTTACTAATACATGTAAGATTAGATAATGAAAAGCTTCTGTAAAATCTGATGTTTCAACGTTTTGGATTACAAATTTCACTTGCAGAAAAAGCCACAGAAGGCAGCAAAGGAGGATTCCAAACCTATACATCTGTATATGAAGTGACCAGCCACAGAGGCCAATTCCCAAATATTTCAAAAAGTTTAAGGAATAAAGTACAAATAGGAAGAGGAAGCCTTCACAGCACAATTCTCCAGCAGATGGTACCTCTTTAAAAACAACTTGCTTTTATCATCATTTAGGCAAAGAAATAAACACACTCCAGACTACATCCATCCATTTCTAAGATTCTCTCCCTTCAATTTCTTCTTGTGGAAGCTTGATATATTTAGGCTTCACCCACCCATCAGTACCAACCAATATAAAACACTGCTAAGATCTCCTCTGCCTTTTCCTCTTCAAACAACTGCATTTTCATCTTTGTGCCCCAGTAGGATTCACCCAACCACTGAGTAACCTCCACCTTTTGACCATGAAGCAGGCTTCTCCAAGTGAGGTCAAGATTCCTACATTTGAATGTTCAGTTTTAAGGAACAGAAGAAGCTGCAGGACAAGACACTGGCCCTGAGTCAGGACACTTACCTGCACTTGATTCTCTACTCCTGCCATTCTTAATTGCAAAACTATAAACCCCTCCTCCCCCTGCAGTCACCAACTAGTCTCTGTAGAATGGGGATACTGTGTTTTTTCAGCAAAAAAGTCATCTGCCTCACTTGCATGGAGTATTCAAAGTTTTGAGTTTCCAAATATCCTCATCCTCCTACTTTTTATTATCTCAGTGTGCACACACAGCACATGAAAAATAAGACAGTTATAACAATAAAGACTACAAAACCAAATACAATAGCATGTGGGGGAATATGAAATAAGAGAGAGACCATCCAAGTAAGCAACCCAATACAGCCAAGGGAATCCATCACCAAGCTGAGTGCTGTGACGTTTCTTCTCCCACTGAGGAGCAAGTGAGAACTAAACTCTTGTGCAAGACTAATACCAGATAGAAGGTGGAAATGGGAAAAAAAAAAAAAGACACCACAAAACAGTAACCATTCAGAGTTTTAATAATAATACTAATATTAAAAAGTTGGACCTCTACACCTTACAGAAATAAAGTTCTATAACGAAGAAAAAAATACCACTTTTCTTTGTTCAGTACACACTCCACTTCTCCTCAATAGGGGACAGAAGGAATCACTCAATACAAACTTATGCATTTATGATTTCTAGTAACTTCTCCTGTAGTTTCAACTGAAGAAACTGCTATCCATACCTTCTTCATAACACCAACCCTTCCACCCCCAAAGAAAGACCTCCATTGGTACTAGGTAACAGCTGTATGTCATACTAGTGTATGACATATAGCAACATATGACATGGGCAATATAGCAGTCCAACAAAAAAAAGTACATATATAGGCACCATGTATGAAAAATAGTCCACAAGCAATTCTAGGCCTTGCATACAGGCAAGAAGCTACAGCTTCTTTAGGTAATATATACCTATTACTTTTAATTAACTTATAGAAAAGCAATTCATATATATTGGGGCTCCAATCTGGTACTAAGTAAAGCGTATGGCAATAAAATATTAGATACTTTCTGGATCAAGTGCACTAGTCAAATGCAGTTACCAGAATGAGAAAAATTAAACATTAAACATTTATAACAACCTAGAGTGGGAGAGTAAAAGTCATATTTAGAGCTCAAACTAGATTTACTGTCAGGCAGTAAACTGTTGAATACATATAATTAAGCATAAACAAAACAGTATTATGCTAACAAGACTTTAAGAGCAGCAGTTAGGTAAAAGACTAAAACTATCTTTCATTGCAGCAAACTCTTCTACATTGCAAGGGTGAGAACCATTTACGCTATACATGGTGCCATCTATTAGTCAAAATGTCAGTATTCCTACAAAGTGAAGAGCTGTGAGATAACGTAACAGGTTTTGAAAAAATCGTTAATCTCACTTGAGAGCTAGAGCCCTCAAACTTAAAGTAAAACAAAAGTAGTCACACGTATTTCTAAACAAAATCCAGTTTGGCTACTTCAGCTTAGATTTTCAGGCAAAAGAAAAAAGCATTTTTAAAACGTCTTTTGTGTTCTTTAGAAAACAAATGAGAAGTTTTCTTTTAATGAAAGAGTAATGGATTGTGGCTGAAGATCTGCAAACCTTCAGCTCTGACAGTATTGTGAATGGAAGATAATCATACAAAGAGAAAACTTCTAGAACCAACATAGCAACAAAGTTGCCAACGACACAAGTGCCAAAAAAAGATCTGGTTTGGTGCCCTTAGTGGACAAACACAGAGCTGCAGGCATCTTGAGTAAAGAGCAGTTCAAAATGAATTTTCATCTCCTAGAAAGCCAAACATTACTGCAAACTAGTTGCTCACTGCAAATACAGAAGAGTTCTGGATTCCCAAAGGAAAGATAAAAAGAAGTGGAGAAAAGAGTGGTACCAACATCACATTCTCCCCACTCACCAACACAAATTACACTGGAGACAGGACACCGATGTGTATTAAAACATAAGCTACAAATCATTAAAAAATAATAATAATAATAATAATAATAATAATACCAGGACTCCACAGCCTCTCCCCGCTGCACTGAGACAGCCTCAGGCAGAACACAATGGTTAAAAACATACAGTTGCCTCTAACGTATCTATTAGGAAGCATGGTGCCTAAGATCAAAATCGAGGCATGGACTTAAACATCTCAAAATACAGACAACATCAGGCAAAACCTTTATCAAAAATAATTACACTGCAAGTAATTTTAGAGTGCCGCTGAACTTCATTTTGCCAGTATAAATGAGTACAATAGTTCGTCAGTGCCCTTCCTGGTACTTAGAATTGTTAACTTTTTATTCCAAGTCATTATATTTTTTTAAGTCAAATGTATTTTTCAGATTGGAAAGTACAGAGAACTAAATATAATTTCCTGGAAATCTGAAGCAATTATTAAAGACAAATGCTTCCACTACATCTGAAAGCAAAAAAAAAAAAGTTTCCCATGACAAATTTGCTTTCACCTAGCTAATAACATAATTTAGTAGCACAGTTCTACAGAAGTTTTTAATTCCAGACTGTTCTCTGAGCTACATGAAGCAATGAGATACTTCAGACATGTCCTACTGCATGCTCATAAGACTCCAAAATTAACAGTCTGGGGGGGCCTACCAATTACTTCTAAACACTGGAAAGGCACAACAGTGAGACAGGTTCTGACACCCAACCAGTGCAGCAGCACAAAGTGAATATGTTGCACATATTCCCTTTAATGGTCTCTGGTCTACTGTATGTGCTAGAAAAATAGGGAGAAGTGGACAGAGTACATGTATGCCACTACCAATCATTACTATAAAGGTCCTCTTAGAGCAGCTAGCAGGAGGTTTAAAGCAGAGCAGAATATCATCTGCACCAGACCAGATTAGGATAGACAACTAAGAATCTGTTATGAAAGTTATGCTGTTTTCTATCCCAAACATGGTTGTACAGGATAAACAAGCAATAGCAGCTAGACTCCTGCAAGAGCCAATGTAAAATGCTACCCTGGGCTCCCTAAGACTTACTGAAACCAGTGAACTATCAACATTCCTGGTCTTGGTGAGAGAAAAAAAGAAAACCACAACCCCCCCCACAAAATTGTCAACCAATGAAACAAACAGAGAGGTAATAACACCCCTTCTTCCGATAAAAATATTCAGGCATTTGAAACTAAAAGCCATATATTGTTTGACTGCCAACTGCAATGTTTTCTCCAACTACTTGTTTTCCCAACAATTACCTTTCATAAACACATGTAGTCTTCCTCAGATAAAATTATGTTAGTATTTTTTAATCTCTCTGCTCACAGCAATGTGTCTATAGGATCAATACCATTAATAGTTCCCATGTCCTTACTCAGAAGCCTGTAAGACAAAGTTTCTAAAGAACTAGTAAAGTCCAAGTGTTTGAATCTTCTACATGATCCTTTCTGTAGGTTGATTCTCAATGCATTTCTTTCAGTGTTTGTGCTTTCACAATGTAACACTGCATTTTAGTAAAAATGTATTATTTTCTTGTGCCATATGTACAGTTCAATGCACCCACATGCACACCGATGGCTTCACAACTGTCACATTCTTGTTATGTCTCAAAACCACAAGAAATACTCTATAAGGACACAGAATGCAAGTTATACAAACGTAATTTATTCTCACAGAAATGCCCACTGTTCCTCTTGGGATTTTTTAAGTTAATTACACAAACAATTAAGGCAAGCCCTACTCTCTTCCTTACCCATAAAAAAGGGCTCTGACACGCAGTAGCAAATTAAAATTAAAAAAAAATAATAATAATAAAACCACAAACAAACAAAACACCCAACAAAGCCTGCCAGCTGAAGCAAGCCTCAACCCTGCCAGCTGCCCCTTAGAATACAAGTTGTTGCCCCAATGACAGATGGCCACACAGCTCACACGGCAATTCAAGAGCAGCTCCAGTTTTCAGCCCAGCATAATTAAGCCAGACAACTGCAATTCCCATTTACCTTAATATGCTGCCCTGAAAGATTAAAGCACCACCACAACCATATTTTGAGACATTCACTGATCCATGCCTTGAACAGAGATCAGCTGGGAGCACAGGACAAACGACAATTGAGAGCAACAACTCACAGTTCAACCAGTTTTTATCCTGGGAGAAGCTGAGCGCTAGAGTAAATCCAGAAAGAAGACAGGCACTGTACTAAGAGAGACTGTATAGTTCAAAACTAGACTATACCACAGGAACCCACAACCCAAGAGCATAATGTTCAAATCTATGCTTTGCCACAGATGTAGTTCCACGATAAAGTTAAACCAATTTAAGAGTACAATACTGCCAGAAAGCAGAATGCAGACCTTTTTCCATCAGCTCCCTCACACAGTGGCCAGTGATTGCACACGTCCACTGTCACCAAAACCAGAGGAAGAAAGAACCAAAGCACCACAGAGAAAATCCCTTTTGGTGGCCATCTGCAATTACACTGCTTAAACCAATGGCGAAACCATGCCTGCAGACTTCCGTGGTGACTTTGGGCAAATTACGTCATTTCTTCACACTTCCATTTCCCACAAGTGAAGTCAGAACAGTGGTACTTCACTACATGCCAGGTGTGCAATAAGAACAGCTACAGACATGACAAGGCCTACAAGACACAAGAGTACCGCAAACATATCCAAATTAGTAAAATAATGGGGATCCTTTACCAGTACCTGAAATTACTCTAAGTCATCAGTAGAATCACTGTAAGAAAGGGTGTGATAAGAGACATTTCCCCACATTTACTGCAACCCCAACACAAGACCTTCAGACAGAGGGGAAGGATTAAAGCTGAGTGCACCAATTAGCATCTTTTTATATTACTGAATGCTTCATCAGCTCTTTCCCAAGTAAGTTCTCAGCACATACAAAAAAAAAAAAGGATTTCTGTGAAGAGATCAGTAAACTGGGAACCTTCTGGACTAGAAATTGCCCTTTAGCCTCACTGCACCCCCTGCATTATATTTATAATACTAGAAATACTGAAACAGGAAACAACCACTTAATTACTCCTCTCACTTTAAAGAGTTAAATACGCACACATACATTTGAGTCTGTTCTTAACTTTTTTCAGTGCCTTTTTTCTGTTATTTATTTAATTTAAACCCTAAGATCATTAAGTCTTTTACAGACTCTCGCTAACAGACATTTTATCTAGTTGGGGAGAAAGGTTAAGAGAAAGGCTAGGTTAAGACAAAGGACTACTTGGGAATTTTGTCTCAACATATGTGAGAAGTATCTGATGGGGGGGAGGAAGAGGCATGCCTTGGGAGGAAATGTATCACTCATCTATATTAATACAAAAGGAGCAGTTTGGGTTTTTTTTAACTGATCTACAAAACCAACACAAGCAGGATTTGTGGATACCAAGTTCTCAAGTCTTGCTATTCTGATCTGTCTCTCTTTGCCCCTTTCTCAAACCATGTTTTTATTTCACAAACTAGAGGAATTAAAATTCATTCTCTGTAGTATGTTTGGCCACTTCTGCAGTAATAAAGAAGTTGAGGGCAAGACTATATATCCCAGATATCTTACATAAGAAAACTTAACCAGGCTCCCAGCAAATATAATGCATACTTACTATTTATATTACTGAAAAGTATAACCTTTCTGCCAACAGCACTCTACACACAAATGTTAACAAAAATCATAGTGAATGTTTTAACACACAGTATATACACATAATTTTAGTGACTAGATCTGCATCAAAATATCATAAAGACACTAAAATACACCACTTCAGTTTGTCTTACTATTTAAAATCTGTTCATTAAACTTGCTCATTATGAAAGTGGTAATTATTTCCACCACTCAAGTGACAGAAGCAGTTGAAAATTTCTGCCTTGCCCAGCCATTACAGAGCTACTTCAACAGACCCTCTGTTTGCTAATAGTGGTAGTCCAGAGGCATGGTGGAGGTCCAGCCTCGCTGCCAAAGAAACATTGGGATGGCACCCAAAGCGTATTTAGTCTGAAAAAAAAAAATAAATTAAAAAAAAAAATCATCACTGTGCCCAGCTCCCTAGGATTTCAGAACGCTCAGTGTTTCAGCTACTGTTCTTGATTTCACAGAACTGTTCTAAACATGAAATGTTTAGAACATTTCTAAACCTTACACAAAACAAAAAAAAAACAACACACACACACACAGACTCCACAAGACTGGCAGTTCATATTCATGTTTGTGATCTCGTGAAAACTGAAATAAATGGGGAAAAAAATAAAAGTCTGTTGGGATTTACCCAAGAACATGATAATGAATCCATTCTGACAGCATCAGTGGATGGCTGGTAATGCTCGGTAGGCCTTTCAAATAGAGAAGTGAAAAATAAATATTTTTCCATATACTACCTATAACTTGCACTGTATTAATCACTGTAAGAGCAACCCACAGCAGAGCGCACACCCAAGTCTTTAGTTTCTTAAAAGAGTTATCCAGAAAAACACGGGCTGAAAAATTCAAAAGGTGAATGTGAAAACTGATTTGAACCTGGACTACCACAAAACAGCCATATAGAAAATTTCAAATAAAATCTTGTTGAAAATTTATTTTTCCATTCTTCTTTTTCCCACATTATCCACATTTGTACAAATAATCTAGCACTTCCTTTAAATTCACTTTTTATTTTCAGCCCAATTATGGAAGCTATAGCTAATAGCTATACTGGAGCAAGAAGCCCCTAAAATATAAAGCACTTATTCCAACATCAGCACGACCAATACATTTTCCTTTAAAATTATATATTAAGGTTATTTTGTCTATAACAGAAAATAAGAATAATTTCACCTTTTTTTTTAATACCAGAGAAGAAAAAGAATAGGTTTAGACAAGACAGAGCTGTCAGAAAACACTATTTCCTGTTAACACTTCTAATGTTAACAAGCTCAGATGTTCAAATGTTACTTAGACAAAATGGGAAATCCAGCATCACATCGACATGTACAATGACAACTTTATCTTCAGAACAGAGCTTCATTAGACACTCCCTAAACCTCCTCAGGTATGCCTCTTTCAGTTCCTTAAACCTTTTAAAGGTAAAATTTAACAATGGCAAGCATGCATACTGATACTGTCAAGTGTATCAACAGATTATTGATCACGAGCTGCTGATTGATGCGCGCCTGCTCCTAAGAAATTTGGAAAGATATGAACGGGTCTAAACTCATTATCAAAGGCCACCTGAAGTCATTCTGCTATTATCTATTTTCACACCCATTCTTCTTCTAATCATCCAGACAGCAACAGCAGCCCAAATCGTTTATCTCCTGCTTCCCCACTGATGTGCTTAGTTAGCCAAATGACTGCACAACTTGTTTTGAAGGAGGTTCTCTCAACAAACAATCTGAAGCACATGCCTTAAAGGCTCAATTACTATATGGCTTTATAAAGAGTTAAAAATGGAGCCAGAGAGGATGCTCCAAATGGATTGGAATAAAATGGTTCCTCTGTGATGAAAAAACCCACTACCCATTTTCATATACTTCAATGATGCTAGACCTTCAGTCTTGCGACATCCAAGGTCATAAAGGATGGAGCTCAGCTATCTCCTATCCCTACCCGTGATCTTGACTTGGGCAGTTGCAGTCAACACAGATCAAAATGGAGCAAGTGAAATTCTAGACTACACTCCCGTTTACTTTGAGTAACTGGTCTTCAAATTATTATTGAAGAAGGTGAAGGGGCAAAACCTTTTTGCCAAAAGAAGATGGTCACAGATCTTACCATCTTTAGAGAAAGGTGAATTGTTGCCAAAGACTAATACAACAACCATCTAAACAAAGTTGCTGTCATTCCTCCTTAAAGACAGCAACAACTTAAGGAAATAACAAACATTAATTTGAACAGCTACTATACACAATTTAAACTGATGACCCAACAGCATTTGGGTCATCTTTCTGGTCTCCTGCTTTCCCAATAGCCAGGAAAGGCTTACTTAGCCAAAAAAACATCCATTTTGTCCTCAGCTCTTAGAAAAAAATGATTCAAATTGGAAGTTTTCCTTAGCTTTCAAAGGATAAAGTTTTTTCTGAAGGTATGTTGACAAACTTTACAACTATTGTTTCTCAAAGGACTACAGCAAGTCTGCAGCAAGGCCTATGTCTTAAGAAGACTGAATTCCAAGTTAAAAAGTCACACTTTTTCACTCCCTTTCCCAAGTATAAGAAGTTGGGAACTGTAAATCTTACCCAGTATCTCCTAGAAAGCTCTCACTGGCCAAATAAGAATGAAAAATACGGGGAAAGCTTTATTTATTTGTCATATACACACAGGATCAGTAGTGCAGTAATTAAGTAACCAGGCTCATCTGTGGGAGATGGGGAAATGAGGTAGATTTGAGGGGCAGTTCTGAGTTTCTCTTTGGGAGTCTTAGAAACCCAGTAAGGCAGCAAGACAGGGTGGCAATACCTGACTACTGAAAAGTATTTTTCCAGATGTATTTAAGCAGTATTTTAGACTTTTAATAATTACTGATGAACCAGACTGGATAGCTACATATTTACTGTTGCAAAAAATCAAATTTCAAACAAGAACTAAGCACTAAGAAAAAAAAAAAAAAAAATCAATTGTTTTACTTTTCATGTCATTTCAGATCAAATTCAAATGCCATTTGTGGTCAATGGGAATCTGTCAGGTACCCAGGATTTCAGTGGGCTTTGAATCACAGAATCACATAACATTCAAAAGCATTATTGCAGTTGGAATGATATCAATCACCAAGCATCTTCTGAAAGAACTCAAAGTAAAGCCTACTTCTTTAAAAACAAGAAAGAAGTATACCAATACACTGTGAAACAAACTACTTATTTGTGATATTTTAAAATGCAGGAGTAAAGCTTTTGTAAATTTTACTGAAGAAAAACAAACACACCTGGTAATTATAACATCTGACTGATTCTTCATGGTAGCATCTTTGTAGTATTCAGTCCTTCAACAAGGCAGGGTCTCAAAACAGCAACAATACAGGAAACACTGGCAAAGTCCTCATATTACTGTTGTATAGATACACCCAAACTAGCTTGGGGACAGAAACTGCCTTATTGTTTTAGCCAAGGCACTCCAGCAGGTCTAACAATCCACATGGAGAAGGGAGTGCCTTGAAAGAGCATAATGAAAGAGGGTCAAGCTAACTCAAATTACCTTCCATTTGCCACAGACTAAGAGCATACACATGAACAATTACTGTGAATCAGATACCACAGATCAGCTGACATATGGTAACCTGTCATCCTACAATAACCTATCCAAATACAAAGATAGCTTGAAATTTAGACGGGCTGTAGAGATACAACTCACCCCTATTCAGAACACAAGAGCCTAAACTCTCCAACCTTTGCTTCTAGATGTCTAAGCTGAAAACAAGCAACAAAAGAGAACCCACAAATCAGAGCCCTTAAGGCAAACAGGCTGTTTCCAAACACTACAAACTGGGATTACCAAAAGGAAATAGTTACTGTAACATGACCTATTCACACTAACCAGTCCTTTGGTATAAAAGCATGCACACAGCATGACGACCATGAGACTGCAAATTCAGCTCTTCTGCTGGTCTGGACAATGGTTATTTAAAACAAGTGTAATAATTTCAAGTAGTCGGTAATTTTGCCTCGCAATGGCAGTTCACAGCAAGATAAAACCCAAACTTTTGCTTCCCAATCTCATTCCCAGGAACATTTGTTTTTCTATGCTGCATTCAGGAGCTAGGAACTGAACAGTGCTTTGGAACATAACAGGACTATCCCCCGCAGTGGCCTACAGCTAGAGCAACCCACATGTACTCTTACTGTTCTCCCCCAGTATTTTCCCAGCCCAATGGCAATGTCTGAGAGGAGGTTTAGTTGATTTTAAAAATCAGTTTTCACTAATAAAACCATCAAACAAACAACCCTAAACCAAACACCTACCAAGGTCAATGAAGCCAAGCAGAACAGAAAAATCTGAGGAAAAACTTTGTATACTTTATCAACATTAGACTGGCACTCACATGACAGAGCTATGCAGCTGAATCAGTTTTTTTGGAACACAGAACCAGTTGCTCAAGAAGATAAACACTACTATTATTTTGATATCAGAATGCTAGTAATATCCGTATGTATTGGAACAATATTTCTATACACTTTTGCTGAATAAACTAAGTAGAGTCAAGAAAATAAAGCCACTTATCAGAAACAAACGTAGGAGGCTCAGCAACATTCCTAGGCAGAAAAACACTATGCAGTAAGTTTGAGCTCCTAGAACAAAGCTCTGCCTGAACTCTCACATTTATGAGATCAGGAGGGACCTGACAAACCTGGAAATGGAGTGGAAACTGCAGGTTTCTGTTACAACAAACAGTAGGTTTCATTGTACGTATCATAGCACATATCGCAGAATAGAACCACAGCAGCATTTCGACAGCTCCTCTCAAATGGACAGGACCAACACCAGCCACTGCAAGGCTCCAGTCTCACATGACAGACAGCTCAACTAACCTGACCTTGGCTGCAAGGATGATGGGCAGCTCCCCTTCCTTCCTCCCACTCCCAACTGCAGACCTGACGACCACTTCTCTTACACACCCACCAAACTCTGCAGTTAGTTCAAAAAGCTACAGCAGCAGATAACTATTCAGGGTGTTTTGGGGGCTTAGTTTCCGTGGTGATCTGGTTCAGGGAGCTACAAATGCCAATGAAATGCAGGGGATAAGAACCCAAGGCTAAAACCAGGAATAATGGAACGACCCCTTTCTCTGGCAACCAGGCTTCAAAATTAGTTATCATGTCAAAATTCAACTAAAGGAAGTATCTCAGAGCAGAGCATAACAGTCCCTAAAAGCCTACTGAAAGGACTGTATATTTTAGAAATGTTTACTTATTGTTTGTGTCCTCCTGTCTTCTAGGTATGGATGAACAACATTTTAAGAATGGGTACCGTACAACCAGCAAAACTTAGTTATTGAGAAGAACCACAATAACTGCCACTCAAGTTATCTTTGAAGAAGTATTCCAGATTCAGAGATTTTAATCATCTCAAAAAAGTTCACTAAACTTTCTAATAGGAAGCACAATTTCAGCGATAGGAGATTCCTCTAAGGTGTTGTTCTTTACTTTAGAATCTACACCCCAATCTTGCTCCCCTCTTTAAAAAAAAAAAAAAAAAGTATTTTAAATCCTTGTGAACATAGCAACATAAAATAAAAGCAGAATTTTGATAGATGTTCTGTGATTTCACTGTATTCTTTAGTTTGCTTTCTCCCCCCCTTCATCAATAAGTGAAGGACTCAGACTAAAATCCTAGGCTGTATTCAGATATTACAGTTTAGTCCCACAAACATTAACAAAAATCACCAAGTACACTTCCCCTTGTATTCAAGAGCTGAACAGAGAAACACCACATAAGCAAGAAACAAACAGAAGTAATTAACAACCAGAAAACATGAGAGGATTAGGTAACGACAAAGTCAACTGAACAAACCTTTCATTTTCTCTGTTTCTCTTAGTTCAGCCATGTTTTCCTCTCTTCTTCCCTTTTATTGTCCACACATTGCACAGTTCTGATGTTCTGATTTACTTTTTCTATACCTCTATTATAATATGTTAGGCTAAATACATTTAACCAGCACAATTTAGAAACTCTTAGAGGCACAGAACACCTCCTCTTCCCAGCAGACCAAACAGTTCACAGCCAAGAGCTGTAAGAGGAAGTTCAAGGGCTGCCACAGGTGACCCACGTTACAACACACCTGGTGCATACTCACTCCCTTCACAGAAGCAACTCAGAGTAGAGGATGGGCCAAACGAGTTGTCCTTGATTCAGTGGCCTCCCCAATGACACTGCTGTGCACGTCCAGAGTTAAGCGTCCTTACTGGGCCAAATAAACACAGAGGCATAGCAGGCACCCTGCATGTGCACTGCAAATCCAGCCCTTGCCAGGCACACCAGATTTACTGCGCTGGTGAGGAACGGCCGATGGAAAGCAAGCTGCGAGCCTGATGTTCCCAGGCAGCTGCTGTGCTGACAAAGCATTCACAGTGCTCCAATTCTATACATGTATCATTAAATCCTCCATATCCAGTGCACAAAATGTTTGTTACACTTAATGCCCTGCACACCTGCAGTAAATGCCTGACACACGTTGGACGGCTTCGGCCTAGTCCATGACTGTGATGCTCACGGGAGGCACCAGAGCCAGAGGGGGACACAGAACATAAACTTTCCCCAAAGCAGAAAGATAGCAAACAGACCAATGTAGGACACTTCATTACCTCTTTACTTAAACCATTGGGCTGTGTTACAAGTTCTTAAAACACAAAAACTAAATTAAAAAAAAAAAAAAAGGGTATTTCTGGAAAACTATAACAGATGTTAATAGCCTTATAAATGATCAAACTTATGGGCAATGAACATTACTGTGTATACCAAGAACAAATACACTTGATTTTGATCTCTCCAAATCAGATAGAAAGCTTTAGCATAAATTTAAGCACTTGTCCTACATGAAGGACAACAAGACATACCCAGACTCTCCTTTGTACTCTATGATACAGTATCGGGCTTTGGAAAACACAAGTTGGAAGTACCAAATTTATAGATTCTAAACTTTTACCTGTAAGATATGCTTTGTAAACTTTTCAATGCAGAAACAAGGATTACATATCCAGATGTAAATATATCTTTTGCCAGCCTAGGACCCTCTTTTAAGGAATATGAAAAAGCCTGAATTAGACTTCTTCCACCTGGAGCAACTGATGCCTGTCTTCTTGACTTCTTGCCATAAGGGATGATCCTACAAAAACTGAAACCAATTTAGGTATTCTGATGCAAGTCTGGGCATTTGCTTCAGAATAAGAGTCATTTAATTCAGTTACTGCTATGACCCAGCACACACCAATATAAGGCCTTTGGTGCACATATTAAAAAAAAAAATAATAATCACACACATGCACTTGAAATACAGCCAAATAAAGACTCCTTAGCTTTCCTGAGATACTTATCTCAACATTAGAGAATTCAGGCTTTGCGAGCACAAAATCAACTGGAGCTTAGTTTCTACATGTCTGTGTCCTACACAGCCTAACCTACTCTTTTCCCCAGTACTTCAAGTCCTCATGTCCCCTATACAGACAAATGACTAATTCAATTACCTTGTGTGCTGACAGGCCAGCTGGTTGCTGCTTCTTGGCATGGGTAGAGAGGGTAAGTTATAAATGTCTTTCCCTCATTGTCTTCTTCCTCTGCGCAGCCAACAATTTCCACAAAACTTAAGAACTTCACACCCCTTTGTCAAATCTCTTTGAAATAAGCTAACACTTTCAGAAGTTTCCAAGTGACAGACAGACTGTATGTGTCCGTATGTCTTGTTTTCTTTGGAAAATAAATGGGGGGGCAAGGGGTGAGCAAATTTGCAAGGTAGGTTTACAGGTTATATTTATTAAATATGTCTCAACTCCAAAAGTATTGACCCAGCTTAACCCAGTCTACACCAGAGCTGCCAGAGTCCCACCACACCCACAAGCATTCAGTGTTATCCCTTCCCTTCTACTGGTGCTTGTGCCAAAAATCAACCTAGGAGAGAAAAAAAAAAGCAGCTAGCGTTTGGCGCAGGCAGCTCCGGAGCCAGCTCACTGCCTTGTCACATGGACACTGCTACCACGCAAAAGGAACGCGCAGGTTTGTGACAGACGCAGCTGCCATGGTGCTACACATTTGGTACTTAACAGCAGACAGGATCCTACCCTAAAAGCACTTAATACTGGACCAAAAAGCCCAGAACCTCACCAGTACCATACCCAGTAATGTGCTGATGTTATAAAGAAACACATATGCACTAATGTAGCTATTATTTTGAGAACAGAAAAAAGAAAAAAAAAAAAAAAATCAGGTGTGACAGCTCTGAGGTCAACAATTTTAGCTGCATTTTGGACTTTTTTTTTTTCAATAAGTGTTTAACCTTGTCTTCTTAAAACCGGTACTATAGCAAACACAGGAATATTCAAACACAGACATCATCCAGTCCAGACTTCCTTTTGGGTAGACCATTGTCCTAAAGAAAATGAAAGGACCCATCTATTCTGTATCCTTCACGCAGAATTCCAAAACCACAGAATAAACCACTGGCAACCCCACTGGTGAAAGGGGACGGATCAGGAGGGAGAAGGTAAAACAGAAGGAGCATAGTACAGCCAGAGTGGCTAATTTAGATGGAGGGAGGTGTGAACAGCAGAACATAAGGCAAAACATCTTGGGAAGTATATCCTGATGACATCTTATTTTGGCTGTACAACACAGTGAGTTTGGGGAAGAAAAATTTTATCTGCAATCATTTATGATTTCCCACACTAATCAGAGTATAAGTACATAAGCATTGTTTATCAATGTATAATATAGGTAGCATAATCATGCACTCATTAGATCTATTCATATTACATATATAAAATATATTAAAGCAAGAATTGCTTCACAGTATAAAACACAGCTTTGTGTGATTTTAAAACCCTTACAAGGAACCTTTGATGGAAGATTCTTATAAAATCAGTTTTTCCTAGTGATCTGTTTTAATAACAGGAGTCAAAACTTAATTTTTACCCAGTGGTGAAAATGTAACAGCTGTTACACGGTTGCAAACACTGCCTACTTACGCAGCATTAAATAATAAATAAAGCTCAAGACCTTGTACGCGTTTTACTAAGCAATCTACTTTAATGATATGAAAGAATAAGTTCCGAAGATTAACTGTGCTACACTATCAACACTGCTCCATGATATTTGTACTTATAAGTACTGTGCTGTAATATGAAGAAGGAAAGAAATTAATAATAGCAAAGAATAATTTTAATTTAATCACAGCTGCACTCATGTTATCCAGTAACAATTTTTAAAAACAAATTTAATCTAAGTTTAACAGAAACCCTTTCATAATAACTTACACAGCTTCTCTTGTAAAGCCTTTTTTAAGATGACCTACATTGCTTGGGAATAAAGGTGAAAAAAGTCCCCACTGACTTGCATGGCATAGTCTAACCCTAGTATATTAGCTTATAATTTCATAGTGTTATTCATCATCCTTTAGAGTAACAGCCCTGCACAAAGTGATCAATGTCACAAGTAAAACTGGCATTAGCTTCCCAAAATAGTGGATCAGACCTTGCAAGTTCTGAGACAGGAATAGGAACTGCACCAGAGATACTCCAAATGTAGATACAACACTAATAACAAAAGACCCTAATGCTGTTGATACATTTTTGGGCCGAGCACAACTGACCTTCAAAAATGCAAGAAAAAAGCTAGCAGTGATCTATATGGAACAGTAATTTCAGCAAACTGTGGAACTTGATTTTGTTACAATTCTATCACCACTGACTGGTAAACAGCAATGAACAATCTAAAAAAATTAAAATGTAGGTGAATGTAGAGTTCCACAGAAAGTCAGAGTAATACAAATAAATCACAGCCTCATATTTTAACAGGAAAACTTTCTGCCTGTGTCTTTAGCAAATTAATAACATATGAACAATTTGAGACAAGCAGTCCAATGTAAAACTGAATAATCACAGCATTTAATCCATAAGCGCACCTTTCCAGATGCCTTTTAGTAGTTATATTTTCATCTGTTTAAAAGAAAAAGTAAACCATGGGGTTGAAAAAAAATCCATATTCTGCATATGAAACATGATGAAAATCCTCAGTGCATGTAATTGAGATGAGGAAGTTATTTTCCTTGGTTTTTGTTGTTTGTTTGTTTTTTGTTTTGTTTTTAAATATCAGTATACCAGAGAAGTCATTTTAATTATATAATTACTGAAGATTTTGGAAGGTTTACACAAGACCCATAATTGGGCATAAGACATCACATCCTCTAGTTATATACACAGCAATCTGGTCTGGGTAACATTCTTTGCTCTGACCAATGTGTGCGGGGGGGGGGGGGAAGGAAGGGGAGGGAGGGAGGAGGATTGAAGAATTAAAAATACTTCCTCAGACTAAATTTTCTTTACTTGGTTTGCTTAAAAAGCTTTGATTGCATAAAACACACTAAAATATTTATCATTATGCATCTCCGTAGTTAAAATACCTCATTCTCGATGTGATATCCTAGATACTCAAACAAAAGACATTCAGATGACAATGAAGGCTTTTTTTTTATTTTAAGAAGACATTTGTACATCTAAAACTGCACCACAGATCAGTCTCCTTTATCATGCCAGAGTTGTGACAGCCAACGCATAAAAAATTAAAATCCAATCCACCAGATAAGACATGCAAAATGTCTCCTCCAATCCCACCCCCATCTCGCCCTCAAAAAAAAGAAAAGCCAGCCCTGCACATACGGAGCACACGCACACTCGCACCCCGAGAGCCACCATCGGGGCGACAGTGCCAGGGCTGGGGGACCGCCACCCCCTCTCCCCCCGGACCCCAGCACCAGCGACCCCGCTCCGGGCTCCAAGAGGGGAGGAATAATCCCACCTCGCCGCTTCGCCAGCCCCTCAGACAATGGTGCTTTCCCCCATTAGCTCCGAATTGTCAACATTTTTGCGCTAGGCCCCGGCCCCGGCGGCGCGGGCGGACCCGCCGGGCAGGGCTGAGGCGCGGGGGGCCGGAGCCCCCGTTCCACTGCGGCCGGCTCGGGGCCGCCGGGTGCCGCGGCGGGAGGGGGCGCGGGGAGAAAAGGGGGCGGTGTGGCTGAGGTAAATAAATGGCCGATCAGCCACGGCCCGCGCCCCCCCGCCGGGCGCTGTAACCGAAGCCCAGGAGCCGAACTGCGCAGCAAACATTGCGCGGCGGGGGCTCGGCGAGACCCGGGCCGCCGCCCCCGGACACCATTTCGCCCACGGTAGCGGGGAAGGTGTCGGCGCAAGTTGCCCAGCACCGGCGCCCCCCCGCCCCGCAACCCCCGGGCGGCGCTCCCCCCGCACCCCGCGGCTCTCCCGCGTCACCTCTCCCGCGTCACCTCTCCCCTCCGCCGGCCCGGGGGCCCAGCCCGCAGCTCCCCGCGGGGAGGCACCGGCCTCCCCGGGCGAAGGCGGCTCGCCTCCCCGCAGCCCCCGGGGACGGGGCGAAAGGCTCGGGGGCCATTCGACCCGCTCCGTTCCGAGGGGCTGGCGGCGATCTGCTCCCCCCTCCCCAGCGGGCGTGGGAGCGCGGCCGGGGAAGGGGCCGAGCCCCCGCCTCCCTCCCGTTCGGCAGCAGGGCAGCAGCCCCGAGCCGGGGCAGAGCCCAAGCCAAACAAAGCGCGGCCTGAGCGGGAGCCAAGGGTGAAGCAGCCTGGGCTTTTCCTGCCGGTGCCCAGCCGGGCGCGGCGAGGCCCAGCGCCGCCGAGCCCCGCGCAGGCCCCCGATCGGCGCGGCGGCGCTCGGCTTACCCCGATCCCCGGCGGCGGCGGCGGCGTTGTTCCTCTCCTGCTGCTGCTGCACCGGGCGCGGCCTGGACACTCGCCTGGGTCTCCTGTTGGCGGCTCGGACCGAGTTCATTTGCCGACTCGTGTGGGTGGCGGGAGGGGAGGGGGGGAATCCTCCGGCAACCGATGCCTCGTCGGGGAGGAGGGAGAAAGAGGGAGCCCCGGGGCGGCCGCCTCGCAGCAGCGGGCAGCAGGGAAGGAGGGGGGGTCTCCAGGCGCGGGTCCCGCCGCCGCTGCTGCCGGCTCGCTCGAGAGGCGGAGGAGCCGCCAGCCGCTGCCTCTCCCGAGCGCTGGCTGTGGGGGACGATCGCGCCGCGGGCCCCCTCCCCGACCCCCCCGAAAAGCCCTCTCTTAAAGGAGCCCCGCGGTCCTGCTCGTCTCAAGCCCGTCGCTGCTCCGTGGCAGGAGGAGCCATTGACACTGCCAGAGACACACACTCACGGGGAGGCAGCTGCTAGAGGCCGTGCTCCGCCAATCGCCGCCTCCCACACAGGCGGCTGGCAGCCGCGCGGCCAATCCCCGCGCCTCTTGTATGGGGCGCGGGGTGGGGAGGGGCGGGCGAGCGGCTCGGCGCGGGGTGGGGTGGCGGAGCGCGATATAAGGGCCGGGGAGGCGTGTGGCGGCGGCTGCGTGGGGCGGTGCGAGCGGCCATGGTGGGGCTGGTGCTCTGCTCGGTGGGCGCCGTTGCAGCGTGAGGAGACGGCGCGGGCGCCGGACCTGAGGCGGGCGGTGGCGGGCGCGGGCTCTGTGAGGGCAGCCCGGGTGCGTGTCGCTGCCTGCCTGCACCTCAGCTGCTGCTGGGGCCTTGGTGGAGCCTTCCTGTGGGGAGCGCGGCGGGACTGGGAGCGTGAGGGACCCGAGGGCCCGCAGCCCTTTGCTGAGGCTGGATGTGCCACGGGAGGGAAGGAGGTAACATCTGCTGGAAGTGCCTGGCGGTGTGACCGAGGGCCCTGGTCACACTGCCTTGGCTGTGGGCTCAGCCGTGGGGCGGTCTGGGCTGGAGGTGCCGTTTTCTTTAGGTTTCCATGTGCTGTCTCATTTTCTGACTGGTTGGTAACAGCTTTTTCACTCAGGGAACGTATATGTTCCTCGGTTAGCATGTGCACTTGGGCTTGTGTTACACTTTACTACTGCGTCGATATGCTGTTTATCTTGGGCTGGCAGTTTAGACAATGGATGTGGCTTCTTCTTCATCATATTTGCCACGTTGGTATTCAGCTGGTGGGCTGAGAGAAAAAAATAATCTAATTTAGTTGTGCTTTTTTTCCTTTTCAGAAATCACTCAGTAAAGTGCATGGTAAAATCCAACAAATAAGGAAGATACCTTCTCTTTGCAGGGTTGCTCAGGGATCTGCTTTTAACACTGCAAAGGTGGGTTTGTGTGTAGTCCTACTTAAATTAAGCACTTGGAGTCTGCAGGACTAGGGCCCTTGTCTGTGCCTGAAAAGCAGAAGTGAATTATCTGGTATAAAGTGTAAATAAATGGTTGTAATTAAAAACATGTTAGGCAGAAGCTTGTTCAAAGCTGACAAGTGAAGGTATAATATAACTGTAGGAAATGACAGCTTTAAATAAGCCTTAAAAATGTGTATACTTGTGTTTCTAAAATAAATGACAGTGAAATTGTACTTTTAAGTTCATATCAGACCAGAAAAAATGTATGACAACTCTTATAGTACCTGTTAAGGAGTATTTCTTAGTATTTTGTTGCCGTGAGGAAGGATTGGAGAAACAGTGGCGAATTGTTTTCCGTGCCTAAGAAAAATAATTCTTGCTACTTTCTCTAACAGTAAGGGAAGAAATAATGAAGCTAAGCTCTTGTGAAAAGAATTTCACAGAGAAAGAGAATAAACGTCACTGCTTTTGGGGCTGTGCTCTCATTCTCTTATAATGGTTACCAGGTTAGTGTATAAAACACTCAGGAGAGCTACACAATATACGTGTATATCTTAAAAATACATTTTCCTTCTGATAGCATTGTGCAACTGCTTTAACTTTTTAATGGAAAGAATGACCATACATAAGAACTGTGCCAAGCTTACTGTTTCATGTATAGGGATTTTGACATTTTACAAAGCTATAGTCTTTAAAGTATAGTATTTTAATAGTCTAACTGCTTTTCTGTTTGACAGTTCTAGTTGTGGCCTGCTCACCAACATATAGCCAATGAATTCTTAGCATCACATGGTTACCTTAAATTGCTCAGTATTGGTGTACTCCAAACTTCTAGCACTGTCTAAATCTTTGAAAACCTGTGCAAGGGTCAAGACAGATGACAGGCTAGTTTTCACCTAAAGCATATAAGAATCTAAAGCTTCTGATATTAGAATAAATCTTTGTTGAAAACTTAAATCAGAGCAGGCTTTAGACTTTCTTAAAGTCTTGAACTAACTGGAAAACAAATTATGTCTTGGCCAAAATATGCTTTTTGTAATTGACTTCTTAAGGTGGTAACTTGTGTTAGGAATGTGATTATGGGAGCCTGGCAAAACTTACTGTAAATGGGGAAAAATGTGTAAGCATTTCCAATATGTAGTCTCACTGACTTAACCAAAATATGTTTAGACCCTGTAGGCTGATTAGGACAAATTTATGAAGTTACTAAATAGAGAAATAGTTACAGTGCTCTTGTCTGTGCTTTGGAAGGCCAGATATTAGCCTGAAAACTTGTAAAAACAGTTTTGACTAGAACTCTGTATCTCCTCTCATAACGATATTAAATCTATCCTATCTGATTTGTGACAATGGGACTTGATCACTGTAATTTCAGTTTTGTAAGTAATTTTTTTAAATGTTGTACTTAGCTATCCTGTGCCTCCATTGCCACTGTATAGCCCAAGAGGAAAAAACACTTTTCTGTGATGAAAGTGACACTGGAAGTCCAAAGTAATATTAAGGCTTTGTTATATTGGCCACAGTGGAGATGCTTTAAGCTGTCCTGTATGGTGTACTAATAAACCATTTCTGAATGTGAGTGTAATTTATACTGGCAAGATATTCTTGCCTTTGTCAAGGCAGCTTTTTATTTAAATTGGGAAGAGAGGGAATGGAAAGTGGAACCTAACTGTACTGTCATTTTTTTGCATAATTGTCCACAATATAAATGCCTGCTAGACTGGTTATGTTGGCCACAAATCACCTTTTGGTGACCCATGAACAACTTCACATTATGAACAGAAAGGCATAAGACCTGGGTGAAGAGTTTACTTGGAGCATTTACAGCATAAGACATTTGGGCAGAGTTGTCAGTGCTAGATCGCTGTGTGAGACTTCACTTCTTCTAAGCTGCACCACGTTCCAAATGTATATGTATTTAAATGTTAATAATATTTGGTTCTCCATATGTATGTGAAGAGTTGGGTGCTACTTTGAAGAGATTACCTTCCTTTCTGCATGGAGGAAGGGATGCCACAAAGTGCTTAGTGATAATAACAGTAACTTGTTAATTATGTGTTAACATAGAGCTTTGTAGCTAATGAGACAGCTTCACAGAGAGAAGTAGTGCAAGCTGTAGTGATGGAAATTCTGTTTGTGAGGGTGATGTGGAGAAATGGAAGAGTGACTTAGATTCAGCTGACTTGTACTGAAATGAAAACAGTTAAAACAGCCTGAAGATCTGATCAAGGTAATGGAACAGCTGAGTATTTGTTTTCTAGACTCTCAGAGAATAGATTAGAAACTAGAGATGGTGCAGCCATAGAATAAGCAGGATTGGGAAATGGGTGTGGGGCGGTGTAAGACTGTGAAGTCAGCAAGGCTGATTCAGGCCAGGGTGATCTGCGGGAGTCACTACTGTTGTAGTCCCTTACAATGCACACATCCACCAGCCACCTGAAAAGCCTTGCTTCAGAGACTGTTAGAAATACTTTGAACACGGGACAGATTCGGTTAAGTTATGATCCTTACTTGCCCTGAGGTTGTGTGTGTTGCCATAACAGTTGATCAAAACAAGTCTGGGATAATAGATTTTAATGAATGGTGATCTGTGGGTTACTTCTAAGGGGTTCCCAAAAGATAAGAACAGATTTCAGCATGTATTGAAAGGCCTAAAGCTCTATTGAAAAATTGTTCAGAAACTGCAAATTGGGGGGGGTGGGGGAACAAGCACACCACTAAGTGACTGGATTGTGCATTTTCCATTTAATTGCAGTATTCTCACTAGCTTTTGCTTCCTGATGTTTGTGAGAGAGCAAGAAACACTTTGAGAACACTGTTGCAGTTTGTCACACAAAGCCCACTGCAGAGCCTTTAGCTACAGCTCATGGATTTGAGGGAGAAACACAAGAAGTCAGGTTTTTATTGTGCTTTTTAATCAGTTCAAATGGCTTTGCAAAGGAGCCACATGTCTAACCCTCTCCTTACAGATGAAAGTAAAGCAAAAAGGGCTGAAATGACTTGTCCAAGAGCATTTACAAGTTATTAACAGGGCCAGGAATAGAACCCATGGTACAGGAGTCCTTATCTAAGGGTTTCTCTACAGTGTCATATTACTGCTTTGAGAAGCATAAGACTTTTGCCTATTATTTCTGTCTCATAAGCTGTTAATATATCCCTGGACTAAAAATACTGCGTTGAAGATTTTGGACTAACCTGGTGTGGACTACTGACTCGAAATTCTTTAAACCTAGAGGGTAGTTTCTTACAAGCTTGGAAGCCTTTCAGAAATGGTGATACCTAGAACTGGTTAAACCTGCTTGCTCTGGCAGCTCAAAAATATTAATGCTGTTTTATTGCATTTTATCTGTCAATTCCTCTGAGTTGTATTTTATGTCCCATGTAATGCAGCTTAAATCTGCCCGCTCTTATAGAAAAAGACTCTGAAATCTGCCCTCCATTTACCTGGAATCCACAACTACTGAAATGTAGCTTGATGTTAGCTTTTCTTAGGGGGTTGCCTTCTGGGTCAATGTGGCTGGGATGTTTTGTGTTGCTGTACCAACCAGGTTTCTGCAGGAAGAAGAGACCTTGCAGTGGGGAAATGTGTGTTGTTTCCAATAAACTCATGTGACTGTTGCAATATGTTTATCTAATGTGTTAATTTTGATTCTGCCCTAACAAAAGCTCTTGGAAAGACTGAATGGCACTTCAGTTCTCATTAATTTTGTTAATAAAAGTAACTGCTGAGAAAAACTCTGAAGGCATTATCTACCAGCTGTGCTGGTAGAAACTTCATAACCAGATAGATATCTAGAATCATAGAATGTCCTGAGTTGGTAGGGACCCACAAGGATTATCAAGTCTGACTCCTGTCCCTGCCTATGACAACCCCACAGTTCATACCATGTGTGTGATGTTGTTGTCCAGTCTCTTCTGGAACACTGTCAGGCTTGGGGTTGTGACACCTCCCTGGGGAGCCTGTTCCAGTGCTCCACCACCCTCTGGGGGAAGAACCTTTTCCTGATGTCCAACCTAAACCTCCTTTGCCACATATTCCTGCCATCCCCTTGGGTTCTGTCATTGGTTGCTAAAGAGAAGAGTTTGTCATGTGTCCCTTGTGAGGAAGCTGTAGCTGCCATGAAGTCTCCTACAGGCTGAACAAACCCAGTGACTTTTGCTGCTCCTCATATGGCTTCCCCTCCAAACTTTTCCCAACTTCATAGCCTTCCTCTGGACACTCTCTAGTAGCTTAATACTTTTTTTTTTTGATCCTGTGTCACCTGGAGCTGCACATAGGGCTCCAGGTGAGGCTGTACCTGTGCAGAGAATATATGTATTGCTTGCCTTCTGGATTTTTTTGGGAAGTATTTTCAGGGAAGGGAGGAAGGGGTTGTGAAGCTCTTTTCATCTGAGGGATATCAACTGGTAGGAAAAGCACCCACGAGCAAGGAGAGAGCCATGGGGTAGGGGGCTGCTCCTGCAGAGCTCCAGGTGCTGGTCTCTGGCAGGTCTCACATGGGGACCAAGCCCTTGGCCTGTGGGGGGTCAGAAGCAGGTAGCACACTGCTTTGTGCAGCTTGATGTGCTGTATATGGGAGAACGTGGGAAATGGCCTCAGTAGGTATTCTTGTGTCAATGAAATTTTGAGAAAATGATATGTTCAATCCCAGCTTTAAATTGGGATTCTGGATCTCAGTGAGAAAGGAGCAGCAGCCTATACTAGAGATGAAGCCTGTATGACAATTTTAAGGTAGCATTGAGGCAGAGATCACAGAATCAACTGGGTTGGAAAAGACCTCAGAGATCGTCAAGTCCAACCCTTGGTCCAACTCTAGTCCGTTTATTGATCATGGCACTAAGGACCATGTCCAATCTCAGCTTAAAAACCTCCAGGGACAGCGAGTCCACCACCTCCCTGGGCAGGCCATTCCAATGCCTGACCACTCTCTCTGTAAAGAATTTCCTTCTAATATCCAGCCTAAATTTCCCCTGGCAGAGTTTAAGCCCATGCCCCCTTGTCCTGTTGCTAACTGCCTGGGAGAAGAGACCAATCCCCACCTGGCTATAACTTCCCTTCAGGTAGTTACAGAGAGTGATGAGGTCACCTCTAAGCCTCCTCTTCTCCAGACTAAACAACCCCAGCTCCCTCAGCCTCTCCCCATAGGTCTTATGTTCAAGTTCTTCACCAGTCGTGTTGCTCTTCTCTGGACCCGCTCCAGCGCTTCAATGTCTTTCCTGAACTGAGGGGCCCAGAACTGAACACAATACTCCAGGTGTGGCCTTCCCAATGCAGAGTACAGGGGAAGGATCACTTCCCTTGTCCTGCTGACCATGCTATTTTTGATACAGGACAGGATACCGTTGGCCTTCTTGGCCACCTGGGCACACTGCTGGCTCATGTTGAGCTTCCTGTCAATTAGTACCCCCAGGTCCCTTTCTGTCTGACTGCTCTCCAGCCACTCTGCGCCCAGCCTGTAGCGCTGCAGGGGGTTGATGTGACCAAAGTGCAGGACCCGGCACTTGGCCTTATTGAACTTCATCCCATTGGAATCAGCCCATTTTTCCAGTCTACCCAGATCCCTCTGCAGAGCCCTCCTGCCTTCCAGCAGGTCGACACTCCCTCCCAACTTGGTGTCATCAGCAAATTTGCTGATGATGGTCTCAATCCCCTCATCTAAATCATCAATAAAGATGTTAAACAGGACTGGACCCAACACTGACCCCTGGGGAACACCACTAGTGACTGGCCGCCAGCTGGATGCAGCCCCATTCACCAGCACTCTCTGGGCCCGGCCCTCCAGCCAGTTCTTAACCCAGCGTAGAGTACACTTGTCCAAGCCATGGGCTACCAGCTTTTGCAGGAGTATATTATGGGAGACAGTGTCAAAGGCCTTGCTGAAGTCCAGATAGACCACATCCAGGGCTTTCCCTCATCTACCAGGTGAGTCACCTGATCATAAATGGAGATCAGGTTGGTCAGACAGGACCTGCCCCTCCTAAACCCATGCTGGCTGGGTCTGATCCCTTGTCCATCCTGAAGGTGCTGTGTGATTCCGTTCAGGATGATCTGCTCCATAACCCTGCCAGGCACCGAGGTCAGGCTGACAGGCCTGTAGTTGCCAGGGTCAGCTTTGCAGCCCTTTTTGTGGACTGGGGTAACATTGGCCAATTTCCAATCATATGGGACCTCTCCAGTGAGCCAGGACTGTTGGAAGATGATGGAGAGCGGCTTGGCAAGTTCTTCTGCTAGCTCCCTCATCACCCTAGGATGGATCTCATCTGGTCCCATAGACTTGTGAGGATCCAGATGGCTCAGTAAATCACCAACTATTTCCTCCTGGAATACAAGGGGCCTATTTGGCTTCCTATCTCTGTCAACCACCTCCAGAGATGAGTTGTCCTGAGGGCCACCTGTCTTACTGGTAAAAACTGAGGCAAAGTAGGTATTAAGTACCTCAGCTTTCTCCTCATCTTTGTTAACTATATTTCCCTCAGAGTCCAACAGAGAATGGAGGTTTTCCTTGGCCCTCCTTTTGTTATTAACATATTTGAAGAAGGACTTTTTATTATCCCTGACAGAATTGGCCAAATTAAATTCAAATTTTTTTTCTGATTTTTTTTCTGCATGATCTAGCTATTTCCATAAATTCTTCATAAGTAGCCAGCCCTTTTTTCCACAGTCGGTAAAGTCTCTTTTTATTTCTGATTTCATTCAGGATCTCCCTGTTTAGCGAAGCCGGTTGTCTTCCCCGCCGGCTAGCCTTTCGGCACACTGGTATAGCCTGTTCCTGTGCACTCAAAACCTCCTGCTTGAAGCATGTCCAACCCTCCTGGGCCCCCTTGTTTTTAAGCATTGTTTCCCAGGGTATGCTCTGAACTAGACTTCTGAATAGGCAAAAATCTGCCCTCCGGAAGTCCAGCGTAGAGGTTTTGTTAATGGTTCTCCCTGCATCTCTGAGTATTGAAAATTCTATTATTTCATGGTTGCTATGCCCCAGGCGGCCTCCAACCACTACATCTCCCACCAGCCCTTCTCTGTTTGTAAACAGTAGGTCCAGCGGGGTCTTGCCCCTGATGAAGGAAATTGTCCTCTATACACTCTAGGAACTTCCTAGACTGCCTCTTCTGTGCAGTATTGAGCTCCCAGCAGATATCTGGCAGGTTAAAGTCACCCACAAGAACAAGGGCCGTCAATTTTGAGACATCTGCCAGCTGCTTGTAGAATAATTCATCTCCTTCATCGTCCTGGTTGGGCGGTCTATAACACACACCCACGAGGATGTCAGCCTTGTTGAACTTCCCTCTGATTCTGGTCCACAGGCACTCAACCTTGTCACTGCTGACCTCAAGTTTAACAGAGTCGAGTGACTCTCTAACATATAAAGCCACCCCTCCACCTCTCCTACCCTGCCTATCTTTTCTGAAGAGCTTGTAGCCACACATAGCAGCACTCCAGTCATATGAGTCATCCCACCATGTTTCTGTGATGGCAACTATGTCATAGGTTTCCTGCTGCATGATGGCTTCCAGCTCCTCTTGTTTGTTGCCCATACTGCATGCATTAGTGTACATGCACTTCAAGTAGGCTGCTGATTTCCCTCTTAATTCGGGCTTTCCATCCTTAGGCTGATCTTTGGAGAGCCCAGTTTCAATCCCTTCCCCCTTCAAACCTAGTTTAAAGCCCTCCTGATCAGCCCTGCCAACTTATGGGCTATAGTCCTCTTGCTCTCCCTAGAAGGATGAAGCCCATCTGATTTGAGGAGACTAGGTACCATGGAGTTTGCCTCATGGTCAAAAAACCCAAAATTTTGATGGTGACACCAATCCTTAAGCCACCTGTTGATGAGATGGGCTTTTCTACTCCTCTCTTTATTTAGCTCCTCATCCATCCCAGATAGCACAGGAACTGAGGCAAATATCACTTGTGCTCCCGTCCCATGAACTGACCGACCCAGTGCTTTAAAGTCTTTTTTAATCATCTTGGTACTTCTTCTGTTGATGTCCTCGCTGCCAGCTTGGACTGCTAACAGGGGATAGTAGTCTGAGGGCTGAAGTAGCTCCGGAAGTCTTCTAATGTCCCTCACCCTGGCCCCAGGAAGGCAGCAGACCTCCCTGTGGGATGGGTCTGGGCGACATATAGGGCCCTCTGTTCCCCTCAGAAGAGAGTCACCAACTACTACCACTCTTCTTTTTCTTTTTCTTCTTACAGCTGCAGTTGTAACCCTTTTTGTACATGAGGTCCATCCAGGGGGCTCTCCAGGTGGATCTTCTTGGCTGTTCTCTGCCTGATTTTTAGGGTCCAGGGCCTCATATCTATTTGTTAAGGACACCAAGGGTGGTGATGGGGTTCGAGAGAGGGTTCTTTTACCTCTCCGATCAGGGACCTGTTTCCATTCCCCCCCATCAATTAGATCTGCTCTATCTGCCTTATGGCAGGAGGGACAAGGCTTTGCCATCTCCTGTTGCACACCCTTAGGAGTCAAAAGAGTTTGACCCCACCAGTCAATTTCTTCTTCACTCTCCCTAATGCTCCTTAGTCTCTCCACCTCTTCCTTAAGCTCTGCCACTAGGCACAGTAAGTCATTGACCTGGTCACATTGTACACAGGTGCCTCCCATACCATTCTCTGGTACTAATGCCAGGCACAGACACTCTGCGCAGCCAGAAGCCTGGGTGGCTGCATCCTTCTTGGCAGGTAGTGTCTGTGTAGACACACTCTTTGTATTAACGGCAGCAACAGCTTTCCTTTTTCTAGAAACCATTGCTACCCTTAGTTAAATTGGGGACACGAAAACAAAATGAAACCCTGGGCAAACTCACCTACAAGAGCTAGTTGTGTCCAGTCTACCTGCCCTGCCACACCCCAGTCTGTGTCACCAGCAACAAGTGAGAGGTCTAACAGCGAGGAGTGACAGAACCTCTGAGCCCCGCTGCACGAGCAGCCCCAGTCGCTGCTGCAGCGCCGTGTGGGTGGTGCTCACCCGCCCCACAAGCACGTCCACCTCCCAGCGCCTGGTGGGCTCCCGGAGGCTTTTTCAAAGCAAGAGGGAGGGGTGTGACCCCCGTCACCGTGGTAACGGCCGCGCCACGTCAGCCCGTTCCGCAAGGGCTGCCGGGGACTCCCGGGTAGCGGAATTGAAAACGCGGTCAGAAACCTTTACCTTTACCTTCTTTACCTTTACCTTCTCTTTACCTTCTCTTACCTCTGTAAGAGGTAAGTCTCTTTACCTTCTCTTACCTCTGTAGCTTCGAGATTTCGCTCCCGGCTCCGGCCGAGCTGGCTGCAGTCAGCTGATCCGAGATGTCACTGTGCAGGCCAGCGTACAGCTCCTCCTGTATTGAGGAGCATGATGTGGCACATGTGAAGGCAGAACTGTCTCAAGCATCCAAGTCTACGTTTTCAGCCTTGTTTTTCTGGTGACACCCACTGTCCTCCACTGAAGTCTCTCACCTTGGTCCTTTGGATTACACCGACTTGAAATGTTTCAGATAGTCTGAACTGATACAAAGGTTCTGTGCTAAAAGTAATTAAAATATGTTGGGGTACAAGTCACATTATTTTATGGGTGGCCTGTCCAAATAGTATGGTTCTCCTGAACAATCTGTCTAAATACTGGTGCTGAGAAATATTTTGACTCAGTTGTTTTCATTCTTTCAAGGTTTGCTTCTCACGACTCCTTTTCAAATGTGTATACACAGATTAAAAAAGCATGGACTACACTTTTTACTCGTAGCTCCTCTCAAGTTGTGGCTCAGATTTAAGATTTCCTTAGATCTTGCTGTTTCTAGTTTCAAGTTTGTCTTGGACTCAATTTTTATTTGTTGGAGTCTACTTGTATTTTGCTCATTGCATCAGCAATGTGACCATATGACAAGTTCTGTCTTCAGAGCTGGGGTTTCCTGCCCCCAGATATGACATGCATGTTGTTTACATTTCTTTGGAGAGGATACAGCCTGAACAAATCTTCCAATGTGATGAACTGAGTCAGGCCCCAAATGAGGAACGTTTACAAGAAGTATCTCCAATACCATGAACTGGAAAAATCAATCATTTTATTCCAGGTAGCTGGAGTTGTATGAGAGCCTGCCTCCAGATTTAGGGGGGAAAAAAAAAAAAAGGCTTATTTAGGGAATTTTTTGCTGGTTTGGAGGATTGTTCTCCCCAAAAAATCCTATCAGTAAGATTCTGAGCTCCCTTTTTTCACAAAGCACTAATGCTACCTGATGCTTATCCAAGACAGGCCTAGAGTGGCAAGAGCAGTTAAGGACGCTACTTCATCTTCATTATGAGCAGCTAAATCCGAAATGAGCACTGGAAATCCCAGTCTTCAGTTTTAATGTGTCAAAATGTTGGCAGCATTGTAGAGCATCCAAAGGGTGATTGTTAAACGGGATTTTGGTATGTCTGTACACCTCAGCAGAGGATCAGCAGCAAGAAGAAATATCTCTTCCAGTCCTGGAGACAAGAAACTGCAGGTGTCTGTAGTCTTGCCACCAGCATGTGAATACATGTGGTACAATTGCTTTCGCTTCAAATCTCGAGAGCAGGTGGGTGTGGGTGCTATTGGTATTATCTGACTGGTTTACCTTATCAAAACCTGATTTTGTTTAGTGGCGGGAACAAGTGCTTCGTGCTAAAAAGGGAGAATGTGAGCAACGCTAGATTTTCACTTTGCTGCCTGGTAGACCGATGTAATTTTAAATATCCTGCTCCAAAACTGTATCCTTTTCTACAGAGTTATTTAAATATAGAGAGGTTGTGAAATCAGTTCCCATGAATCCACCCAGAACAAAAAAAAAAAAAGTATAGCATGTCGTATGTGTACGTATTGCCAGTTTGCTGCTTCTTGAGGCTGGGCAGCTAGAGTCGAGTCTACATCCTTTTTCTCCATCTCGCACTCTCAGTCGGATGTCTCGATCATGGCTAATCTGATGAGTGGGGGGAAAAGCTCTAGTTATCCTTGTGACTGAAAGATATTTCTCCAGAAAGGGTTTTTGAATGTCCTAAACCGTGTTTCGCAGTTAAGGTCTAAACTATCATTGTCGTTAAGAAGCAATCCATTCTTCACAGGCCTCTCTTTGCTGCCCCTGCCCCGTCCCCTGTTCTGTCAACCAGCATTTATGCAGCAGCACAGTTAGGCAGATCAAGGAGGTAATCCGACTGAAAACTAATCCAGCTGAAAGCGCAGCTATTTTTCAGGCACATGTGCAAGCGTTAGTGCAGAGAAGTGTTGGGAAAGGATGGCCCCTGTGTGGTGAAGGAAGTGTGTGCACAGAGTGGCTTTCTGTGGTCCTGGCAGCATGCCTGTAGCAATTCCTGGGCCTTTGGCTGAAAGTCACCTTTAACGAGATACATTTTACTGGAATGCTCTCAGACATAGCTGCTCTCCTGTAGGATGTCTTTGAGTGGCTGCTGAAGCACCACATTATATTTCTTGATTAAGCTATCTGGTTAAGGAGGTGGCGGCACGTGCTTAAAAGATGACCAGTACAGACATTAAGCTATGTAATGATTTTAAGCAGTATATTTCTCTTCGTTGCCACGTGGTGGTGATGTTGATTGTTGCCCTCAAGGAGCTGTGGACTTCCACTGCTGAGAGTAAGTGGCAGGTAAGTTGGCAAGGGATGTCTTGCAGGTCAATACCTATGATTTTTTCCAGTGCTGCATGTTTTTTCCAGTTATCCGCATGGTGGGGACATTTGTGCTCTTATTTGTATTCCGTTTTACATGTCAACATTTCTATACCCCTGCAGGGCTAGCTTATCAACATCAGAAAGTATTTTGCTAAGAATAACTTTGACAAAACATAATGGAGTTTCAGAGTAGTGTGCTGCAGGTATCTGTGTTTGAATCCTTGCTCAGCTGTCATCCTAAATTATTCTAGAACCAGAAGGTTTTCCTGTCCCATCTTTACCACATCAGTCAAAGGTTTGGTTGTGATCTTTTTGTCTTCCCAATGACCCTGTTTCTCTGGTGTGATCTGAACTGAGTCCTCTTGCCCTCAGTGGGTCAGCTCTCACCTTCTCCAAACATACTATTCTTGATGCCTTTCTCCATGGTGTTGCTGGTGGAAGCATCGCCCTTTAGGACTTTGAGTAAAGGTTGTTTTGCGTGTAACAATGATTTGTTTCACTCTCAGGGTGACAATCTTTGTAATGAGTCTTGAATGTTTATTTGCCACTAACTAGCTAATCTGGAGATGATGGGTATTCTTGCGAAGGCGAGTGGTGGAGTGGAAGGTTACATCCCTGGAAGACTCAAAGATTTTTGCAGTTGAAGGAAATTGAGTGCTTGCATTGCTTCCTTAGCAGAGCGTGTGGTATATGCCCTATAGGTGTGTGTGTTCTCCAGTCTTGACTATATGTGACCCAGCATGTGAACATAAGTACCAAAAGATACATGACCTTTTCATTATGCAAAGGACATAAAAAGAGGAATTCAGCCAAATTAACTGATAAAGAATAACCACTGTATATGGAAAATGCTCTCCTCTCTCTCAGTTGCCTATAACAAATGTCTCCGGATCTCATAAGTTTTATACTGACAAGTAGAGATGAAGGAGAGATCATCTGTTCAGAAGAATGTATGTGGAAATTAGATCACTAGCACTGTAAAGTCCTCTATGGTGACTGTTGGTGATGAGTATCAGTGTGATCTAGGCCTTGAAGAAATTTATATAGTGTAGATAAATACATATTCACTGTAAGGACAGCTTACAAAACAACTGGTTTAAATATGTTAAATAAAGTCTGCTTTTCCTTCACTTGTCTAAGCCCAGTGCTACAAACTCAGATTTACTGAGTCACTGAAAGTCTTACATCTTCTCATTCCTCAGCTTAAGTTTTTATGGTTTTCTTCACAGCAAAGCAGAGGAGGAAAATGGAAAATCAAGATTATAATGTATTTTCAAGTCTCAGCCAAGATGGAAGGAGAACTTGAGTAAGACAAGACTAGTCTAATGCCTGTTAGGAACGGCATAAAGGGAAGTGATGTGACTATGCTGTTTTGTGTATACAGGTTATTGGCACTCACTGCAAGTGCGTGTTTGAGATAGGTAGACTACCTGTTGCTCTTGAAGTTCATAAATGTTCAACCTTTATTGTTTGTTTTGTAATCTCCATTTCCTAACAGCTGATCTTTGTCTTCCTTTTTTATCGAACTGGTGATCTTATTACTGTGCGTGATTAAATGGATGACTTTGTCTTGGAATGCTGCTTGGTGAAACCAGGAACATTTTGATGCAAGTTGTGTGGGGGTTTGTTGTTGTTGTGTTTTTGTTTTGTTTTTATTTTATTTACATTTGCATAGATAGCATTACTTCTGTGAACCACTTTCAGTATGGACTAGCATAGTATCTGTTCACAACAAAAATTGGAGTTGGACGTTTTACTTCACTTTTTTCAAGTGATATGTGATTCAGAAAACAACTGAGAAGAAGGAAAAACATCAATCCAGATTTCTTTTATATAAACTCTGTTCCAAATGATGTTAGTTCAGCAGTGAATATTCAGCAGTGCTCGGCTGTGGAACATGCAGAGCAATTTTGGATAGCTCTGAATATGTTTGGGTGGACAGTAGACCAGCTACCACAATCGTGGAGGTTCCACAGCCTGCATGAGCATCTTGACAGCTGACTACGTTCTTTTGCAAGGCACTGTGTTGGACTATGTATATGTAATGTTTCAATATGCAACCTGTGAGGTGTGGGAGAAAGAAGCTAGCAATCTGATTTATGAGTCAAAATTTTTGGAGGTGTGGGAGAGCAGCTGGTGAAGGAACATAAAAAAAATTGAAGATTGGGGAATGGAATGTTTGAGGTTGGTTTTAATTGGAATCATCCTGTTCATCACTCATAATGAGAGATACAGGAGGAAAAATATCCATTACTATAGCACACTCAAAAAATAAATACTTGTATTATACTTAGTGAGCAATTCTGACTGACCTACCTAATATGATTGAATTGAAATACAGACATTAATGGAACAATAAGTTTATTTTCCTTATTGTAGTGTGTGAGAAAGATACAACTGGCATGATATTTATCCCTAATCTGCATGCCATCTAATGCTTTTTGTCTAAAATTTGTACTACTGCTAATTCAGTATTAAACTTAGCAATTGTCTCTAGCCAAAAAAAGGATAAAGCAATAAAACCCAATCCTTTCTGCCATGAACACTAGCATCCTTGTGCCTCACCCCCTACAAAAGTAAAAAGACGGCACTTGTATTGTGGCTTGAAAGAGCAGCTGTTGTAAAACGGGGAAGGAAGCTGATTGATGACTTTGAGAGCTCAGGGTTGAAGCTGCTTCTGGTTTTGGGGGGACCACATTCTTGCCAAGGAGCCACTGAACTTCGCTGCTCGTCTTCTCCTACATGTGATGCTGTGACCTGATGGGACAGGGCTGCGCTGCCCATGGCTGCGCTGGTCGTGTCGAGCGGCCTGTGCTCTCATCCCTTCCAGCAGCGCAGCCTGACTGAAGTGACCGATGCTGTTACTTCACATGGTACTGGAAATTAGATTAGAATCTGATGCTCCTGGATCTGTTTAATTAGCTGGCAGTGTCTTTAAAATACTTCTGGGAGCGTTTGGACTGTGGTGTGGAACATGCGTCGTTTTCTAAGGCTTAAACCTTACTAAATGAAGTGAAACAGTCCGATCCTTCCACATGGCAAGGGGGAATGTCTAAGAGATTTAAATTCATATTGTTCTATGGTTTAGAACTTAATAAATATCAGGATAAGAGTGCATGAGTAACCCTTTTATCCCCCAGTTGATACAAATTACTTTCTCACAGTACATGAACGTCTCTGTGTAGACTGTAGCTCTCTCTGTGCCAATTTTTTCTGACTAAAAAACATGGAAAGAGATGTTCCAGGGTAAGTAATTTGAATTACTATCAAGCTGCCAGATGTCTTACATAAAAATAGTGGTAGGGAAAAGAAAACTTTTAATTGATTGCTTTACTTTTCTAAAATACATGGTAAGGCAGTTTTGACATTATTCCATTCAGGTCATCAAATTCATATAAGCTACTGTACTCCAATGTAAGACATACATTTTAGAAGAATGAAAAGGGCAGGAAGTTTGAATGATGCATGAATATAAATTTACTCATCTTTTACATAATGTCTTCTTGAGGTGCTGACGTTTTCAGTACATTAATTGTTCATAATTAATACTCTTGCATAAAACATTTCAAAGGTGATTTTTTGAGGCCAAGGAATGACTAAAAAGTTATTCACTAAAGAACAGTCAATAATCTGTATCCAAAAGGAGACTCACAGGGTGTGAAATAAACTGATGTAACAGGCAAGAAGTTTGCTTATTTACAAGAATCTGCCCTTTTACAGGTTCGATGCCCTAAAACAAGCTACAGAATCGTGGTTGGTTGATGCAGAGGCAAAATCATTATGTTCTAATCATTTGCTATTGAAGACAACAAAGAAAACGACTTTGGGTAAAATATCCATATCTGTAGTAGCAGAAGTCCAAGAGGTAGTTACCTCTGCTGAAGGTAATATGCCATTGCTTTTGTGCAATGATGAAAAATACTAATCAGTAAATATACGGTATGTTTAAAGAATATACTTCAAAATAAGGAAAATAAACTAGTTGATCTATCAGACTGCTTCCAGGCAGTAGTTTTTAAACAACTTGTCATATATTTCTTGGCTGTTACAGCCTTGCATAAGAGCTTTTCCTGGTTCATAAGGAAAATTAATGTGAAATCAATAATGGTATTAAACATTCACCAAGCATTTGCCATCCAGAGAAAGTCCCACTTTCAGAGTGTCACTAGTGCAACAGGCAGAGTGGGAAAAACACTCAGACTTGACCTTAATGGTAAACAAAAGAGAGTGCAGATGGGAAGTACAGTGAAGAAAGACGCTTTCAAAAGCAACCAGAAGGAAGACCTGCCTGCTCCTCCACGAGAGCAAACCTCTAAACAGAGCATCAGCTTGCAGAAGTCCTTTGCTCGAAGATGTCTAGATATTATGCTGACTTTCAGCTGAAGGATGCTAACTGACATGAACAGCAAAAAAAAAATCCCATGATGGTGAAAACACCAACAGCAATACAATAAAGTAAACTTTCTGTAGTATATCACAACCCTATGACCTTCTGGACTTCAGACAAGGAAGAGAAAGTGTTTGCTGCTTCAGGTTGCTTTGTTCTACTGTCCCGGAAAACCTGGGATCATTGTGGAAATGGGAAGAAACAAGCCGTATAATTTAATTTGTTTGGCAGTTTGTATTTTAACAGAAGCACAAAGAGGAGCACTAGAGTATGTGGTGCTCTTGTGGCTGTCTATGCGCTTAGGCCTCCGCTAAAGAGGATGCCTTGTAGACATAAGTTGTACAAGTTTATACAACTGTAATTACCTGCACTTGCCACATTCGATTGGTGAAAATAAATAGGATTTGTCAGTATTCCCTCGCCCTTCTTCCCCAAAGCAATGCAGAGCTGTTTTCCCACCTCTTTCACAGGGTTGTTTGGAGGCAGCAGAAGAGACAGCATGTGGGGTTTGGGGTGTCGTGGTCTGTCTGGATGGCCTGAGCTGCTGCACCCAGGAGTGAGGTTCAGAGAGCTCGCTCAGTGTTGTCTCCAGACACCCATGCCCGCGTTGGCTCAGTAGCATTCAAACGTATTTTTAAAATGTGCTAGTTTATTACTCATGATGATTTCTGGTTGTGGGGGCTCCTATGTCTCACACTTTCCCAAGCTTTTCTCTGAACTTCAGAGTTAGAAATTAGTTTTTAGGTTAAAATTCAGATTCACATGGAAGCACCTGACTCTGGAAGCTGTGGCTTCAACCAGCAGATAGAAGGTTCATGATGAAATTGGCAGGACTGTAGTGCTCTAAGCACTTTCGGAGACATATGCTGCTTTTCCTACTGCTGGAAGTAGTCCCACAGATGTCTCATGATTATTCACTTGAGTCATGGTTGCAGTTTTTGGTGGTTTGCATTCCCAGATTCCTACACTGCATATTTACGGTGTTTAAAGTGAAAATTCTAATAGAAGACCTGCCTGTTTTAAAACATAGAGGGTATGTTTTACCAAAACCCAATGTTTTGAATTTAAACTAAATTGCCTCTTGACTTACAACAATATTTGGTCAAAATGAGATGTCTCAAAGGACAAAGAGACAAAAAAAAAAGGGGGGGGCATGGCACACTGCTGTTAAAAGTTTTGTATTTGTTTTTCTTCCTCTTGTGGTTTTCACCAGTGCTATGGTTGTGGTGTCAGTCACTAGGTGGTGCTCTCCTACATGGTCTTCTCCACTCTTGTCTCCAGGGTGTGAGCACGGCCCAGGCTGGGAAACTTTCAGCTGGAGTTTATTCTGGAAGGAAAGTATGGGAGTTTTAAAGCTAGACAGCAACATCTTTCACCCATTTGGACTGGAGTGAATTTTTAAAGTTGCTCTATGGAGCCTGGGTATTGTTTTTTGGCTGAGACTCCTGAAACGAGAGATTGTCTGTGTGCCATTTCTGACCATCTCTGCTCCCAGGTTAATGTATTCTGTAAGAAACGTGGTAGCGCTAAGCCTGTACTTACAAGCAGTTTAGACCTGTGCTGCAAGGCTTTAATATCTAACGTATCAATGCAATAACAGAGTATTTTTATCCCCAGGTGGGATTTTACTGTTAAACAACTGAATTTATTATATTTATTTGTATATGCTGTACCATGAACAGATGTTAGGCAACCTGAGAAAAATTAGTTTTCCTTCATTAGCTTTGTCTTTTTAAAATTGCATTTCAGATTCATTCCATCAGACTTTATATATACATATATATATATATATAGGAGAGCAAATTATGTCCGCAACAGTCTTTTACAGAGTTCAAAACTCTTAGATATGTCCTGATAAGAGAGATTTAAAGACTCATTGAATACTAGAGATGGTCTGAAAATGGTAAACGTTTCTCAGTGTTTTCTCCAAACTTTCCACAGAGCTTCTGGAACATTTGAATAAACTGACTCTAAGTCAGTCCAGTTTTGAGGCAAGGAAAGTTGTTTTCTCTTTCCTCACTTGTAGTATTTTTACAAGAAGTGAGCGCAAGATCATGCAGATGGAAGGGGGGAAAAAAGTGTAAAGGAATTGCAACATCAAAATCTTTAAAACTGCATTATTAGTTTGAAAAATGAAAACGTTAATTTTGTAGCTTCTGTGTCTGAATTTTAGGAAGTAATTTAAAAATACCGTTTTAGTTTTTTATAATGCTGCATTTATTCAAAGAAGGCTGAGAATGAAAAATATTTATAAGCTCTACTAAGCGTTTTCATATGGAATCTATTTTCAGCCACATACCAGAAAATGTCTTTGTTATTTTTTTGAATGAGACCCTAATCTTGGAATGACTTTTCATTTATCAGAGCCTTTTAAGTCTGCTATTGTGTTTCCAGTCAGATCCTTTCAACTCGCTTCTTTTTTCCTGTGTCAGCCTCACCACAGGGCAAAGTTCACAGTTATTTTCCACAGGCACAAGGATTTCCCCTCTCAGGGGTGCACTTGGACTTTAATGCCATGGAAGCCAAGCACAAATTAATGCCAGCTCTCATAGTTTGCGATAAAGTTTCTTGTAGTATATTATATTTAATAGTGAAACCTACGATTTGCAACTTAACTTGTTAGCAATTCAGAGGCCTTTGTTTCTTGTGCTGTTTAGTCAGATGAAATGGCTTAGAGGTTTTTTGCATCACTGGTAATGGCATTTGTCTCAGTGTTGGTATTTTTATTAAATGTTATGTTGGTGTTTTTGCTAAGCTTCCCACTTCGACAATAATTTAATAATGTTAAAATACCGCTTTATAGAAAGGAAAAAAAAAATTCTGGTATTTGTAGCTGGGAAGTTGGAAAACATGAGTGCAGTGAGCCAAAAATAACCCCAAAGAAAAATAACCAACTCCTCTTAAAATTTCACCATTTTTCCATTTTGGGGGATTAACAATATTGTAGCATTTAGATTCTGTGAAATATATCTATTTTAACTTGTTCCAGGGTGTTCACGTTTATTTCTATGTATTTTATAAGCAAGAAATAGTGGAAATTCTATCAAGGGATTAAAAAAAAGGCACAAACCCCGTTTTTTCTCCCGATTCACTGTTACAGATTTTGTGACTCTTGGTAGCAATGACAATTTGCGTTCATATCCTTGATTGAAATTCCACCTCCCCGTCCTTGTGCAGCGAGGATGTGCCAGTTGCCAGCCCGGCTGCCGTCTCCTGGCCTCCTGCGCCCGAAAGGAGCTTTTAATTTGTCTTTGCCATCCCTTCAGGTGAGAAATTGATCTTCAGACTGTAGTTCCTTGTATCAAGTGTGCTTTTGTGTTTCTCACTGGACATCTGTTGCCTTCAGCTGGAGCTGTTTGCCTGTGGCAAATGACTGCCTGGAACAGGAGAGAATCAAGTGCGCATAGATAAAAAAATCATAGAATCATTTTGATTAGAAAAGACCTTTAATATCATTGAGTCCAACCATTAACCCAATACTGCCAAGTTCACCACTAAAAAAAAAAGACAAAGCTATTCTGGTTAAGCATACCATGGGCTCAAATTGCTCAGTAATGTTTTACCAGGTACCTGGTAACCTATGCTACCTATCAGAGGCCAATAAACATTTGCATCACAAAATGAAAGGATGGGCAAGAAATCTGGGGATTTCGTGCAAGTTTTGTTTTGAAAGAGCCATGCTCGTCAGTGTCGGGTCTCTGGAAGAGCGTCCCCAAAGCAGGAGTGTCAATCAGCTGGGGTTGGAGAGGCGGCTGCTGGCACAGGCTGGCACTGGCCACCATCCAGCCCAGCGCCTCGTTCTGCTTTTCCTTCTGACATTGAGATGTGACCTTTGGCTGATTCCCTTCACATCTCTCCACACTCTGGTCTCCTCCTACCCTTTGATTGCTTTGTCTCGTTAGAGCCGAGTTCCCTGGCAGGGCCGGGCTGCCAGCTCCGTCTTGTGAGGTGTTTGCAAAGCGCCCAGCACAATAGGACTGATCTTGGGTAAGATCTCTAGGCACTGCTGTACTACCAGTAATTGTTACTATTAAAAACAAACACAACCAGTTGTAATAGAGTGTGGAAAGGGGAATAGCTTGGCATTGTTAATGTCATGTTTAAAGAGCAAAAGTTCCATTTGTGTTATTACCTGTCATCCTCTGGAGAACTGTAAGCGTCTCCCTCAATAAGGATCCAGTTTCTGCCCTTACCCTATATAACCTCATCAGTTTCAAAACAAGATTTAATATCATTAGAGAAAACAGGCATTAAATCAAGGGATTTTGTCCAAGGAATTCAGGTTGTCTTTACTTATTTTTGTAAGCATGTAGCATCAAAGGATCATTGAGAAACTTACCCTGACCAGCCTTTCTTTCCAGCTCTCTCAGGTCCAGGCTGTATCACCAGCCCTTTTGCCTGTGCTGCTTTCCGTTCCACTAAGCGGTGAGTACAAGATACTCCTTTAGGAACAACCCCACATAAAAAGGAAGTGTCTTCATGACATGACATGTATGTTGGCATTTAACCTCCTTGCTGTAGCACCTCTGTAGCTGCACTCTCCTGTCATATAGATGTGTTCCAGGCATAAAAGCTGAAGACATAAGCATTTGATCTTTATTGAAGAGTAGGATGAATGAAAGATGTTCAAAACAAACCTGAGGTTTTTTTTCAGAGGGCCATAATTTGTGAGATAATGTCAGATATAAAGCAAAATTCTGAAATTTGCAATGGGAATATTTCAGGTGAAATGTTTTCTTCTGAACCTGAGAGAAAGACAGAGGAATGATACCAGCTGATTTCTTGTCCATAGATCAGCTGTCAGAATAAGCAGATAATACTTTCTTAATGGCATCCAAAATAGAGATCCTCCAGATCAATCTGCACAACCCCTGTAAAAATAACCAGCGAAAAAGATAATTTTGGAGTAGTTAAGCATTTGAGAGGCGTACAGTGACAAAATGCAAGATAGGAGAGAGCTCTCAGAGATTAACTAGTACAGAACATTTATTCTGCCATTTCTTTGATCATTTTCCTTCTACTCTCCTCCCTCTTCCTTTCATTTTTTATAACACATATGCCAAGAACTCTGTTTCCAAGGAGCCAATTTAGACAGAGGTCGAGCATATACCTAAGGGAGCAGCCTTTGGTAAGTCAAATAGGAACATATAGGTAGAACTAGAAATGAGTGGCACAGGCTGAACATGCCTGTATAACTGAAAGGTTTTATGCATTCAGTCCCACAGATGCAGCATGGCAACACGGATGTGACATATTGCTTATTTAGGGGGATGTGCCAGAAATTGTGAGGTGCAGATCAGTGAAAGTCTTGTGAAAGAAAATCAGACCAAATGGAGTCTTGTCTAATGTTTTTAATTAACTTAGAACTCAATAACTTGTTTCCAGAAAGGAGTGCTTGCGGGAATGGAGGCACTTGGATACAAAACCATCTTCCAAACCATTTGGAATTCACTCTGATAAGAATGATTTTTGACTAAGCTTTATTTCCAGATAAATTTTAAAGCAAGATACCAGGCAATACAAACCTGTATGAACTGAAAATAAAGAGGAAAATCCTACAGGTTTCCAATAACTATATATTGTAATGGTCGGTCCAGTTACTACAATATCTGAGCATCTCAGTCTTTAATGTGTGTAGCTTCAAAACTTGCATAAAACTAAAATTGATTTTAAAGGTCAAAATCAGCTTATTGAAAACCACTCAGAGTGTGAGAACCCATTCCTAAGAAGAATTTGCCTACATAAAACAGGTAAAGATATTTTGCAATATGCTGTTTTTTTCTGATGTTTTTAATTTATAAAATATATCTTTCCCAGGCATACAACCAGCACAAAACCAAATATAAAATTCACATAATAAGCTGATAAAAAAAAGCAGAACATCTTCCATGACCCTTCAATCTGCCAGTTCTTATATTTTTCACCCACTTACGCTGTTCTCAATACATCTTTTTGCCTAGGGAAAAATGCAGGATTTATAATGTACCAAGAGAGCAAAAATCTCAGTCCTTGCCACACTAAGGTAAAAGTTTCAAGTAAAAGGATCATCTTCCAACACATTCTTATCTGTATTTATTTTAACCTAATCTACTCAGATTTTATATATTTTTAGATTATCTTCGTCATCATAGTATTTGCCTCCCACAGCCCACATATGGGAAGAAATACTCTTGTATATGGTTGGTGGATATTTGGGAACAAATGGGAGTCCAAGAGGAATAAGCCTGAATGGCTAATGGCATCTTTAACACTTGCAAGCATTTGCTCAGGATGCATCAAGATCTGATCTTGCATCGGGAAGGTCCGCACCTTGAGTGCTAGTGAATGATAAATGAGGAGCAAAATGCACGTGGGTTTTCAGTTCCCCTAAAGCTATAGTGGAAACTTTGAGCTGATCTTACATGTTATCATGGGATCACTGCAGCGAGGGTCAGGGAGGGAGACAGGCAGGTTATGTGATACAAGCTCAATTTACTTAGGTGTTTAATAAAGTAAGGACAAGGAACATTTGTAGCTTGGCTGCAGAGATGCCTGTGAAGCAGCTATGGTGATGCTCAGCAGCAGGGGAGGACTCTGCTCAGTCCCGCTCACAGAATGGGCTACATGGAAAAGTTATGTCCAGTTAGCACAAGAGGGAGAGATCTAAAATGCAAATCCACAGGAAATTTCTTTGTTCATGGAATAATTTCTAGGCCTTGCATGTTATTTGCATGCAGATACTGGAGTGAACGTATGTTGCCTTTTTAGTAGTGTGCACAGGTCTATGAAAGAAGCAGCTCTATCCAGTCATTTGCTTAATGAAACCTGAAAAAAAGACGAGGTTGAGCTCTATAATGGCATGCTGACAAGCAATATAGTATTTGTCTTTTAATCCTCTTCAGGTGTCTAATTTGGTGCTTCCCCTATTAACTTTCTTGTTTCTTTCTGTGCAGTACATCAGAAGCCACTGTACCTTTTGTCATAATATTTCCATTTTATGAAAGGGCAGAGGGAGCAGAAAGTAACTACAAGATAGTTCAAAATCTTTCATCTTCATTTCTAAATCCTGTAATTTCTTTAAAGTACACACTCTCTTTCTTTCTTGCCACCAGAAACAAGAACTTATTTGAATGTCAAACAGGGCCTTAGTAAATCCCACAAGATAATCATAGCAGCAGCTGTCCAAATTAGTTTCTATAAATAATTCTATATGATCTTTAGGTTTTTAAGTGCTAACTCAAGAGTCTGCCTTTTACTTCCTCTCACACACTCATTTGAAAACAGCGATGTTAATTTACTAGCTAAGGTCTTTTAAGTGCTTCACCTTAGGCTCAGATTGTGACACTGAACACTGAGGTCCTCCAATGTGCCAAATGAATTGAAGCACATAACCCTGAGGAGTGAGGCACTCCTGAGGAGATACTATTGCAGTCATTATGTTGGTGGTATAAATATTTGGAAATGTCTCGGAAATAATGTTAGCATTTGGCAAAGGTTGGCACCTCTAAAATGGTGGTTACTAAATAGTTTTCTGCTTTACTAACTTGGTTCATCAAAGTACGTGTCTTAAGGGTTTATTACCTTTCCTAATGAAGCGCTGAGTACATGCAGTGTTTTTCCTAAACTCTACCCTTTAAAAGTCTCTCATACAAAGAAGGGCAAATGACAGTACATTGAAGTTTTGTTGCTTTGACTTCTAACATCTGTGTGCTCTTTCCAGCACTAGCAGATGCTTATACCTCCCTTTTGAGCATAAAAGAAGTCTGAGGGTATTCTAAATTTGAATTGCTTTATTCGCACATACATACCAGTCGCAAAATGGGGATGTGCAGCCAGCATGCAAGGCAGTTCCTTCGTCTAGGAATCCTTGCCCAGCATCTCTGCCTGGTTCCCAAGAGACGACTCTTAACACCAGAACTGATTTTACAAGAGTCAAGGCAGACAGCCAATTTTCAGGCTGTTCACGTTGCCTCCTCTTCTGAGTCTGCCAAGGCACAAAGTCCTTGCGTAACCTGAAGGCTGAACAGCAAGACAGCAGGTCTCTCTAAGAGATGAAAACCTGCTTGCACACTGTAAAGGTAACATCAGAAGACTTTGTAGCCATGCTATTTTACATGGTGATGCTTCCCATATCGATACGCTCGCTCAGCTGTTAACGGAAAAAGTTAATGGCAAAGCTTTGGAGCTTCACTTTCAACCAGCATTTCTGCATTTGGCTTCTTATCCAAATTATTTGTGTCTGCAAAACAAAGATGGGGATCAGCTTTCTCATAGTACATTGATACTGATTCCATTGATACGGTTTCCATTTATCTTTAAAAAGTTTTCAGTGTGTTTAGTGACAGGCTTGTTCTCAACACTTTGCATTCCCAGCCTGATCACTTACACATACAGGGACATTTTTACTTCGTGAACCTCATTTTTCTTCCATCAATTACTGTCACTTCATGCTGATGTCTTGTAGGGCATCCCTCAAGTGTACTGTGTTTCATACATGCTTTTCTCGGAAGAAAATACAGAATTTTTTGTAGTATTAATAGCTCAGAGCTGGCTGTCTCTAGTTCTACTGCACCTTTTCCCTTTAATTGTTTCAGATTTGCAAGTAGGATACCACTAGTAACATGGGAAGGCTGCAGTCACTGCCAGCCTGTTCTCAGCGCTGCCTACGGACTGATGCAAATTGGCACATTTAAAGCCCAGGCAGACAGCAGCTGTGTAATCCAGTGGCATTTCCTTCTAAGATGTTCTGCACAGAAGCGGAGCTTGAAAGGAGCACGAAATGAAGTAACAGTTTGGGGAGCCATCCAATTCCAGCCCCAGAGGCAACATTACACTAAGCAATAAAGCTTGTTCGTATCTACAGAAAGAATAAGACAGTCCTGACTTGCCAGCTCTGTCTCTACAGCAAGGCAGGTGCCTGCAGACCTGCTTCCCCCACCAGCTATATCAGGGACCTCTTTGACCACGCTGCAATTCCCTTTCAGTGCACACTCCAGGTTTTCTTTTCCATGGAAACCGGGACACTGTCGAAGGAGGAGGATGGGAGAGATGCTGTGTACCTTATTTCAACCCGACATGGCATTAGGACATGAGCAGAAAAATCCACCACAGCCAGACACAGCTCTTATTTTTTTTTTCCCCAGCTTGCAAGGTATCCAATAGTTTCAGGCAGTCAGACAGTGTCTGATGTGAAAAACAAGCTCAAAAAGTCTCAAAGCATCCATTTCATACAGAATAGTACCTACTAGACTTGGGGGAAATGGAGACTTGAAGCAAGTCGCTGTTGCAAAGTGACAGACAGTTACATAGCTTCAAGGTAGCAATGCCTCCCATCTTATTCCAGCACAATTTTTCACTGGGTTTTGAAAAAGGCAGAGTGAACAATAGTCATTCTGTAGCAGTAAACACTGGTATGTATTGTGCTGGCACATCAGTATTGGGAGGCTGATTTATGCGTGATTTAATTCCTGAGATCCCAGTGGGATTTTTTTGGACTATTCCATTTCAATAACCATAGACCTGCTTCTAAATATCCCATTAAAACCATGTTTTTGATCAAAAATGCAGTTTCTGCCACATGAACAACTCTAACACACCAACAACTCTTTCACTGGGAGTTGTAAAAGTCCTTTGGTGCATTGAGCAAACCCAAAAGGTGGAAAGCTGAGTTGCTTCCCTGTGAGGCCAGCAGAGAGCTGCCCCCACCACCCTCCAGCTTTCCTGTCCCAAATCCGGCTCCTCTTGCAAAATGGGCTTTTCTAGCGGGGCTGGGGCGAGCAGCCCGCTGTATGCGATGTGTGGCAGTGACATTTCAGAAGGTGGGAGGCCAGACTGGAGAGGAGACATAGAAACCCAAGCCACAGCTCTCAGGGCATACGGTTTCCCTGCACAGCGAGATGTAGAATAACTTTGAGTTGTCTCAAAATAAACAGCTGAAGGATTTTTCTTTCCCACCTCCCTTTTACATCACACAGGTATTCTTCTCTTTACCAGTATCTTCAGGCTTTTGGTTCTTCTACACAACTACAGTCTGTTCTGCTTCTGGAAAAAATTGAGGAAAGGAATTGCAAATGGAAAATACATCCCCTTGTTTCTATCTACCTCTTCCCACACATTCTTTGGTGGAGAAAAAAAAAAGTGCAGATCTTAGATCTCCTTTTCTTGAAGCCCAGATTGCTTCTCTTAATGCTTTCACTGGTGATTTCAGCTACACTTTTTTGTTCTAGAAGAAATAAACCACGTCACATTTAAGAGGCACAAATTGTTGCTTCCATTTTGTCAAAAAGGCTGGGCTCTGTCCAGCTTTAGAAATACACTCAGATCTGCCAAGTATTGTCAAACATTACCTTCCTGTAACAAGAAATATTAATACTTTATTGGATTAATGAGAAAGAGGAAAAGCAACCATTCAAATGCTTTCTATAAGGGAGAGGGTTCTGTATTTTCTTGGGTGCAGACATGGGGGAGGAGGAATATGGAAAGACAGAAGAAAAAAGCAGACAGGAATACCCAGCTGAGGGCCAATCTGTGTTTGTAATTGGTATCAGATTCTGCCAGTCTTACTCGTGTAGTGCAATCCCTATTGATTTCTGGAGGTTCCTCACAGGGTAAGCTAATGTTTAACATAAATAAGGGTTACTGAATCTTGTCCTTGAGAAGCAGGGGGTCAGGAAGCTGTTGTCAATTCAACTGCTGTACTCCTGACTGGCAAGCCTGCTTGGTTCAGGGTTAATTAACTGATTCCTTAGAGTAGAAGTGTTGTGGAAGAGCATGATCATTATGATCTATATTCATTCTAATATGAAGCATTTCAACTCTGCCTCCATCTTGTCTTACAGAAAGTGATCTGGTGAAGAAGGATGACAAGTCTTTGCAAAATGATCTTGGATTCTGCCAGGTACTCGTAGTTTAAGTTGTAGAGCAGTGCAAGATCAGACACAGCGTGAAAGGCAATAATGCACACATTCTTTATTCCAGACTATTTTATAAGCTTGCATGATACAAAACCTCATCATTACTAGGCAGCTTGCTCACTTTGCCTGTCATCCTCTGCTACCTAAGCCCATCCCAGTGTGCAGGAAAGAAACGTTGATTTGGATTCTGCCATGGTGCTCTGCATCTTAATAACACCCTGGAGTGACTGGCACAGAGTCCAGATTTTGTGGGTGGATCCAGTCTCGCTGCTAGGAGGCAATGTTGCAGAGAGGGGCTACAGCTGCGGTCCCAGAAGGGATCTGGCTACTGTCTACGTATTCTTCCACTGTGTCTCACAGTGCTTGAAGATGCTAATTTGTTCACATTTTCCTCTGTTCATTAATGCTTTCTGTCCTTAAAAATTCAGCTTTTTAAAACAGTAATGTGTGTTGTCTATGTGAAAGATTAATCACAAGGAGGTGACTGAGGTGGGAAAGCTTTTCCAGAGAGGTTCCACTTGTTAGTCACTCTGAATGGCAGCTTCCATTTAGGTCCCTAAGCTTTTGGAAGTGACATTTAGTCTGACATGTGCCAGCCACCCAATCTACCTAGCTCTGCAAAGTGCAAATATTAACATAAATGCATATTAAGATACTGAGTGTTATCTCTTTAACTGAAATAGAGAGTAGGTGTTCCAGCAGAGGCAATAAAATAGCATTGATTTACACTGGCTCAAGGATTTGGCCCATTATCAATTCTTTATACACTTTTTAGAGGAGCTGCAAACCAGGTCGTAAAAGCTTTTTCTGGAGCATGGCAAGTAATTCTATGTTTGGGCTGACTAGTGGTAATATTGGGGAATCTTTCTCAGAAATTGTTTTGCAGGGTAGCTGATTCCTCAGGTAAAAGCTACTTATTGAGGTCAATCCTCCATCCTAGGCCTGCCCTCAGGTACATTCTCCTTCTCTCAGTGATCTCTGAGCAGATTTTGAAAAACAGCTCTGGTGATCCAGGATATCTGTGTGTCTGACCAGCCTGTCTTTTGAAGGAGGTTGTGGACCAGCTGCATCCATGCTATGCCGAGCAGAGCCCCTGGCAGCAGCCCTGCGCCTGCCTCCCAGTGTGCGCTCAGTACTGGGGCCAGTTCTGTTTAATCTCTTTATCGATGATCTGGACAAGGGGATCGAGTTGCACCCTCAGTAAGTTTGCAGATGACACCAGGTTGGGTGGGAATGTTAATCTGCTGGGTGATAGGAAGGCTCTACAGAGGGATCTGGACCAGCTGGATCCATGAGTTGGGGCCAGTTGTGTGAGGTTCAACAAGGCCAAGTGCCGGGTCCTGCATTTGGGTCACAACAACCCCGGGCAGCACTACAGGCTCAGGGAAGAGTGGCTGGAAAGTGCCTGGCAGAGAGGGATCTGGGGGTGTTGATTGACAGCAGCTGAACATGAGCCAGCAGTGTGGCCAGGTGGCCAAAAAGGCCAACAGCATCCTGGCTTGTATCAGGAATAGCAGGACTAGGGCAGCAGTTGTCCCCCTCTGCACAGCACTGGTGAGGCCCCACCTCGAATCCTGTGCTGAGTTTTGGGACCCTCACTACAGGAAAGACATTGAGGTGCTGGAGAGAGTTCAGAGAAGGGCAGCAAAGCTGGTGAGGGGTTTGGAGCACAAGTCTGATGAGGAGCAGCTGAGGGAACTGGGGCTGTTCAGCCTGGAGAAAAGGAGGCTGAGGGGAGACCTTATCGCTGTCTGCAACTACCTGAAAGGAGGTTGCAGCATGGAGGGTGTTGGTCTCTTCTCCCAAGTAGCAAGTGATAGGATGAGAAAAAATGGCCTCGAGTTGTGCCAGAGGAGGTTTAGATTGGAAAAACTAGGAAAAATTTCTTCATGAAAAGGGTTGTCAGGAATTGGAACAGGTTGCCCATGGTTGAGTCACCATCCCCGGAGGCATTTAAAAGCCATGTAGATGAGGTTCTTAAGGCCATGTTTTAGTGGCAGTGTTAGGTTAATGGTTGGACTTGATGATCTTGAGAATCTCTTCCAACCAAAATGATTCTATAGTTCTATGAAAAGGTACAGAAATTGCTCCAGTACTTTCTGAAAAACTCTGGTGTTACTGCACAAATGCAAAGCAATGGCAATGCACATGAAATAATGCTAATACTTCCACGAGAATGTCAAGCTTCTTGCTGAAGGGTGATGCCCCTTCTCTGCACCCGCAGCACACTGGGGTAAGGGCCCTGTGCTGAGCACCCCGTGTGCTGTGGTTGCTCCAGCAGCTCCCGTGTGGCTCCTGCAGCACTGTCAACAGTATCATTCTGGTGTCTGTATTTGTATAAAAAGCTGATTTTTGTCTATAGCATAATTTGATCACGGTTTTCTTGGGCATTTTTTCCTCTCTAAGTATGCTGTAAGTACATCTGCACGTATTCATATGTTGAGATAAAATTACTGGCGGTGCTCATCTCCCCCTGTGCCACTGCTGCTACCTTCGGTAAATGCTGAAAGCCCATGTACAGACACAGATGCGTGCGCACAGCACCTGATCCTGCTCCCTAATTATTTTTAGCCCAATTCCCTGAGTTGTTTTGCTTCCTGCTGATGAATGGAAAACTGTAGTAGTGCTGTTTCATTTCGCCAGGCTCTAAAGTGTAGAAATCATGACAAATTTGAGATTGAGATTAGATCGGTAGTTACACCTCCTTTTTGAATTAGCCAGCCACAGGATCTGTGGAGACAAGGGAGGGGAATAAGATTTTACCATGGCAAGATCTGGACGTTCTTTCTTGTCTATTCTTTCATGTCCATCTGTTCTGCCTGAGAGTTAACCCTTTTGTGATGTTATTTACAACTGCCCTGACTATGCTACATCAATGGTTTCCCTGACCTTGCCTCAATGATTATGCAACAGAGCGTTGTAAATTATCTTGTCACCCGAATTTCCATTTAGGCGAGTATAATCAGTTCCTTGTAAGGACCCAGGCCTGGCGTACAGAAACAAAAATTCTACTGCATAATAATGAGTGCAGTGCACTATTAGGGATGAAAAAGCCTCTCTGCCATATGGAAAACTACCACATACGGGTGTTTGGAACCTGAGCATCATTAACTTGTGAAAGAGCTTAGCAGTCTTTGGCAAAAAGGTGGTAAAGTGTAAAATATTGGTTTTAGCTGCATTATGAAATGCAGAGTGCCCCGTCTTTTATTTAAGGCAGTATCAAGTCTCTCTGTGCCTTGCTGCAGTGCTGCTTGGCAGTGCTGCCATCGCTGCTTGGCAATGCTCTTGCAGGATACATTTTGCAGGGAGCGTTCTTCGCCTTATTGGCTCTCTGATCAATGTGGCTTGCAGTCTAGTTTTTTCTACACCCATGGCAGTGAAACATGTAATGCTAGTTCCTTGCAATGCGTCAAAGGAGTGAAGAGGAGCAACTGCATTCTCCTTGCTACAAGAAAATCATAATATGGAGGTGAGGAATCAAACAGCCACGTGTCTGCAGGTGAGTATGTGCACACATGTGCATACTGATTTCTTCAAGGAGATGTATCCTCGCTTGGCTCTGCTCGCTGGGCTGCAGGAGATGTGAAAGGGTTTGGCTATGATAGTGATGGTTGCGTCCAGCGAGCTAGAATCAATGTAAGATGTAGCATGTTTGCCAGTGCCAGATATATTCTCATGTTTGTTCCACTTCAGGTCAAAGTTACACTTTCCCTTCTTGTATCTCAGAATGATGGAAAATGTCCCTCCCATAAAACAACCCTTCGTTGTGTCTCTAGACCAACTCATCAGCTACTTCCCATTTTTTTCCATTTCTTTCTCCAAAACCTTGAATGTAAAACCTTGGGATGCTGAATTATTATTACTGTATATGAGTGAATCACACTACTTTGTCTTACTCCAAAGCTTTTACAATTAGTCCCCAAGCAGAGTACTTTCTCTTCTCCCTCTCCATAGTAACAGGGGAACTGTTATTTTGGTATATTTGTTAGCAATGTAGTTAGTATTCACTGAATAAACTCAGAAAGCCATATTTCACATAGAATAATTATGAATATGTATTTACTTGAATAAGCTGTTGATTTTGCATGAACTCTGCACACTGTTTCTTAGGCAAATGTGCTAATGATCGATGTGTGAAAATTTACTTTATTTTGGGCTTGTCAGACTTACTAACATAGTGATCCAAATCAAGAAAATTATTTCCTTAAGCCTACAGAACCATAACAATTCCAGGAGTATTCCAGGGGAGCTGATTACTGATACATCAAACCCTTCTCTATTGATACGATGACTTTGCAGCAATATTTTCAAATAAAATTTATTTTGCTGTTTTCTCTTGGCACTGGTATTCAATCAAGTCCTCATAGCTGTATTAGCTGTACCAGGAAACCAGTTTCATTATGATCCTTTCACATGGTCTCTGTGACAACCACTGTGGACAACGTGGAGGGCAAAGATGCCGATGGGCAGGGAAATGGGCAGTGCGATCAGGCAATGGCTACCGCAGCAGGCAATGGGGAGCAGTGGGTGTCATTTACCTGGACTTTAACAAGGCTTTTGACAGTCTCAGTACTACCCTGGGTGCTGAGCTGGAGACATGAGGACTGAGCAGGAGAATGACAAGATGAATGGAAAACTGGCTGGACCACAGGCCTCAAGGAATAGTGTGCAAGCAGGTCAAACTACTGAGTGGCCACTAGTGGTGTTCCTCAGGGGTCACTGCTGAGTTTGATATTGTTTAATGTCTTCATTAAACCTGGGCAATGGAATAGGATGGACCTCCACCAAGGTCACTGATGACCCAAAATTGGGGGAACAGTCAATACCCTGAAGGGCAAGGCATTGAAGAAGGATCTCAATAGGCTGGAGAAATGGGTTGGCAGAAGCTTCATGACTTTCAACAAAGGCAAATGCAAAGTCTTGCACCTGCTTTGACCTCAGCAGGCTGGAGAGTTAGGTGGGGAAAAATTTAATGAAATATAAAAAGGGCATGTGTGGAGTCTTGCATCTGGGCAGGAACAATCCCAGGTTCCAGTATAAGTTGGGGAATGACCTGCTGGAGAGCAGTGTAGGGGAAAGGGACCTGGGGGTCCTGGTGAACAGCAGGATGACCATGAGCTAGCACTGTGCCCTTGTGGCCAGGAAGTGTGTTAGAAGGGGGGTGGTTAGTAGGTCAAGAGAGGTTCTCCTTCCCCTCTACTCTGACCTGGTGAGACCACATCTGGAATATTGTGTCCAGTTCTGGGCCCCTCAGTTCAAGAAGGACAGGGAACTGCTGGAGAGAGTCCAGCACAGGGCAACAAAAATGATGGAGTGGAGCATCTCCCTTATGAGGAAAGGCTGAGGGAGCTGGGTCTCTTTAGCTTGGAGAAGAGGAGACTGAGGGGTGACATCATTAATGTTTATAAATATGTAAAGGGTGAATGTCATGAGGATGGAGCCAGGCTCTTCTCAGTGACAACCAATGATAGGACAAGGGGTAATGGGTACAAACTGGAACACAGAAGGTTCCACTTAAATATGAGAAGAAACTTCTTCATGGTGAGGGTGACAGAGCACTGGAACAGGCTGCCCAGGGGGGTTGTGGAGTCTCCTACCCTAGAGACATTAAAAGCCCGCCTGGACACCTTCCTGTGTAACCTTGTCTGGGTGTTCCTGCTCCAGCGGGGGGATTGGACTGGATGATCTATTGAGGTCCCTTCTAATCCCTGACATTCTGTGATTCTGTAATACTGCAACAGCACAGGCTGGAGTCCAGCTGGCTAGAAAGCAGCTTTGAAGGGAAGGCCCAGGGGCCTTGAGAAGGAGTCAGCAGTGTGGCCTCTTGGACAAGACAGCCAACAGCATAACTGGCTGTCTTAGCAAGAGTGCAGCCAGCAGCTCAGGGAAAGGGATTCCTCTCCCCTACTCAGGACAGACATAGTGACACCATAGTGACTCTGCAGGGCTTTGGCTAGTTTGGGCTCCCACTACTAGGAGGACATGGACATTTTTACACTGAGGGTGGTCAGACACTGGAAAAGGTTGCCCAAAGAAACTGTCCCCTCCCTAGAAGTGTTCAGGGTCAGGTTGGATGAGGCTCTGAGCAACCTGGTCTAGCGGAAGGTGTCCCTGCCCTTGTCAGGGGGGTTGGAACTAGATGATCTTTTAGGTTCCTTCCAACTCAAACCGTTCTGTGATTCTATGATCCTATACAGCAGCAAGTGCAGCAATAGCCATCAGGATGCTCAGGAAGCTGGAGCATGTGAAGTACGAGGACAGGCTGAGAAGATTGAGATTGAGAAGATTGTTCATCCTGGAGAAGAGGTGGCTAAGGGTGTATCTTATTGTTATCTGCAACTACCTAATAAGTGGTTATAGAGAAGATGGAGCCAGACTCTTCCTGGGGTTGCACAGCAAAAGAGCAAGGAGCAGTGAATACCAGCTGTAGCAAGATAAATCCCGGTTAGGTATAAGGAGAAGAGCTTTGCCGTGGAGGTAATCAATCACTAGAACAGGTGCTCAGAAAGGCTGTAGACTGTCCATGCTTGAATATATGCAAAACCTACCTGGGTGAGGCCCTGAGTCACCTCATCTTGCTTCAAAGCTGACCCTATTTTGAGGAGTATGGACCAGAGACATGAAAGCTCCCTTCCAGCTCGTTTTATGGTCAGCTTATGGCAAAGACTTGTAGTGAATTTTGCACTTGGAAAAGTACTCCTTTTATCTGTATTTTTGATATATTTCATTTCACAGTAAATTCCACCAGAAAGGCATCCAAAGAATGGGAGTTTTGCCAAAGAAGTGAGTGCTGAGACTAAATTGTATCATGACAGTCTGGCTATGAATATATAATTGTATCACTCTAAAAACTGACTGGTTCCATACCTACAGGTCTCTGTAGCCGAACATGAAACACCTGCTTTTAGGGATTAAAACCTTCCGGTGCTTTAATCTACAAGTTGCCCTTCATTGTCCAGCCACATGTGCTGGCTCCATGTCCCCAGCCTGTCTGACTGCACTCAATAGGCTTTGCAACCCCACATATGTGTGAAGATGTGTGATTGCTCTTCAACACAACTGTCGAAGAGCCAAACATACAACCTAAGTGTCTCCTGCATCTCTTGTGGATAGAGGAGCGTGCAGAGAAGTTCCAAGCTGACCTGAGTTTGAGTCAAGGGGAATTGTGTCATTGATATCAATGACAGCAAGATTTCACAGTTCCCCTCCTTTAAACATGTGCATACCAATCCTAGAGGCAATGTTTAATGCCAAATATAAGCTAGGTAAATAGATTTCACAAAAACACTAATTGTTTTTTGTGTTTTTATGTTTCAAGATGTGAATGGGACATTGCTTGCAAACTGAATTTAGTAGTTAATTCCTGATGATGAACCAGAAACAACCATTTTGATCTGAGTTTGTATATGAAACAATATGCTTTGCACTTTGCTTGGGCATTTCAGTGGTTGGGCATCTATTCTTCTAATTCTCTGCTTGATGTGCTCAGTGAAGCATGCACAGAAAAGTCCTACAAACTGTATAAGAAGCTTTCTTAAGCATCCAGAGCACATTTTAATTTCTGCATGTATGGAAAATAAATGTATAAGAAGAATTAAACCTGGGGCTAGCTGCACAGTATAAGATTTTTCAGTATTGCTCTGCTAATGTAACTGATTGAGTACAAGATGTGTTGCTTGCCATTTCCTGGAATAAAAAAATGAGCTATTGAGTCTTAATGCACCATTCCCATTATGGTTATAAAACACTGAATCAAGTCTTTCTTTAAAAAAAAAAAAAAACCAACCCACTTGGAATTGAACAGTTCAACAGAATTAATAATGATTCCAGATGGGCCTGTGTTTGGCACCAAGAAGTGTGTGAAAGAAAACATTTTCAACCAGAAGTTTGAATGATTTATGAAAGTTCTTGAGAGATTTTTCACTAGTGAAGATGCCCTTTCAACCTCTGCACATTTGGAGCTCACAAAGGAAGTGACACTCACCGAGTGAAAATCTTGGCATTGGTGAAACACACCCATATGTTCACAAGCAGAAGTGCCTGAAACAGTGCAATTAAAAGCCCTGGCAAAGCCAGGTTCTCAACATGCTCTCTGTGCCTTATTTACCTATTAATAAAAGAGGAAGAGCAGGTCCTCACCTTGAAAAGGCACTGAAAATAGGAAATCTTTTGTGATTGTGGGGTAAATAGATATCACGGTACTGATACTTATAGCAATATGTTGAGAATAAAAGCAGCTTCTTTCCTTAGAGAGAAGACACTGGGCCAAAAAGAGAGAGGTCTATGTTTGACAACAATTATTTTAGTATCTAATGTTGGGCAGACTTGGGACTACTGGAAATAGCAAAAAACAGAGTTACAAGCTCTTATCCAAAAGAGAACATTATCTTACTCCACTAATTGTCTCCCTTTTCCATAGCACCCCTGTTAAAACCACAAAGTATTTAGTAGACATTTAGCTTTCTTAAATGCAAGTCAGCAGCTGGAGTTAGGAAATGTGGTCAATCAGCCTCTTTACTGGTCACCATGATTCATGGATTATATTAAACAGAGGAACAAGGAAACAGATTACACACACTTAATGTGTTACATTAAATCAATTATTAATAGACAGCTGAGTATCTTATTGTCTTGTACTCTGTTACGAACTTATGAGAATGATGGACAGCAAAGCAGAAGCTGATAGATTGCCCCAAATCACTTTCTTACCAATTATAGTTTTAGCCTAGTGTCAGTTAATGGAAATTACTGAATTTTGCATCCTGCCTCTTCTGTGATTTACAACCCATACCTCGACCAAGACTTTAGGGAGGATGCCTTTTGCAGGGGGAGTGAAAATGACAACATATGGCTTCTGTCTCGTATTACATCCATTTGTAACCTGCAGATTTACCTTGTTATTTTCCTAGAAAGCCCAAGAGACCACCTGATACAGCTAGCTCCAAATGCCACAGAACCTTTCTCCCTGCCAAATTCCCACCTTTTATTCCAGTGTCCCTTTATTCTACCACCTTAACAGTTTCTGTCTGCTAATGTCACAGTCTTTCTTTGCACATAAGACTGCCCAATTATTCATAACTTCTGGGCCCAGGTTCAACAAGTCTGTTTAGAGATGATAGTTGCTTTGCACACATAACTTGCTTTCGTATCAGTGGTCCTGAGGCATATATCAAGTTCCTGAGAGCTCATCCTTTTTGATGAATAAATGGCATTCTTATTTACCTGTTTTTAAGTGTTAACAAATGGTTCTACAGGCAAATACTTGGATTCTGGTACTTCCTAGAGCCCTCGTGTGCTGACAGTCGCATGGCTTTATCCTGTAAGTGTCATGATCCTTGCTGTAATTTAAAGGCAGATGCAGCATGATTGGGAATTTCATTCATTAATTCAAATTAATTCACAAATGAATGAAAATAACCGAGAGTGAGTCCTTGATGCTTCATTTTTAGTTCCAGTTTGGTATATAAGCAATATATCTCTACCTTTTACTAACTGTAAATTTAAGAAGCCTCAAAACTGCTTCCTTTCACTTTCTGAATTTTCACGGCCTTCAGTTCTTTACCCTTTACTGCTGTGTGACCTTGGGAAAACAAAACAAAACAACAAGAAAGCAGACAAATGATAAAAGCACAAAGCCAAACAACCTTGCAGCCCGCATGTTGGATGTCCAAGGTTTTCCTTTTAGTCCCTGTGCACCGAGGCAGGTTCTGACACCCCACACACCCCATAGCACAGGGGCTGTGCTCGCTGCTCTCTTCTGCCTTGAGAGCTACAGCCACAGGCAGCGCTGCCCCGGCACCCCAGCAGGAACCCATCCCTTTTGAAAGGGTTTACAGGGATGATCTCCTCCTTCTTATTCTTCTTTGTTTTGTGCTCTTTTGCAGAAGAGGTTGGTAGCGAATCAGATCACGCGCTTTTTCTTCTCTCTGCCTTCTTCAGCAGCCTCGGTAGAAGCGTATTATGTTGTTCATAGCTTTGTAACTTTTCCGTTCATTCAGCATGTTCACATGAATCTGAGTTTCTAGTGTTTAAACCAAAACTCATCCAAGTGAATGGAAAAATTTCTAATTCCCTCAATTTCTGGGCCTCATAAACTTGGCTTGTTTCTCCGAAGCTTTGCGCCTTTCCTATAATCATTTATAACTTTGTGAAGTTGGTGGGGAAGTTTTTATAAATGTTGCCCAAATGGAATATCAGGGTTTCACACCCCCTCTGCACAGCTATAAATGAGCTAGAAAACCCAGAAAATCTGTTGTGCTGAATAAAATAACACTAATGGTTTGGAGTTCATGTTGGGCTTTAGGCAGGCAAAGCAAAGCACAAGCAACCCTGCCTGGGAAATGTAGGGAGAAAAGCCAAACCTCATAAACATTTCCTTTCAAGGAAAATAGGTTTTGAAACAATGTAAATAAAGACATTACCAAAAACATGTTTTTCTTCTAGGAAATGGCTATCTAGGATGGAGGGTTTTTTCCATTTAGGAAATAAAGAAGTCCGTGAAAAAGCTATCAAAATCTATCAGAAGCAAAGCTGTCTGGACAAAAATAGGAACAATCAAATGAAAAATAACCTTTTTTTTTTTTTTTTTTAGGATTGTGGGAGCCGTCTGTGAAATATTTTGTGTTTTAAAGATCTCATTATCTGACAAAAGATCGGTTTCAACAGAGAAATTTCAACCTATTCTTTTTGTTTTACATGCTTGTGCAAAATATTTTGTATTTGAAGGAACGACTTGGAAAAACACAACCTCGCTGCTCGGCCTTGCTCAGAGACACAGCCTTCCTGACAGAGCCCATGAAAAGCTGTGAGGTGAGACTCGAATCTCACAAGACCCTATGGCAGGCTGGGTTGTTTCTTGCTTGCTGGGTTATAACGCAACCTGCAGGTCTGTGTGTGCATGGGGTTGTTTCATTTTCAGGATATATCCTTTGCAACACCTTGCGAGCAGCTTTTAGCTGTTCCTTACTGACTGGAAAGGAAGGGTCAGTTCCCAGCCTGCTCCTTGGCTATGGGCTCTATCAAATCTTTGTTGCAATACCCTAGAGCAGAAATTAGAATGAGGTGGGAGGCTCCACTTCTAATGCAGATCCTGGGGTGCTAAATGACTACCTGGGCATGCAGGCACACAACACCTGGGTTAAAGGAAAAACTACAAGCCCAAACTGGTTGTTTATCAATAGATTTTTTCTTCCTAAAAATGCAAATTTGCTGCAGTACCACATGTATTTCTGATGTGCCAGAAAAAGGTGTTTGAATGAACTGTCAGATTATAAAACCCACTAGAAAGTGAAGCTCACTTCTGCTTTCCCAGTTGCCTAGGTGATTAACATGAAATAAACACAGTTCTTCCTATGTCTATTCTTAAATCTTTCAGACAAAGAGTTTTTTGAGTTTGTGCCGCAAGACGTGAAGGTGTTTCAACAGCCAGATTTCACAAGAGCCAGGCCCTCCTTTCCCTTTCCTTGTATCGAATTTCTGCTCTGAAGGTCACCTCATCCCAGCTGAGCACCCTCCAAACTGTGTTTGGGCCAGGAGGGGGAACTTGTCCCTGGCAGCAACGGAGTCCGGCAGGGTGTGTGCCTGGATGTGAAGTTGCCACCGGTTAAAAATACCGAGTCATACAGAATTATCTTTAGTGCCATTAACACCCCGTAAGCAAAAGGTGGTTGTCGGTGAGAAAGAGCAGATTGCTGGGCTGGAAATCAGAATACCAGGCTTCTGCCTCTGGCGTCCAGCTGTGCAACCCTGAGCTAAGCAGCTCGTTTCTAACTCCCCCGCTACGTTTCCTCTGTAGTCTCTATTTGTAGGGTAAGTCCTTTGTGGCAGGGATGGTCCCTCGCTGTGTGTTTGTACAGCGCATGGCACAATAGGCCACGATCTCTGTTGATGGTTCCTGAATACAGAGCCTTCAGACAAGACTCCTGGTGCAGAAATTGCCACGTGAGGTGGCTTTAGAAAACCTGGTTCTGCTGTGTGCTTTCCCTTCTTCCCTTCTGAGGATCTCAGGCTGTTGGTAAGTGGGTATCAACGCGAGTCGAAGAAATGCTGTTGCCTTGTTTGCAACTCAGGAAAGAGAAGTACAGAAGTGTGGAACGGGTTTCGCCAGCTTACAGAGCAAACAGGCTTTGTTGTTTTTTTCCCCTCTCTCCCCCAGTTCAGTAATACAAAGACAAAACATTTTGAAAAAGAAAAACATTCCCAGTATATCTTCAAGGTTTCACCTCCTGCTTCCTCTCCCTTTTCCTGGGCTGTCAGAAGCCAGCACATCTGCAAGTATGTGCTTCTCTTGATGTCCTCACTTTCCCCCTGCTTCTCTACTGACCTCTGCAAGCTCTCCAGGGATTATCAGAGCAAACCTTAGCCAGGCAAAAAGGACAGCCATTGAACTTGTGTGTCATGCCTACTCCATCCTGAGGCTATAGACATCTGCATCCACCTAGGCCTATTTATCCATAAATTAGGCGTATTTTTGTGGGACTTGAACATCCACACATTGATAGTAATTTATTTTTTTTTTAAATTTTGCATGGTTTTAACTTGGCAGCAAAAGAACGTCATCACTCTTCATTTAACCTTGCAGCTCCATGGTAGAAGAGTCAAATTAGAACAGCATCTATTTTAAGGGCAAACAAATCAAGGTAATGGATTATGGTGCAACCTGTCTGACTCCTACAGAATTCAGAAGTAAGGTGGAGGGATGGAGCTCGCACGACTCAGGTCAGAGCAGCCCATCACCTGAGGGCTGCCCAGGAGGGGAAACCACCCTCCTTTGGGCCAAAACCTTCCCATTACCCCGCACAGTGAAACGGAGAGCTGCCTTTTCCGTTTTGTGCATTGTGCACAAATTTGGAGCTGCTTCAAAAAAGAAGTTTAGGGGGAAAAACAACAACAAAAAAGAAGTTATTTCAGACATGTTTCCTGGGTTGTTGTTTGTTTTTGGTGTTTTCAGCAGAAGTCAATGCCACCAAGCAAAGGCAGCCCTGGCTGCGGCAAGCTGTTTCCCTGGCTGGCAGGGACACCTAGTGGGTAGGGCAACGTGTGCCGGGGAGGCAGGAGAAACACTCTCCCTTGACTTCCCACCAAGAGAAATATTTCATTTTCTGAGTCACGCTTGTGCCTACCTGACGCTTATGTTCCCCATAGGTCTATGTCCAAACCTCCTTCAAGGAATAGTCATGGTAATGTGAGAAGGTGATCTGAATGGTGTTACCTAAACTACTGCTAACAGGGAGGGCTGCCAGCCTTGCTATGGAGTGATTTATTCTTTTGAAGCCTGTTACAGTCATAATAACACCTACACTGGCTATATGTGAGAGCTGACTCGGTGGTGGCATGATTCATCTCTGTCTGCAGTTACGTGTTTCATGGGGTGTTGCGTCGGGGCCACTTCTATTGAATTGCAGACACCTACAAAATGACATTTCCTCCTGCTCTTAGTAGGATGGCTTAGGCACAAAAAGCAGCAGGAAACTTGAAAGGAAGAGAAAGGCAGTGTGACCATCCGCCCCCTCAAAACCAGCAGGGCTGTTCCATGGCAGGGCCGGACCCAAAATCTGTCCTGCGTCCTCATTGCTCGTGGCACAAGCCAGGCTTTGCTGGTCCTGTCCCTCAAGCTGTTTCCCAGATTGTCTCCTTGATTGTCTTAACGAAGGTTTTTATGGGAAGAGGTTGTTGACTAATTTCTTTGTTTCCATCGCAGAGCTATGGACAGCCTTTTTCCTGGCCTCTTCCCAAGCACCTGTCTGAGAGGACTGGCATGCGGATGCTATGTTCCAGATCCACAGTGTCCCTAAAATCCTCCAACCCGTGCCAGAAACAGTTGTTACATGTGAGAGATCTCATGCAGGGAAGAACCAAGCCCTTCTATAAGCATGTGATTTTTGTTGTTGTTGTTTAGGATAAATACTTTTCCTCTGCAAACTATAAAGTCTGGAGGCTGCGCAGGAGCATCCTCCATCTCTCCCTCTGGGGATACAGGCCCTTAAGAGGTTCTTACACATAAACATTTAACATGAACTGCAGCCCCTGAATCAGAAACATATCATCGAAATAGCAGGAAGCAGTTATGCTCTGGACATTTTGAAATCCTCCTCTTCTGCTCTAATTATGTGCTAGCAGTAAAACTGACAGAGTTATGGTTATTAAGTCCTTTTATTTTTTTTCACTTTTTACCAGGAATTCTATCTTATGATTAATAGGTGCTTGCATCATTTCTGTCCTATGTGCTATATTAAGGAGCATCTACATCATCAGCAAATATTTTTGTTGTGCTGATACTGCACACAAAGTCAAACTCAAAGGTAGAGTGCTGCCTTTTTTGGGTTTTTTTGGTCCTTTTTTTTCCCCTTGGGCTTTCAGCATAGATGAGGTGGCTTATTCCTCATCAATTCCTTCACTGAAGAAGGAGAGCTAATTTTCGTTTAATGAAATCAATACATATAAAGGAGGGGTAAAAATTATTCATTTCTGACACAGTTGCATTGACACAGTTTTGTAGCAGGACATAAACATCTGTAGTCTCAATACTGACGATGGGAAGAAACAGTAGATACTATATTTAAAAAGGTTTTTGATACTAATAACCTGAGTTCTTACATATAAACTAGCAAAATGCAGTTTATGCAAAATTATCAGTGTGTATACAAATAGATGAAAAAACTCTCACAGTATTATTGCAAATGACTCAATGTCAAACTGAAAGTAGATTTCAAGAGTATTCTGAACGGATGTGCAGAGATCTTCAGGACTGATTTTAGTCAATATTTTTATTAGTGATTTGGAGGATAAATATAGAGTACGCTTATAAAATTTGCTTAGTCTGGCAGGCAGGATCAGAATGCAAAATGATAAATTGAAGAGCTGGTCTCAGATCGACAAGATGCAGTTCACTAATTACAAGTATCAAGCACTACACTGCAAAGGGAAATATCAAATGCATAAATACAAAATGGGAAATAATCAGCTCAGCATCAATATGAGAAAATGATCTTGTGTGTATAGTGGTTCATAAATTAAATGTGACTCAACAATGTGATTATGCTGCAAAAATTGCTAATCCCACCTGGAGTTCTGTTAATAGAAGTGTTGTGTGTGAAAGAGGAGAGATTGTGCAGGCATCAGCCTGAATGCCTGCAGATCCTTAGTTACAGCCTGAGCACCCAAGTAGATCACGCTGCCCGTCACCTTCCAGATCTTCCATCCCATTTGGGCAACATGCACAGCTCAGAGGAAGCTCACAGGGACCCTCAAGAGGACCACACGTGCTTCTGCAGATATGCTGGCTCCTGCAGCCTTGGTCTGAAGCAAAGGAGAACCAGACAAACCCTGGACTGATGTTTCACTTGCAGATGTACCTCAGTTCAAAGGGGGAAGGAAGGAGGGAAGGAAGGAAGGAAGGGAGGAAGGAAGGAAGGAGGGAAGGAAGGAAGGAAGGAAGGAAGGAAGGAAGGAAGGAAGGAAGGAAGAAAGGAAGGGAGGAAGGAAGGAAGAAGGAGGGAAGGAAGGAAGGAAGGAAGGAAGGAAGGAAGGAAGGAAGGAGGGAAGGAAGGAAGGAAGGAAGGAAGGAAGGAAGGAAGGGAGGAAGGAAGGAAGAAGGAGGGAAGGAAGGAAGGAAGGAAGGAAGGAAGGAAGGAAGGAAGGAAGGAAGGAAGGAAGGAAGGAAGGAAGGAAGGAAGGAAGGAAGGAAGGAAGGGAGGAAGGAAGGAAGGAGGGAAGGAAGGAGGGAAGGAGGGAAGGAGGGAAGGAAGGAAGGAAGGAAGGAAGGAAGGAAGGAAGGAAGGTTCATTTTTTTAATCACAGTGAAGTTTTTGAAGGTTTTTCTTCTGTGTGTGTGTTACTTTTTTTTTTTTCTTTCTTTTTAAATCATCCAGGATTTAATACTACACAGAACCATCTCCATGGCTGCTGCCAGGCAACACACCAAGATTTAGAGTCCTCCTGTCCTGACTTTTACAGACCTAACGGCAGGAGGGGTCACCTGCCAAAAACGAATATATATGTTCCAGAAAGCATAAGCGGATCACCTAAAAACTGTGGGGGTTTGGGTTGTTGCACCCAAAAAGCCCGAGGCCTACCACTAGATGGCAAACTTTAATTTTTAAATTCTGTACCTGCCCGCCCGGAACCATGTCCTGGCTGGGGCTGGGGCTCAGGCCCAAGGCCATGGTCCTGCCACACACCATTAGGGCCATCATGAGCCTTCCAGCCACCCTGCTTCTTCTCGGACACCAACCATCCCAAAATTTCTGTGGAACCATCCTGCTTGCACACACAAAATATCCATGAGATGCTTCCCCACATACCACTTTCCCCAAAGCAGGGAACCAGTAGCTCTCCTGGGTTTTTTTCTCTATTTGGAGGCTTCTGGTGATGCCTCGAGCCAGGACATGGGGGACAGAGACCCAGGTGGTTGTTCAGTCAGGCTTGGGTGAGGAAGGGATGGGGATGGGCTCTGCTGGGTAGGTCTCACCTGCAGCTGGACGTAGCTCAAAGTACCACTACCTGTTCTCCTACAGCCCCGTTTTTTCTCCCTCTCTTGGCCAGGGGCCAGGAATGGGCTTGCTGGAGAGCAGGGGTGCTTTTCAAGGCTCAGGACATTTTATAGGGTGGGAAAAAGTCTTTTCTGCTCTTCTCTCCCTGATGGTTAACTCAGAAAGCATTAAGAGATAAGCTAAGGAAGTGACTCTACTGAACTTGGTCTTCTCCAGATCTTTATTGATCCTCATGAAAATGGGCACAAACTGCAAGTCGTGGTTGTGCTAGCACTGCAAGTAACTTCAGGCCTTGGTGGTCCTTGCTGGTCCTTGCTGTATTGTGAGAAGCACATAAAGCACATAAAGTTGTATGTGTATTTTAGGAAACTTTAAAAATATTGCCTAATTCCATCTTCATTTTCCTATGAATTTAACAAAATTATTCATCTTCCGCATCAACTATGTGTGTTACCTTATTTTAATCACTTTATTTATGCTGGTGAGAAGAGATATCTCAGTGGATAATGGGAAACTCAACTCCAAGTCTGAGATATATGCTTCCCTCTATAGAAATAAACCGTTAGGTCATGTCTCTCTATGGAAATAAGCCATTAGGTCATGTGTCTCATACACAGGTCTTAGATTATGAGCAATACCACTTCTAACATGGCGACTCAAGATGCTTCAATGGGATCAATCACATTTCCTTCACAAATAGAGGCATCTATTCTGTGTAGCAATCCCAGGAAGAGCATTTCGTCACCATAGCAGACAATGCTTTTGTGACAAAGCATGGTGGTTAACACGGCAACTTCTGCAAACCCTCAAGGGTTTTCTTTGTATCTGCCATTCGTGGCAGTCCTTCCAGATCTTTTAAATGTCTTACTTACTAAGTCATTCAATACCCAGCAGCTGTCCTCTCATACAAAACCTCTTGCAGAATTTTGCAATGTGTTATGCAAAATATTGCTTGCTTCTACTGATTTGTTGTATTTTAAATTGTATAGAGTGCATGTAATGTGAGATATATTCTTCATCATCTAAATTTTAATTGTTTTTCAGTCGCCTGGTCCTACATCCAGTGTCATTAGCTGCAGGCAAAATCAGATACATTCCGTCCAGCTGATGAAGAGCTGGCTCCTCACCATGATCTTTGGAGTCTTCATTTTGAAGCCCAAACTTCCCAAAGTAGGCAAGGATCTCCCCTGACTCCACACAGCAGGGTTAATCACCTCATTTCAAAGTAATCTCCTGAAACAACCAACAGGTTCTTTACCAACAAAAGCAACATTTCCTGACTAGAATTTAGGTTTTGCAGGAAGGTGAGGAGTTCAAAATACCCCGGGGCTGAGTAAAGGATTTCTGCCCCCAACATCTTGGTGAAGCCCTTCACCTGAGTCATGGGCTGGTACATGACGTTCAGAATAAGGTTCCTGCCACCCTTTTGCCTTCTAAGGGATGGGGATATGTGGTTCCTCTAGCTTTTTCTGCAAATGGCTGCCCAGACTCATCTTTCCCAGGGTTTGATTTAAATGTCACATCTCCGGTAACAGAGACAAACTAAGCTCAGATTCCTCCTTCTTTCTCCCCTCATCTTGGGAACCATAAGCTTCATCACAGGTATTTTCTCTCTTCTCCTGCCACTTTGTCAGGACTGGGCAGAGATGTGTGATACTAGTGATACTTCTCATTAAGGTGGAAATTCAGTTTTAAATAACACAAAAGTAAAGCAAATAACAAAGCTTTTTCCAAAGTCTTGTTTCCTTGGTGGTTTCTTGCATCAGTACCTTCCAGTAACAAGAATCACATAGAAGTGAAAAGATCAATTTAGAGTCAAACAACACATAAGTAATACATTAGTATGTATTACTTCCTGCAGGCATAAGCTGAAAACTAGAAAGAAAGATTTGGTATCAACATGTATATTCATTTTTAAGAGAGGAGGGCTAGCTTTGGAAAGGGTGAGGCTATATCTCCTTTGTTTTCAATGTGAGGAAAGCATCAGGTAACTGCCCAAGGGCAGGGACTTGGTTTGTTTTAATACAGTCTCAATCACTGCACTTACCAGTAGTCAGAATGAGCACGAAGGAGTCACGCGAGCTACTTGCAGTAGCGCAGGACTTGCAGCAACCTGGGACACGATGCCTATACATTTTAACACCAGGGAAAAAAAATCATTGGGATGTTAACAATCCTCTAATGTCAAAAAAGCGTTCACTGTGGGTGAAGGAACTCTCGTGTAAGGGGTGAGCATTCCCACCCACTCAGTCAGCAACATACCAATGTGATGGGCATGCTCAGCAGCTCTGAGCAGTCAAAAATATTGAGGAGTGGGAAACTATTCAGACTGTCTTCTTACACATGGGGAAGGAAAAAAAGATCACAAGCCAGTTTTGAAAATATCCTTTCCAAGTTAATGATAATCACCTTCTGCGCAAGGAGAGGACACCTGAAATGTTATCTGTCCATTAGACACTACAACCTGGAAGAGCATAGCTTGAGCAATGAAAAACTATCCAGGGAAGGACTGGAACATGTTGCATAAGCAGCCAGATACCTGACAGGTCATTCATTGTTACTGAAAGGTGCTACTTATGAGGGACAGAGTGGCTGATGGGGCCAGCTCTGCTGCCTGGACCAGTGGTTGAGGAAAGTCATGGCTCTTTCTCAGTAATTTCTTAGCTCTTGTGGAGTGTGCTGGTTGCAAACTACTTCCTACTGGATAAATGTCTGTGAGGCAAAATCTGCCACCAACAGCACTGAGTGTGTCAGCCAAGGGCAGGCATGGCCTGGTGATTGTGCTGTTTTTCCCCTGTAGTGCTTGTTCCACTATCCTGCGGCTGAAGTTCACTGAACAATGCGTTCATCCCATGGAGGGAGTGCCTGGGTTGCTTCACATGCCAGTCCCTGGAGGTACATGTTGCACCAAGCAGAGTGCCACCAGACATGCAAACATGGTGACAAACCAGTACTCATCCCCCTGCTTAACCATAGGGTTTGGGGGATGACTTTGTCGTTCATCTTATAGAATCATGGAATCATAGAATGTCCTGAGTTGGAAGGGACTCACAAGGATCATCAAGTCCAACTCCTGTCCATGCATATGACAACCCCACAGTTCACACCATGTGTCTGAGGGTGTTGTCCAGTCTCTTCTTGAACACTGTCAGGCCTGGGGCCGTGACACCTCCCTGGGGAGCCTGTTCCAGTGCTCCAGCACCCTCTGGGTGAAGAACCTTTTCCTAATGTCCAACCTAAACCTCCCCTGGCACATCTTCCTGCCATTCCCTAGAGTTCTGTCATTGGTCACCAGACAGAAGAGAACAGATCAGCACCTGCCCTTCCTTCTCCCCTTGTGAGGAAGCTGTAGACCCCAATGAGGTCTCCTCTCAGTCTCCTCTTCTCCAGTCTGAACAAACCAAGTGACTTTAGCCTCTCCTCATACAGCTTCCCATCCAAACCCTTTACCAACTACGTAGCCCTCTTCTGGACACTCTCCAGTAGCTTTATATCTTTTTTATCCTGTGGCACCCAGAACTGCACACAGTGCTCCAGGTGAGGCCGCAGCAGTGCAGAGCAGAGCGGGATAATCAGCTCCCTCGCCCGGATGGCAATGCGGTGCTGTATGCACCCAGGACACGGTTGCCCTCTTGGCTGCCAGGGACACTGCTGGCCCCTGAGAGCTGGGATGGTGTCGCATGGCACCTCCAGCTAAAGCCCACGCTTGGCTGCCACGCGGAGCTCACACCTCTGCCTGTGCTGCCCACCACATGTTTTGGCACACCTGCATGTCGTGTGCCATGTTAGATCGAGGCCTGCGGCCCAACTCTGCAGCTCAGAGCCACTTGTCGCTCAACTTGACATGGGGTAAAGAATTGTTGAAAACAAGACTGGCATTCCCCTGACTTGGCTTCCCTAAGCTCTTTTAATTAACAGCTATCAACTCTTGTGTATTTGGGGCCATCAGCAACACTGAACAAATCCATTGAACCTTTAGGTAAGGCTGTCCAGATCTTTCATGTCTTAATTAACTTCTACAGTTGACCTCAGCAGGTATCATTTAGTAGTGTTCAATTTAACATTTGCAATTGTAGCTTGACAGAAGTTTTTACTTCAAAATTATATTGTTTATTATTTTTTCTCAGATTGCTAAGTAACAGCAGTTTAGTCTTGTGTTATGGTACAGCCCAGTTGCCTGTTGCCCTACATATTATGCAAACAAATACCCAGGGTAATATAAACCCAGATATATTAAAAAAAGAGAAAAGAGTACCGGATGGAGAAAAGGGGAATAATCCTTTGATTTTTTTTTTTTGTGCTTATTCAGAACAAAGCAATGTTTTAAGCTTACAAAAATTTTAATTTTTCATGAAAGGGATTTCATTTTTTCATGTGTTCTTTCTGAAACATCTTAGAGATACTTTTATTTTCATTAACTATTTAATATCAGTCTCCTGAGATGGTGAGGAAGAAAAAGAAATCAAAACAGTAATATTGGTAATTGTTTCAAAGGGCTGTGTTAGTATTCCAACCATTCCCTTTATGCAGCAGGGTAGTAAATAAAATGTACTTTGAAAGAAGAGCTGGCTTTATAAAAAAGATTAATTGCTGATGCAAAAAGTGCATGGGATTTAGGATTAGTCAGGAAGGCAATAAAAATCCTTTACAATTAATTTTCAGTTTTTAACTTTATACATCCCCATCATGAGTCTATAAAAATGCAACATTCTTAATTATTTTCCCATGTCATGTGCTAGGCATAATATATTGAATTTTCAAAAGATTTTTTTTTTTTAATAGTGCTGTTGAATTCCCCCTCCCCAGTTAGCAGTACTATGTACAGCACGGACCAGGGAAGGTTGGGTTTTGATCTCACACTGGTACAAAGCAGGAGTTAATCCATGGAGTCGGTTGTGTGACAATGTGAGAAAACGGTTGGGAGAACAGAGTAAAGGCTTCTTTTTCTAGGAAGACTCATGGAAGAGCATATAGCTAGCTATTTTCCTGGAGAGAAGCTTCAGAGCCTTCCACATGCTTAGTTTAATGATTTTTTAAAAAATACACTGAAGTGAAAAAAAATAAAGATGAAAAAAAAAAAAGATGTTTCTAATTCTGGTTGTTTCAAGCGGTATTCTTAAGGTTGAGTACAAAACAAACCATACATAAATAGTAGAAAACAGTCTGCATCTTGTTGCCATGACAATGCCCTACTTATAGCACATTAAGCTGATTCATGTCTTTTCTCACCTCACTGTTAATAAATTATGGTGGCTGATGAGAACTAAGCCAGCTGGAAGAGCTAGTGAATGCAAGCAGCAAATTAATTTGCCACTTAATCGCGGTGTCCTTTAGGGGAATTACCCTCTACATAGCAAATAACATCTTACTGTATGTAAAATGGTAGGAATAGGTTGAAATAGCTAATCTTTGTTTTCTCAGCAATACTGATGTTCCCCAGCTTTTTGCTGTACCAGCAAGGGCTGGTGCAGCCCTGCTTCTGCTGTAGGCATCTGCATCGACCCCAGTGGGTGGTGGGTGAGCCTTGCACAGACTCCTTCACTCCATCAGAGAAGATTACAAGAATCAGCCTTTGAAACACTGATTCCTCAAGTTTGGCTCATGTTTTGCCATTTAAAGTGTAGGATGTTTGGCCAACAACTTCTGAAACATGTCACCGGCACCTTTATTTAAACTGATGCACCCTGCCTACATGTGCAGAGTCACAATAGGGACATCATTACTCAGCTGATGGGTCAATGGGGTTTATGCAGGTCACAGTGCAAGAGTTTGGGTGAAAGTGGGCATTTGTCAATGGTGATCAGAATTTAGGCTTCTTAATGTATATTCATGATGGAAAAGATTTTCTCCTTTATTCTATAGGGAGATATTCAACAATGGTAACGGTAGAACTGAATAAACACTGTACAGCTCATAATAGCAGCCTTTAATAGAAACCAGCCATACTTCATGCAAACCCTTGTCTCGATATTCAGTGAAGTCAATAAACTCTAATAGCTGAGTCTGGAGCTCTGTATTGGAGAATTTTCTAAGTCACAAGTGTAAGACCCTTCAAAAATAGCAAATGGTTGCGCTTGGGGCTTGAAACCTGAGATGTGAACTGAATTCTACTTATAAATATTCTGTGATCTTCAAGTATTTGCTCAAGTGAAGGAGCTTGATTGTTTTCCCTACTTTTTTGTCTGCTGACTTTTTGCATTCTTCTTCAATGGTTTCAGTTTTCTCCCAGCTGTAAATCAAAAGGAAATTTTCTTTGGCTTTGCACTTTGGTTTGAGTTAACTTAAGAAACATTACCTGAGCAGTGTCACCTGAGAAAGCCAAATTAAATAGTCACTCAAAATAGCTTGGCTAAGTGAAGCCTTCCTCCTTTTGATTCCTAATTTCATCCATTTATTCCAATGGCATGAAAAATCACTATAGGCTGGCACCTGCTCAGGTATCAAAAAGCTGCTGAAATAGACTTTCTCTTTGTCAGAAAAGTTTCCAACAGGCAATGGTGTATTGTTCTGAATTTAGGAACATTTACAGACATTTCAACAATTCTCATTGCATTGGAGAAGTTGTCAGTAACAGCTTTCTGGTGAATAATACGATGATAAAAAACAAGCTTTGGATATCCAGACTTAATAGCAACATAACAGATCCACGATATCCCTTGTGTTGTGGTTTAACCCCAGCCGGCAATTAAGTACCACCCAGCCACTCACTCACTCCCCTACAGTGAAGAAAGGGTAAAAGTGAGAAAATTCACGGGTTGAGATGAAGACAGTTTATTAAGTAAAGCAAAAGCTACACATGCAAACAAAGTAGAACAAGAATTTCATTCACTGCTTCCCTTGGGCAGCCAGGTGTTCAGCCATCGCCAGGAAAGCCGGGGTCCATCATGTGTAACAGTTACTTGGGAATACAAATGCCGTCACTCTGGACTTCTCCCCCTTCCTTCTTCTTCCTCCAGCTTTTTATCATGTGGTGTGGAGTATTCCTTTGGCCAGTTTGGGTCAGCTGTCCTGGCTGTGCCACCTCCCAGCTTCTTGTCCACCCCCAGCCTTCTCCTGAAAAGTCCTTGACTTGGTATAAACATTGCTTGGCAACAAACAAAACATCAGTGTATTATCAACATTCTTCTCTTCTAAATCCAAAACACAGCACTATACCAGCTACTAGAAAGAAAATTAAGTCTATCCCAGCTGAAACCAGGACAATATCCAGCCCATATTCTATACAATTTATGTCATGGTCAGGTCTCACATTATTCAATGCCTTTTAATTACCCACCACAACCCTTCCCATCCTTTGATACAATACACAGATATAATTCCCTTGGTCTATGGATCACCCATGTGAAGTGTCTAAAATGTCCATAAATGTCCACAAAGGTGTATTGAGTTCATTTAGTCCATGACTTTGGGCTCCATCGGTGATGGTGGTCACTCAGGACAGGAGAGGTGGTGTGCTGGGTGGAGTTACTAGGCACCAAAGCCAGCTTAGGTCTAGTCACTGTTGCACTTGCACTGCTTCTTGTAAGGCTTGTCCTCCGTTAGTTCAGGTGGTTCCTGCTATGCTAATTCCTAAAACATGTGGCTCAAACCATGGGTTACAACAATTTTATGGTATATCCATTACAATCTCCACCCCTGCTCCCTTTGGGCCAGTTTATGGGGTTTAACTTTTCAGTGAACTCCTGGCTAGCAACAAGGGGTTTCTGCAACAAGATGGCCTGCAGGGGGATCTGGACAAATTGGAGAACTGGGCAATCAACAGCCGCATGAAGTTCAACAAGGGTAAGTGCTGGATTTTGCACCTGGGACACGGCAACCCTGGCTTAACATACAGACTGGGGGATGAGAGGCTGGAAAACAGCTCCATACCGAGGGATCTGGCGGTTCTGGTCAACGGCAAGTTGAACATGATCCAACAGTGTCCCTGGCAGCCAAGAGGGCAACCATGTCCTGGGTGCATCCAGCACAGCATTGCCAGCCGGGCAGGGAGGTGATTGTCCTGCTCTGCTCTGCACTGGTGCGGCCTCACCTGGAGCTCTGTGTGCAGTTCTGGGTGACACAGGATAAAAAGGATATAAAGCTACTGGAGAGTGTCCAGAAGAGGGCTATGAAGTTAGTAAAGGGTTTGGATGGGAAGCCATATGATGAGCAGCTAAAGTCACTTGGTTTGTTCAGCCTGGAGGAGACTGAGGGGAGACCTCATGGCGGCTACAGCTTTCTCACAAGGCGAGGAGGAAGGGCAGGCACTGATCTCTTCTCTCTGGTGACCAATGACAGAACCCAAGGAAATGTCAGGAAGATGTGCCAGGGGAAGTTCAGGTTGGACATTAGGAAAAGGTTCTTCCCCCAGAGGGTGCTGGAGCACTGGAACAGGCTCCCCAGGGAGGTGTCACAGCCCCAAGCCTGACAATATTCAAGAAGAGACTGGACAACACCCTCAGACACATGGTGTGAACTGTGGGGTTGTCATATGCAGGGACAGGAGTTGGACTTGATGATCCTTGTGGGTTCCTTTGAACTCGGGACATTCTATGATACTCTGATTCTATAGTAATTCCCATAACATGCAACACAAATCCTGGCTTTAAGTTTACTCCCGATTTCTCTGCCTCCTCCCTTCCTGGAGTGGCACAGGGTGATGGGGAATGGGGGTTGCGGTCACTTCATCACCCATTGTCTCTGCCGCTCCTTCCTCCTCGGGGAGAGGACTACTCATACTCTTCCCTTGCACCATCTTCCCTCTTCCCTCATCCATGAACTTCTCCAGCGAATTCTTCCCACAGGCTGCAGTTCTTCATGAGCTGCTCCAGCATGGGTCCCTTCCATGGGGTGCAGTCCTTTGGGCAACCACCTACTCCAGCATGGAGTCCTCCCTAGGATGCAGGTGGATCTCTGCTCCACCATGGACCTTCGTGGGCTGCAGGGGGACAGCCAGCCTCACAATGGTCTGCACCATGGTCTGCAGGGGAATCTCTGCTCCAGCACCTGGAGCACCTCCTCCTCCTCCTTCTACACTGACCTTGCTGTCTGCATGGCTGTTTTGACTTGAGTTCATGTTGGAGTTCCAGCCTGTCCAGTACGGCAGCACAGAAGCAGCAGCGATGCCCTGGCCATCTGCCAGCCCACTCGCTGTTATCAGGATGTTCCTAGGCACAGCAGATTAAGATGATAAGCAGCACAGTAGTTCAGCAAGCAGCAAAAGCAAAAACCAGCCACTAACGAGCACAAGACTCTAACAGTGAGACAAAGAAGCCCCATGGCAAGTACAGGAGCCTGCCAATTAATAGCTAAACAGCAATAACAGCTATAAATTTGATCTAGCACATTCCAGTCAAACCTGTCATTGTCTCAAACCCTTCAAGCTCCATGTTGGTCATGAGAGCTGCAAAACTCATTGTCCTTCTCATCATAGAAGGTGTATCACCTATAAACACTGCCCAGAAGTTCCAGCTGCATGTTGTTTTCATCAAATACATGTCATAAATAAATTTTTTTAATTGCCTTGGGACTTGAATTTCTTGAGAGCAAATAGCTCCTAGGAAGCTTGACATTACTCCCTTATGCTTACAGACAGCGATGAGGAAATGAGTAAAGTCTTCAACGTCATTACTTCCTTCTAGTGCTCCAGAAAATGCAACCAGCTTTCTCATATTTTCCTGAAGCTGCTCTCAGAGTTGTCTTGAGCATGGCATTATCATCTCAGGCAAGCTGAAGTGACCGAATACAACATTCTTGCTGGGTATAAAAAGTTTGTGATCTTCAATTTGCAACTATAGTGAGCTCATTTTTGTCAAATGGCTTTCTCTGAAAGTGGTCTCCAGGGTTGTCACAGAGTTGCCTCAGTGTTTGTCTTTTGATGGTCCCCACAAATGTGGACTCACCCCCAAATGACACTGTTTTACTCTCCCACAAGAGCACTAATTTGTCCTCAGATGAGGTATCGGGTTTGGTTCCTGTCTGTATTGCTGGCTGTTTCTTTTCTGCAGAGGAAGGTGAGGGCACACAGAGGGAGCAGGAATTTGCCCTGCAGGAGCCCTGGGCTGAAATCCCTCATTCTCCATACCCAGCGTCCATGTGAGGATGCCATCTCCATGTGTGTATTCCCCTTTGCTTCCTCCTTGTCAGTCCTTTCTGGTTCTGCAGTTTTCCTCAGCAAAGCTCAGCCAAGAAGATCCCAAATGTACCTACTCCTGGCACCACCCCCCGCCCCAGGCCCCGCTACATTAATTCACATTGAAAGGGAGGAAACAGATGTACTCCAGCTCTATGTCTTCTCAGTGAAATGATGGTTGGAGTGCACATTGTTTTTTCCCTCCACAGTGCTCAGAAACAGAATCTCTTCTGCCTTATATGTACCTACACATACATGCAAACTGGGACATGATTAAAAGTTACTTAATCTTCTGGGTTTTCATCCATAAATTGCTGAATATGCTCTCTAAGAGGCATTTGGAGAAGATCCACTAGATTATGCTGGGGATCTGAAGAGGTGAATCCCCCCGCCCCCCTAAAATTTTCATTTTCTTCATCACGTAATAGCTCTGCTTTGTTTAGGATAGGAGCATTGGCAGTCTGCTGCCACACAGCACAGCTGGAGAGCCAGAGCCGGCAGGTGCTGACAGCTCCATGGGGACGGATCCCACCAGCATCAATAGGCTTGGCCTCTTAGTGTCTAGACGCTCCTTCCCATCCTTTCACAGCAGGAAAATAGCCTAAATGATTGTATGGATTTAGCAATTCTAAAGTCTGTCTATGCACCTCAGCTAAAGGCTTTTGAGCTATGAGGAAGACGTGTGCACACAGTAAGAACTCTTGCTTTATTCAGCGTGCAATCCTAAACTCTGTCTTGTTCGGTTTCTGTAATGCTCCTGTGCCCATCAGCTCCACAGCAGTGTTAACTTTTCTTTTATGCCGCACCAGCAGATTGGATCCTGGTGAAGAGGATGGATTGCTCCAAAATGCCCTTTTTCTGTCTTTAATAGAAAAGACCTGGGGATATCTGAAAGATCTTGGTCAACGGAGCAAGAAGGATCAGCAGCTTTAAGGCTACAAAGCTGAAATTTCTAGATTGTAATCTCAAGACACAATACAAAATTTTATACTGAAGATTTTTACCTAAGGTGAATTTATTGCCAGTTATTCTGTTTGCTTACTCTGGATGATGGAAAAAATAACATGTGAGTGCTGCAGGAATATTGCATTCAGATATGCTTAAGATTTTCTGAAAATTGCAAAAACCAATGTGAAGCTGATTTCCAGCCTCTTAAACATGGTCTTGCAGTGGACAATTAAGAAACTACGAATTAATCTGTACCCTACTTTTACATTTCCCTCCGCTGTTTTGCCTTATGATATGAGTATTGATGATCCAAAGTGGCAGCAAACATGAAACCAAACCCCAAATCTTACAGAAGAGAAATTCATGCTACCTTCTCTCCCCCACTACCATCATCTACCCCACCCTGCCAGAACATCACCAGCTACACGTTGGCTAAAATCTCTCTCCTCCAGCTCATTGGGGTGGGTTTATACCAGCTGACTGAGCCTCTTGTGCAGTTTGGTGTGGACGGACGTCTGTGGATTTCAAGGGCTGGAGCTGAAGAAAAATGGCAAGCTGTTTCCATGTTTCCTTTTGATTATTTTCCCTACCCAAAAATGTGGGAGGAGAGTTGGTTACTTATTTTTGGGTTACTTCTAGAGCAGGTACTGGGCAGCTTCTGAGAAAGGGGATGTGCCAGCAAATGTCTATGTAGCTTCTGCTGGAACCTTTTTATGGTGGGGTGGAAAAAGCAATGGCAGAGAGGGTTTTGTAATGCAAATGGATTGTATTTTGGAGCAGATGTTTCCTTCTGCATGTGTTGGGGAAAAACAAGCCAAGCCAACCAATCAAAACACCCTAAAAAAACACCCCAACAAAAATTAAAAACTCCAACCCATGAGTGTAAAGGAACACAGCCTCCAAAATCTGCCATTACCTTCCTGCCTTACTGAGAATGCTGTTGGTTTGAATGAAGAGATGTCCTGTTTAGTGCATCTTGGATGTCTGGGAAGTTTTTCCTACTCTCCTCCTGCAAGCTCTTGTCTGCATGTGCCTCTGAAAGAGGGGGCATTGGGCTGAGAATCTTTATAGATCAGCTTGCAATCTTCTTTGGCTGTTTCAGTAAATAATAGATGGAAATCATGAAAGGCAAAGCAAGAATCAAGGCATTCAGCTGAATGACACTTAACACAGGGATATCTGAGTTATCATAAAGGCTTGTTCTAAAAAGCATTATATATAGAAAAGCTTTTTTTTCTGGGTTATTCTAGTTCATCTTCATCATAATGATTCTCCCTTTCAGTTTCTATTTTATGTATTGCTATTTTAAATTAAAATGAAACCATTCTGTACTTTAAGATTGCAGAACAAGATTTACGGCTGCTATGTTTTGGCTTTCCCTCATTTCCTACAATACAGCTACGTACAGTGATATCAGCTTATGGTCTGACATCTTGTGTAGTTTTCTTAAAGGAAATTACTTTTAAAAGTCCCAAAAAACTCTAAGTTTAAACACAGCAGCAGAAAAAAAAAAGTTTTATAAATTTTGCTAGGCCCCCACAGCATCTTGAGAGCAGCTCAGAACTCATGAGACTGTTTTTAATATATTAGAGCTCTTTTTATTTTGTCTGGGTTTTTAAGACCTTTGGATACATTTGGGTCATTACTTCAAGCCTTGTTCTGCAACTGTGAGGGCTAAAAGCTTATCTTTTGGAATAAAATTGGAATTTTTGGGTCATCACTTCAAAACACAATTTACTGTAAGATGTGTGATATAATTGTGAGAGATGCCAATTCTTCAGGTGTTCTCCCAAAGTGTGTTTTTACAGCAACCTCCCCTGCATTGGAGGTTTTTTAATTATTATTTATTTAAGCCAGTCTTTTTTAAAAAATTTATTTTCATCTGTTGCTTTTGAACACAGCACACGTGTGCTGTGACCACTGTAAATTTCATAAGGAACTGGGAATAAATATTTCCAGACTTAACAAGAATTGTTAGTTGTATTGACACCTCACCTCCCTTCCCAGGGGCTATATGGTCTTTCCCAAATCCTTGCCACATGTGACTGATCCAAACGCTACGTAATCCTTTTGATGCAGTTGGGTTCATTTTGAATCAGGAAAGCATTTTGTGTGCTTTTAACCTCCATACTGCAAGCCACACCTGTAGGGGGCTGCTAATCTAATTTTGATTCACAGTGGTGGCAACAAGCAGGTCACTTATGGAGTTAATGTCAGCTGCTCCACTAATTACTGTAGGAAAGTGATCCCATCATCCTGGATGAATATGTCTAACTCCAACCTACAAAGCACTTTCAGTGCACTAATTTTGTTAATGCTCCATTACTGTTTCATTTGAGCTGTGTAGTCCATCTCCCAAAGTGAGGCAGTAAATCCCCAACCAGTTCCAGAGCTGGGAAAATGTACAGACAAAATTATTATTGATTACATTATTGAGCATTGTTTTCTCTAGGGCTTGGTTAATTTCGACAGATCTTCCTTGGTAACTCTTAGCTTGTAGTAGCCTTAATCCTCCACTCTGCCTTGAAAGGAGTTATATGCCAAAAAAAGTTGTGAACATGGATCTGATTTCTCTGCTCCTTAGATACTGAAACATAAAATATTAATTTTAAGTTACACTATTGCAATACCTTAAAACTTATCAGGGTCTTGTAAAACATGACAATGGCAGGCTGTAGCAATATCCTCAAGCATAGAAGAAGAGGAAGATCTTGAAACAACTGGGTGGGTATCCTTGGCTTTGAGAACCTGTGAACAGTGTGCTGCTGTGGCACAGAAAGCCAACGGAATGCTGGGCTGCATCAACAAGGGCATCACCAGCAGAGACAAAGAAGTCATTATCCCACTCTACTCAGCACTTGTCAGGCCACACCTGGAACGTGGTTTGGTTTTGGTCCCTGCTATACAAAAAAGATGTGGGCAGGCTGGAGAGGGTCCAGAAAAGGGCCGCAAAAATGATCAAAGGGCTGGGCAGCTGCCATAAGAGGAGAGGCTGAGAGAACTGGGCTTGTTTAGCCTTGAGAAAAGAAGGTTTAGGAGACATGTCATCACCATTTTCCAGTATTTAAAGGGTGGCTACAAAGAAGATGGAGACTCCATTTTCACATGGAAAAGACAAGGGGCAGTGGGTACAAGTTACTCCTGAGGGGATTCTGATGGGACACGAGCGAAGTTTTTCACTATAAGAAAAATCAGCCATCGGAATAACCTCCTCAGAGAAGTGGCGGATTCCCCAACATGGGACACGTTTAAAATTCGTCTGGACAGGGTTCTGGGCCATCTTGTCTGGACCTTGCTTTTGCAAAGACAGTTTGGACCAGATGATCCTTGAGGTCTTTTCCAGCCTGGTATTCCATGACTCTGTGATCTTGAAGTTTTCGTATGAAAAGCTCCACAACAGCTTCAGCCCATGAGAAATAACCTGGGCACAACTGAGTGCTGTGCTACAGTGAATGTCATGAGAATAACAGATGTAATTCTGTGCTGTCTTCCACCCAAGGTCCCCGCTAAAGCCATAGGCATGTGCAAAGTGTCTTTTCTTCCTTAGTTTAAAAGGCCTCAATTTTCTTCTGATTGAAGTGAGGATATTTGCACTGGTGTCTTCGGAGTTTTCTTAAGCTTCTTCCAATCATCCTCGCTGTCATTTCTCCTGAAGCTCACAAATATGTCTCCTTCAGGATATACAAATTATTTCAGAATTTATTGGTGAGCAAAACGCTTTTGAAGAGTGGAAGAAAATGTCTTATTTTGGGAGCTGCTGGCTGTTTTCTTTCGGAAAGGAGCTGTGTGCTCTAAAGGAGATATTTTCACAGTGACAGATTAATAAAAATGCTGAGGGGTCTGAGCTTCCTCTGGCATTCCTTGTTCACTTCTCAGCTGAATGGCAAAGACTCTTCAAAAACTTCATAAAAGTTATAAGTGAAAGGCAATGCAAAAACCCGTTGAGCAGTTACCTTCTCCAGCGCCAGCAGTGCTGAGATTGTCAGGCAGCTGAAACTCACTGTAGGTTGCGAACTATCAAGGGCTGGATGATGGTAGTTCTGGCAGGAGCATCCAGTGACTGTCACCCCTGCTGTCCCATGGGTGCTGTAGTGCTGGGCGCTGTTTGCCTGATACTCCTTCTGGGCCCCATCCCCAGGACCTCTGTTAGCTGAAAATCCCTGCACTGAGTCTTATGGAGTTCCTGCCTAAATGTTCATTCCAGGCTGCTTTTATCTTTCTGTTCCTTCTCTTTTAAATATATGAACTATATAAAAGTATAATATATTATGATATCATGATTTAATCATATTGCATATGCTACAGTGAGCAGAACCTATTGCTTAGACCACACTTATTCAATACATATTTACAGCCGTGTTTCTTCAGCCTTTTTTAAGTTTTAAAACTTTTGCTATGAACTTAACTTGTTCTGCTTCTAAAAAGAGGTTAAATATAAAAAACTGCTGTCTGAGTGGAACAATTATGTCAATGCTTAGGAACCAATGAAGTGAATGGTTATAGATGATGCTGGAATTTAGCCTTAATAACTAGACATGCTGTCAGTGTACACTAACATACTATATAATGGGTATATTTATACAAATACAGTTAAAATGTCTTGTGTGAGAAGGTGAGTTAGTGTCAGAATAAATACCGTAATATGGTAATATGTCTTGTTTTGCAATACTTTATTATATATAACACAAGGTGTTTACTGTCTCCCATAACTGGAGTGTGATTGATGCCTATCAATCTATATCTCTGTTTCCCATGTGGATCACCATGATAGACATATTTCCACGAGCCAAGCAGATCTCATTCCTTCAAAGAGACGGGCTAACGCTCAGAGCACGGCACGCAGCTGTGCCCCCTCTCGCCAGACAAGAGCTCGTACCTTTATTTCCCGCTGTTTCACAAGGCTGCCTTGGCTCAGCTCCGCTGGCTCTCGCTGCCGGGTTGTCTTCTGGCAGATGGGCGATTACCATAACGAGGAGCCAGCCTGTGGTGGCCGCTGTGCACACCTCCCGGTGTAACCAAGCACAGCCCAGCTGTGTAGCTAAGCACGTGAAAGCAGCATTCGTCTTCCCGATGACATGGGGTCTGACCTTTCGAAAAGAAACCTGGTGGTGTCGCTCGGAGCAGATGGCGAACAGGAGCTTGGTAAAATGTTTGCAATGTCATTTTTTGAAAGTCCCGTCAGGCTTTTCGTGGGCTGGAGCAGTGGCACCAGGATGTCACCGCTTCTCTTCATTCAGAAGGTGAGCTGCTACTAAGGGCAGCATACGCCTTACGTGGGGTGGAAAATTGCCAGCATTGCTTTGTGACTTCCTGAGCTTAACAAATAATATAGGTGAAATATAGACTATCATCTTCCATAACACAGTGTGAGCTTTGTCATCGTACATGGCCAATTTATCCAGCAAAACATGAAATGTTCAAAGCATGGGGGGTTCTCCGGGTGCACTCAGGCAAGATGCTGCATGTGTGGATTACTCACTGCTTGTGGGACAACTGCAAATGAGTCTGATAAACTCACACTTGTCAGGAGTTCAGTCATTCTCATGAGCCGCTTAAATCCATTGCATTGTATGGATCAAATTTGACCTGATTGAAGAATGAAATGCATTTGTTGTTCTGCTTCATTTTTCAGAGGGAGGTGGTGAACATGTTCAAACAGAAAGTGGGTGGCACTGTAGGATCTGTTGGGGAATCTCCCTGCAGGACTCCTGCCACAGTATGAAACTGTTGCTATGAAAAATGCTCTATCAACCGTTGTATCACCCATACCTATCCATGAGCACTTCTGTGCGTAGCTGAGGTGGGTCCTGGTTGCACCAGAGCTTACTTGAATAAATGGTGGCATGGCTGATTTAGGGAGGGGATGGGACTTTCTCTGCTCTGAAGGAAAGGGGCTGGGAGGGACAGTGGAAGTTTAGATCAACAGAAGTTATAAGAGGAGTGTTTAGACATGTTTTGGGGGAAGGCTGAAACCTGTGGGAAGCTTGCATTGGTTTCACGTTGCTGGGGGAACTAAGCCAGGTGAGAGAAAACAAGCTGTGTGCTAGTGGCCACCCCACTTGACATCTCTAGATCTTGTGAATTACCAGAGATAGCATGGCCTTGCACTTTGGATGTTTGTTCTTCTGCTAGTGCTCTCTGAGCTTGCACTGGTTTTCCAGTTGTGTGATCTGATTTGGGTGTTCATTTTCACCTAACATATTGCTCCCTCTTTCAGCCACCTCAAATACTTTGTATTATCACTTCTACCAGTAATTTTACAGCAACTTCTCCTGGTAATCTGCTGGATTCCTGGAAATCTTGACTCCTATGCAAACAAGAGTGCCCCCCAGCAAAATATGTGAGATACTGAGGAGAAGCCAAGAAAAATCATGAGGTAGCTGTTGTCATCTGTAACTATTAACTGGTTGTTTTATTTCTCAAGGGATGTAACAAGACCATCTTTACCTGAGATATCTACACAGCACATCTATGTGTTTCATCATGGCAACCTGAAGTCACATAGGGATGTACCCCTTTCTCTCTTCCCCTGAACATAAAGAGACATCAGAGATGGCAAAGGGATCCCTGCTACCCAACAGGTATTCCTTCCCTTTGATGGCTCCCTGGCACTGGCCCAGATCAGATATACCCGTGGTTGTAAAAATATGAATGAAAAGAAACTTAACAGCACACGGCAATAATAACTCCGAATTACTATACCTCCATGAAGAGTAGGATAAAGGGTGACTGACTGTTTTGGGTACAGCACCCGGCTTCTGCAGCAGTGGGAATGGGATCATTATTGAGTGAATCACACATCCCCAGTGAATATAGATGGATCCATCCTGATGGATGGCGTGGGCATCCAGGGAAATTTATTCTCTTCAGAGTCTCTGAGCCTCACTCCCGTAGCAAAAGCACCTTCCTGGTGATGGTGCTTCTGCCAGCTGCATCTTCAGTGGGGACAGTTAGGGTACCCCAAGAAGCAGCAAGGTGTGCCAGGGACTTTGCCTCCCCTATGCCTCACATGCCCCCAAGCCTGCACCCAAACCACTGCGTTCCCCTTGCAGCGCCTGTCTGCCCTGTATCTGCTGTTCTCTGCTCTGTCTGGCATCACTTGGCTCCTTTGCAGTAGTGGGATATCTGGCCCTAAAACTTCAAGCATTAAAAAGCCACTGGAACACTTAAAATAAAGCACAGGAACACCATGCTTGCCAGACTAGCTGCTTTTTCCTGTTCAGTTCTCCATCACAAGTTCTGTTGCGTGCATTTAGGGAAGAGCTGTTTGTGTCTTCAGCATTAATTGTGCCTGTTTAACACCATTTTTATGTCACTCAATTAACTCAACAAATTCTTGTCCTTAAAATGAGTTGGCCGTAGTGGGGTCTGCTGGTGTGCAGACCTGCTGGCAATGGGCACCGCTGGGAGCTGCTGCTGCTTGGAGTGATGTAGGCAGCCGGCTGCATGTGATCACTTGCAAGTGATCATTTTTGCTAATTAAATATAAGGCGTTCAGGCTGATCATTAGGTTTCATCTGATCACAAAGCAGGCTGTTATTAATCCCTTATCAATGTAGTGCTTTCGATTGAAATCTGCCTCTTTTTATGTCTCTCCCCCCTCTGCCCTTTTCCTTACTGGACATAACAGACAATGGAAGGGATAGGGCCAAACTGGTCTTCTGCAGACAAGAAGCTAATTGTCTAAAAACAACACGTCATTCAAGACCATGGGAGACTGAGGACAGTGGCAGGGGCATGAATATACAAAAGTGCCTACTGTTAAGGCCACAGCTTTAAGTGTTTAAATTCAAATCACATTCCCATTTTAGGTTCAAATTTATAGCAAGAACCCACACACAAGGGTTCTAGTGTTTTATATAAATTTTATCCAACTTCTCAGGGTTTTACTGATGGCAGCACATCAGAGCTGAGTGCAAGGGAGACTTGCTTTCCTTGCTGTATGAAATAAAAATATTGAAGTAGGTTATTTTGGTTTGGTTTGGTTTTATGTGCTATGTGTTAGTAAATAGAGCAGCCTGTCATATCTAGGCTTTGGTTTTCCAATTGTGAGCTTAGTCCTTGGCTCAAAACGCTATTGTTCTTGGACCTTTGCCTTGAGCTGAAGGGCTCAGATGTGAGGAGGAAGAGGAGGAACCAAGCTAAAAATAAAGTGAAACAAAATGCTGTTTAATGCTATGGAGTAGATAATGATTTCCTAGATGTCTCAGTAGTCCTGTCCTTGCATGCAGTGTGAGTTGGCACAGTTTGCTTTCACATGCAAGAGGTGAATATCTGTATCACCTACTGCCTTCCTAATATTTTGCTCTGAGCTCTAACAGTGTTTGCTCATGCTGGTCACAGCAACAGTGAGAGAAACGGGCTCCACTTTACCTTATTTGTCAAGCAAATAGCATTTGCATCACAGACGTAACAGGCAGGTCAAGTTCCTATTCTTCACTCCTTTGTGTGTCCCCCTCTGCCCTGGTGAGGCTTCATCTGTAGTACTGTGTCCAGTTCTGGGCTCCCCAGTTTAAAGAGGACAAGGAATTACTGGAGAGAGTCCACTGGAGGGCTATGTACATGACTAGGGGTCTGGAGCATCTTTCTTCTGAGGAAAGGGTTGCGTCTGTTCAGCCTGGAGAAGAGAAGGCTGAGAGGGGATCTTATTTATGCCTATAAATATCTGAAGGGTAGGTGGCAAGAGGATGGGACCAGACTCTTTTCAGTGGTGCCCAATGACGTGATGAGGGGCAACAGGCACAGACTGAAGCACAGGAGGTTCCATCTGAATATGAGGAGAAACTTCTTTATTTTGAGGGTGCCAGAGCACTGGAACAAGCTGCCCAGAGAGGTTGTGGAGTCTCCTTCTCTGGAGACATTCAAAACCCACCTGGACACCTTCCTGTGTGATCTGCTCTGGGTGAGCCTGCTTTAGTAGGTGGGTTGTACTGGATGATCTCCAGAGGTCACTTCCAACACCAACCATTGTGTGATTTTGTGTCTGTCAGTGTGACCCCGCAGTGCCCACTCTTGCCATGTCCCTGTACCAATGGGAGATGCGGAGCGCCACATGAGCTTTTTGGTAAAGACTGAGGCACACAATACCTGTGCTTACACAAGTACTCTCTGTCCAGAACAATACCTGGCAAAAGCATTCTCTGCCTCCATTTATTTACTCACCTCTGCACCTGGGCATCCCATGAACCAGTGGAGGCTGCAGATGTAAGATGGTGAGGGAGGGATTTCTGCACCAAGGGCTGTGGCACTCACTGCAACAAGACTTTGTGCACGCAGGAGCTGAGCAGATGTTAGATTGCTTATGAGAACAATGAGAATATCCCCAATTACATCAGATGAGCTGTAAACTGGACACAAGGCAACTGCCAATAGTCAGGGTTTTGAAGAAAGCTTCATTTGGGCAGGACATGCCCTTCTTGCCTGTTCTAGGGATTGAGTACATGCCATTAAACTCTTTGCTATTAAACCCTGTCGGTGCTGAGTACAAGGCTAAAAATGTAGGATTTACTCAGCACACAAATTGCCCTGTTGCAACATAGATGCCAGATAGGTAGGTAAAATGCACAGACATCCAAATATTTTCCTTGAAAATTACTCAGCTGAGGTTATCTTTGACCAGCATCTGCTACCATGTGGCTGAGGAAAGGTCACAGAGGCCGCATCCTCTGCCTCTCCAGCCATGTTCCTCTTGCACTGATAAAGCATTCCTGCAGCTTTGCAAATTCAAAGAAACAGATAAAGAGTTTCCCTCAGAGATGTGTTTTCAGTCAGATTGTTGTGAGTAGTTTATGTGCAGTATCAAGAGCATGGCTCAATTTATTAAAATATTTGAACAAGCAGAATATCAGAGCCATTTAAAGTTTGGGTTTAGAGTCTCAGTGACGAGGCACAGTGCATTTTTAGACAATTTAGAGACCTGTTAACAGTATTTCTCTGTACAAGTAAGACACACAGCACTGATGATGCCTCTGTGGTCCTTTCCCTACAAATAATGCTTGTGCTTGTGAAGTGGGTCAGTTGCTGTCTCCTGAGGATCTGACCAGGGTATCTACATGGAAAATTCCCAGGTGTGGCATCCAAGTTCATGTATATTATTAGCACACCCTGTTTCTTCTTTTAGGGCAGCTAATTGAGACGCTGCGGCAAAGCTGCCTTTTCCTGAATCCCTAAAACCTTGGAAGTCCCTTTCCCTTTGCAGCAGTAATTGATGAAGTGTAGTCAGATTGCTTCTGAGAGCACTGTGTTACTAAAAATGAGGCACTTGAGTACGGATTTTGTGAGCTGGAATGATGGTAAAGGGCACACAGGCAAGTTCCTTGTGCAGAAACCTCAGGCTGGGCACAACTGCCCTGTTTTGCTTTCACGGATAAAATATGGGTCTGCTTCAAGTATCTTGGTCTGAAGTCCTCCTCATGACCAGGAGAAAGGCTTGTGCACCCAAAGAGATGGGTAATTTTCTTTCTGCATGAGTGATTGCTTTAATAAAAATACAATCTCTTCTTACAAACTTTGTCTCAGTGGAGAAAACGCAACAGTAGTTTTATTGCCATGCAGGTGGGTAGGGTGCAGGAATTGTCCATCTGCCTCCCAGTCCTCTGTCTGTGTTTTGTCTCTCTATGAAATGGATGATGAAGAAAAGACACCTGAAATGACCCTTACCACTGTTTTTTTTTCAACAATTAAGGCTTTTTTTCCTCCCTTTCTGGGGCATTTCATACCTCACTAACTACTAAACCTTCAACCACTTTTCTCCACTCAGCTGCTGTGCATTTCATCCGTGCTGGTGCCAGCAAAGGGCTGCTGGCCTGATGGGGTTCACGTGTCAGTTCCCTCCCTGCTGGATGCGCAGGTCGTGGGAACAGGGTTGTTTGCCCGTGGCCTGGGACAACTCTCCAAAGACTTGTCTGGATGCGGGATGAGGATACGGCTCATGCACCAGCCTTCCTGCCCGCCGCCGTCAAGTTGTGACTCCCTCTTCCATCCCACCACCATAGGAGAGGTGGCTTTTGGTAAGTGCTAACCTTATCATTTGAGGGATTTGGAAAAAAATAGAGGAAAACAGCAGCAAGCCAGGCTGGCAGTGCCATCTGTGCTGAAGGCTTGCCACACCTCACCAGCTGGGGCTGTGCTACAACCTGCAGCCACTGACTGCTGGAGAAACTTGTGAGCTCCGGCTTCAATATTAAAGGGAGCAAATTACTATTAGAAAGAAAAATCCTGTATCAAGCCAATCTCAAAGCCAAAACAGGAATGATGATGGGACATGGTAGTACGTGTTGAGCTTGGGTGAGCTGGACATGAGACAGCAAAGCTGAACAGATGGGAGTCAGGAACGATGCATTCTTTGTGCCAGCTGAAGGTCTTGCCTTACCCCTGGAAATGGAAAGGACAGCTCCATCTAACTCAAGTCTGCAAGATGTGACTCTTGAAAAACAAAGGCAGCAGGCTTCATTCCATCTGTGGTGTAGCTCAGTGGCTTCATTGCGCTCCTGGAGGTCCAGCATGGGTGAAGTTGATTCCTTGTTTAAAACTTTCTCCTTACCACCAAAAATAAATAAATCCCAGTTTCAAATGTAGTGATACTCATGTTCCAATTCTGTCTCCTCAAAGTGGCTGTTTATTTTTTTAAAAAATGATTTTGTCATCATTCTACTTGCTCACCTTTCTCATGGGATCAAATCCAACGACTTCCTCTGGTTTTATTACTGAGTGCTGTTACAGAAGGTGATTAAGGGTTTTTTAACTGGCAGCTACAGAAGTATTGCTTTCATCACAGAAAATGTATGATAGATATCAAGAACACTTTCAAACAGTTGTTTATCTTGTTTGATTTGTGTGGCACAACTCATGTAATAACATATTTGCAAATTACATTAATTATGACATTCCCTGTGTTATCGAAACAGAAAGAAGAGTTTTCAAGAGTATAACAGCAGCAATTTTTCACGTCCCATACTTTGCAGTGTTTAAACCAATTATCACGTCAGTAAAAACATGAAAAACAGTTTCACTGTTACAGTCATTACTGAGAATACATGGTTGTATTTGTTGAAAATGTGCTAGCTACCTTAACACACATCTTAGTGAATGCCAAAAGAATTTACTTAAAAGAATCTTGTATTTTTCGAGTGACTGCAGTGTTACTAATAACTGCAGTGGTGATAAACAAGTGCTCTTGCTTCTGTGGTCATGGCCTAAATTCTGCCTTCAAGATGAATATCTGAATTTGCTACTGTTGTTTTATACAGATTTTAAACTTGTATTGTCATAAATGTGAATAAGATTTGGCTTAGCAGCTGGGAAAACATATTTAAAGCTGGCGAGAAATTAATATGAATAAGAGGATGCGTGAGGAGCAGTTTAATACTGCTGGGAGCAGAAAGATCAGTCTTCTTCAGTTAACACAAGCCGTACATTTGCATCCACATCTTAAGATGGGGACCCAAAAGCCACTAGAGGCTACTGTACAGAAAATGTTGTTGGTAGGATTTTGTCAGCAAAGATCACAGTACAGAGAGAGCCTGTGGTGTTAAAACTAGTGGTGTTTAGCTCTCTTCCTAGAGAGCTAAAATTCCCCAATTAATGTCATTAATGTGGTAAAAAGACTCTATGCTTCTATGAGTTGTGCATGTATTGGGGGCTATTTTACCAGCATTACCCCAGCAGTGGGAGAACCTTCTGTTTGTCCTCATAGCTCAGTGCAGGAGCCCATCACTGCGTCTGCTGCATCACCCTCTGAGAGGGCTGGATGAGTGGGAAGAAGCAAAGAGCAAAGTGCTCACAGCAAGAGTGCTGAGCAGCGTTACACCATGGGGCATCTGTTTGCTCTCGGCATGTTCAGCTCCAGGGAAGGTTTTAGCCTTTCAGTCCCAAGCTCTGACTAGTAATGAGAAAGGAAAGCTCTCAGTCTGCAGTTTCACCGATACTTTAATCTGGCATCCTTTGCCGCCAAGTAGGGCGGTCCCAGTGCTCTCCTGCCTCTTGCTCTTCTTGCCCCTGTGTTTCACAGCAGTTGCATGGTCAAGTCTACATGGGACCCAATCTTGATCAAAGGTGACTATTTGCTCTCTGCCTTTATATAGGCTGCATTCTTTGCTGCGTTAAATTAATCCTGAGAAACTTTAAAACTGGGAGAAGCCCCACCATACAGGTTCCCATCCAGCCCTACTACCCAGCACACGTGCCACACCAGAGGCTTGTTTGGAAGGGTGGCTTTGACCGTGGGTGGGAATCTTCACCGGAGCAGCCTGAAGGTGGCTGGATGGAGCTGCTGTGCAGTCGCATAACTTGAGAGAAAATTTGCCTGCTTTCAGCCTGCAACACAATGATAAATGCAATTAAGCATGAAGTCTTGTTTTAGTTATAAAATGTAATGAAAAACTACTATAGATGTCTTTCAGGAGTCTTACTGGCCTCTGTTGTGCTTAATAAAGTTCTTAAATGATCCTCTGCCTTGTTTTGGTTTAATTCTCATGGGAAAAGTTCACCTTTTCAGTTTCTTGTAACTCATTGAATGCTGACTGCATACACATACGCAGGCACGTCGCAAGAAGAGCCAGAGGCCACAAATGCATTTGCAAAGAGCAAGTTCTATTTTAGTTACCTCTCTACTGGGGGATCTCCAAAGCCACACCTGAGCTCCCAGGCAGAGGTGACGCCAGCGGGGACGCAGGCACTGGTCAGTTCAGCCCTGCTGGAAGATCACCGGGCCTGCTGAGCTCACCTGCATTTCAAGGCTTCAGGCAGGTGCAGCCTCCTGCTCTTTCTCACAACAAAGCAGGAATCTCAGACATAGTGATAAGGTGCCTGGGGTTTCTCACAGGCCTATGTTATCTAACATAGAGGTTCTACTCATCAAGCACACAAGGTCAGTAAAACAATTAGTGTGATGTATGTGCTTTTTCTACAGACAGGTGCAAGTCACTTGAGCGTATTTACATTTAACTAACGTCCTCACCAAACCTTCTGCTATATCCCCATGCCCTGACAGAGAGCACAATGTTGTACAAGACCCAGGAAAAGACAGCAGGAGAATTCAGAAGAAATGTAACACAGAATATCCCCCCACAGTAGCCAGAAAGCAGCCATAAGGGACAAATTCACGGGACTTGCACCAGCCTGTTGTTTTCTGGTTAAACAAAATTGAGCTAATTTACACCAAGGACTAAACTCTGTTTCCACTGAGTCTAACTGCAGTTTCCATTTGCCCTCAAATTCAGCACCTTGGATTCTTATGCATGATATCCCCTGAAGATGAGGGCAGCCAGATAACTCACAGCAAGGTCAGCCTTATTTTCTTTTGTGACCCAGCCTGTCGTTTCAGGGTGGCACTGAGAAGGGTGTTGATGCTGATGCGGTTGTGCTGGCACAGCGATGCTGCCGTCCTGCACCACACTGTGGGCTGAACGCAGGCCTGATGCACGTCGATAGTGTTGATGTTACGCCTGATTTGTCACATGCGAGTAACTCTGCCCTGCCCATCCTCACATCAGTACAGTCCCTCAGAGTGACATTTCTGGACTCTTTATTTCATTTTATTGCCCGTGGAAGGAGTAAACAAAGGAAGCTGGGAGACAGGTGTGCAGCAAAAATTTCACTTTCTTCTCGGGTCAGGAGGTGAGACCTGCAGACTAGGTGATCTTTTGAGGTCCCTTCCAATCCCTAACATTCTGTGATTCTGGGTTGCCCATACCCAGCCTGACTGCTGTCGTGTGCTCTCAGAAACACAATTTCTATATTTTCAAAAAGGAAGGGTGAAGGTGCTTGGCTCGAGGGAAGAACCTGGCTGTCCGGTGGATGGGAACTTGAGTGCCAAAGAGAGGAATGATGTTAGCTGGCCACCTTGCTGGCTGCTAGGTTTCTTCCCGGGCACGTGGGTGGCCCAGCACAGCAGAGCACGAGGCGCTGACCTGGCCTCCTTGTGCATGACAAGGGTGTGCGTTTGTGGCACTGGGAGGGGACGTGCCCCAAAGTGCTGCAAGGCAGTGCTGCGTGCAGATGTGGCAAAAGCCAACAAAAGCCTGAGTCGGTATAATCCCTTACCTCTCATCACCCCACTTCTTAACAGACACCTTGCTTTTTGATTACAGGGAGTAATGAATAAATACATTTATATTTTATACACTTATGTATTATAAAGCAACAACAGCTCTAGGGACTTCCTGAAAATCTCAAAATGTGATGTAAAAACAAGCAAAAGGGCAACTCCAGTGGTTAAAAGCTCAGATCTGTTCTTTGAACTTTTGCCTCATTTTTTTAAAAAAGTCATCAGCTGTGATTGCATCCAGTTTGAGATCATTGCCATGATTAAGTTTAACTAAAGTGTATTTAATTTAAACCTTGAAAAGCTTTTTCATATTGTTGCTCCGTGCCAATATTCATGTATGACAGCATATCACTTACATGCAGTTCTGCCTTTTGGTGGTGACTCGCTCAGTGCCTGCTAGCTCAGCCATACTTTGAAAATCCAAGATATGCTCTTGCAAGTAGGTTGCAGCAAATGCCAATACAATGATTACATAAGGCAGAGCAATCTGCTGTCATGCATGGCTGCAGTTTTGTGAAATACCACATCACACGTGTCCTCACACATGCCAATATGTTTTTACGGCATACTGTGGATTGATTTTTCTGTGCCCTTATCAATCTATTCCATGATTATCTCAGTTTGAGGTGGTGATGCAAAATGGACAGGACTTTGATCCGTGCTTCCTGGCCATTTGACTGGCAAATTTAGCTCCTGCTTCCCCAAACTGGAGCCACCTTTAAGCAGTCGCTGGGTCCCAGCAGCTTCCAGCCCTGACTGCTGTGGTGTTCGCTTTCGGGAAGCTGTTAAAAACAATGAATACCGCTACAGCTGACTTGAGAGTCGGAAACATTTGGTATGGTAATAAAAATGCTCGTGGCAGAACAGTAGCAGCTAACTTAATAGATAATTTGCTTTATTCTCACTGAGCAGTATCTACACATTTCTTTGGAAAGTGGGTGCAGAGCTGAAGCAAGTGATATTATTCCCTTCCTGCCTCATATAAAGCTGACACAGAAATCAGCAAGGAAGCATGCACATAAAGGTGTGATGCTATTGATTAGCTGATCAAAATACCATTTGGATCTAGCAGAAAATGAAACACAAGTATTTTTTATATATATATTTGAAATAATCAAACAAATGTATAGACAAAGTAAATTACTTACTGTAAAAATCTCCATATAAGCAGGTCACCATGTCTAGGTAAGGCTGCAAACAAAGTTAACTGAAAAAACTTATTGCTTCTCTTCCTCAGATTTACTGCCACCTTGAATTAGTATTCCTCATGGTAACTGCTTGTCAAGCACAAGGCCAATAAATAACGCGGATGGTGTAAACACAGCTATGTGATCAGGAAGTTAAAAATGGCTGGGCAATGCCTTTTGTGGTGTCTTTCCGTTTCTCAGATGTAGAGATTTCCCTACTCACAAACTCTAAGTTATCTTTACGAGGCTGTGTTGGCTCAGCCAACAGTTCACCTCTGTTCTGCAGATTTTAGCCACATGAATAATTGCCAGTTCCGCTTTCCTGTTGCCACTGATTTTCAAAAGGGAGCGGGCACGATCAAGAGTATCGAGCCTTACTATTGTTATTGCTAAACCAAATGAGAGTAAAGTTGAAAAAGCTCTTGAATGGCCTCCTGGAAGCCAGTGTTTAACTCCTGGTGTTGGGATGAGAAATGTAGATTTTTCTACACCCTGGGAAGCGTCCAATATTAGTCTGCATCAGAAACAGAGTTGTTGAACAGTCTGGACTTTGAGATCAAGCCAGAAGACTAATTCCTATGTTCCTGCCACAGCATCCTTCCTCCTGGAACTGGAAGCTGAGCCAAAAAACCCCTAAGCAGCGTGTCTGGTCTTTGCTGTCAGCTGCCAGGGCCTTGGGTGCACCCACTGCCCTGCTCCTGGGACCCCCATGTGCCCCATCCCTCTCTGCTCCTCATTCGACAGCCAGATGTCCCCATCCGGTCATGGGGCCACCTCTCCCCTCACTAAGCTGCTTCCTGGCATGGCCTTGTCAGCGGCTTTCAGGGGCAGAACATAGCTCCTGAATGGTGATGCACAGGCAGAAGCTGTCCCGTGCTGCCTCTAAAGAAGAGAAGTTATTGCATTTCATTCCTTAATGGCTTAATCTTCAAAATAGTAGGGTCTAGAGCAACACTTGTGCCTTCTCATGTGGATCCTGGGCAACATGAAGTGGTTTGCTGGAGATAGACTTGGATGGATTGCCTTATTGGTGGCTCATACCTTTGAGTATAGAAACAGTGAATAATAGCAAAAATAATTTTTAGCTTTATTCCACTGAATTTTTGCTTAAACATTAAGTAAATTCATCATCTTAAGTAATTAGAAGTGATCTTTCAAAGTTAACAGAGCAAGATTACTTCTTTTTGGTAGATGTACTTACAGATTTGTGAACAGCTGTACACAAGAGCCTAATCCTACTTTAATTGTAATTTTACTTGTGCAATGTTTCTTTAGGTTAGAAGTTACACAAAACAAACTTGGTTTGTCTAACCTTTCATGGGTCCCCAGAATAAACAAATAAACCCTTAGGCAAGGGGTAGCAGTTTCTGTGTTTCATCCTGATTCATTGGAACTCCAAAATTCAAATTGTACTAAACGAGGGAAAAACAGCAGCATGGTTTCACACTGCCTCAGAGATGTCAGTGTAGTAACCTTTATTTGTTCCACTTGATGGCCTCATTCTGTGTTTCTAAATCAAATCTGATTTGAGCACAATGCTGGTTCAGACAGAATTAAATGTGGGTGTTGTTCATCATGATAATTCATTAATTAGCACTTGCATTTCTCTCAGTCAGCTGAGTTTGTCTCAGGTTTTTCTCTCTGCTACACCAAAGGGGTCAGAAGAACTGATATCAAGTATGGTGTTCTAACGTGAAACATTGATGGTTTTGTGCATTTGATTTTGTTTCTTATCACATTTCTCATGATGTTCCCATCTCCCCACTACCTCTCTCTGGACTCATCCGCATGGTCTGGAGGCTTTCCTCCACCCCCAGGTTTTGACCAAAGCAGCTGTGATGAGTAGAGGACTTGGGCTCTCTGAAGGAACACAAACAATGCAGTTTTGTTAATGCAATGTCTTTTAGGTATGTGTTAAATATAAAGAGACAGATCCTCAGCTATGGAAGAGGCTATCCTCATGTACATGCCAAAATGTATGAGTCCTCTGGACAGCTGGAATCAGGTCCACGCAGAAATCCCTGCCAGCTGCTTCACAGATGTGCCTGTTGGAAGTACTTATATTTTGGGAATCTAATGAAGTCCTACTCTCTTTGCCCAGGGCAGAGCCCCTCCAGTGCACTGTTGTACCAAACTCTGTTGATTACTTTGCAAATAATAGAAATCCAAAAGATTTCTGGTGATAAAGTGCAATGATCTGCGGATGTGAATAGTTGGTGCGTGCCTCAGAGCCTGATTTTGATCTAAGTTACACTGCTGTAAATCCGGAGTGACTGAAAAGATGAAGAGAGATACGACAGAGGAAGGAGGCAGAGAAGCAAGGAGCAGGCAGAGCATGCAGCTTTGCCATCAGGATTTCTGGTAAAAGTGCAGATGCTTTGCAGAATGGAGTCATGGTGGTGGTCACTTCTCTGCAGATGAGTTACGATGGATTTTACAGCAATTGCTCCTGTGCCAGGGGATAAAGACCTCTAAAAGGCTCTCCAGTAACCATCCTGGGAGCCCAAGCTCAAGCCGACTGGGAGAAAAGGTGCTGGAGCCGGGACTCCTCTCTGGTCGCTTCTGCCTCCTTGGAAGAGGCAGAGAAATCTCCCCACATGGTGCTGGCAGAGACAGTCCCTGTTGCACACAGGCAATAGGTGTGCAGAAGGCGCTTTTGACTTTGTACGCCCAACCAAACACATTATCACAGACTCCAGAAAGGAAAGAAATCACTCTGGAGCAAATTGTCTCATCCTAGACCAAGCAAGATGCCCAGAAAAGTCCTAGAAAGTTTACTCAAATGAGGATGACCGTGATTGAGCGCAGCCATTTCGCGCTACTCTTCTTCACCTTATACCTCCAGATACTCTAACCTGAACATAGCCACCTCTTTTCCTTGGCCCCGTGCACGCCTACAACAAAGTAGGTTTATGTTTAATATTTAGATATAATCTTACAGTTAAATTATAGATACATAAATATACATATATATTTACACATAAAATATATGTGTGCACACATTGTGCATAAATAAATATATCTCTACACGTACGATAATCTAAACTTCAAAAGAAGAAAAAGAATTAAAGGTGGAATACAATCAGTAACTGATATGAGGATATTGCTGAATAGATAGGACAGCCCAGCTCAGGAGCATCAGCTTTGGTATTTTGAGTGGCGTATAGAGAAAATTTCTTGCAATGATTAAAGAGTTGTAAACTGCTGCTGAGTGGCAACCAATGCTACATGCAAACGCGGAAATTGCTTGTTAAGTGTAATGCTCAGTGATAAGTGTTTTGATTAGTCATTTTAGGGAAGTCTGATATATGGCAGGAGTGAGATTGAAAGAATGTTAATTCCACCTTGCATCATCTCAAGCCTTGGGTCTGGTGAGAGACAGAGAAAACCTTTCTCTCCTGCATAGCTTTTAGACAATTCTGAATTATTTGGGGGTTTACAGGTGGAAGAAAGATCAAGACATTGAGGTTATTAAAGCCTGTGAATGCCAGAGTGCAGAACCACCCTGTTGGCAGGTGCAGGTATGGAGAACTCACTAGTAGCTCTCCAAAACTGGGCAGGCAGCTTCACTGGCTGAACTGTAACCTTAGACAGGTAAAACGAAATGAAATCCTGGTTGTAAAAAATGATTTTTTTCCCAAGGAGGTAGGTACAACTCTTGTTGTGAAACTATTTTTTATGAAGATAACGGACATAAGATGGGAAGGCCTGCCTCTGAGGAGGGACAGCTCAGGAAGCCAGCTTGCCAGAGCACAGCATTGGATCTTCCTTCTCAGCACCAACTCTGTGCGAACCAGCCTCTTAAAACTGGTTTTGTCTGTGGACTATGGACTGGGGGAGAGTCTGTTTCTCCCCTCACCCTGACCCCTCTTCCACACTGGATTCAGGTTTGGGGATCCACACTGTTCATTTAGTCTGTTGTCCTCCTGCCTCATCAGGCATATCGCAGTTATCACATGCAGTTGCAGTAATGATCTCTAATTGAATTCTCTTCCCCGCCCCTCGGCCCCAGGTTCATACAAGGACAAAACATTTCATTTTTTAAAAGTATGAATGAAAAGTAAGTAGCAGAATATGGGGAGTATGCATCACTAATTCCTGATGTTTTAATGAACTTGATGGTCTCATCCCTCCACCGAGCAGCTCCAGTCAAAGCAGCCAACTTAAGGCAATGCCAGGCTCATAACTGAACCTCATACAATTATTTCTGCTGGTTCTCTCCACTGCACATTCTACACAGATTGTGCTCATTGAACAAAGCAAGGAGTTTAAGGACTGTCTGACTACTCACCAACATTTTGCCTTCCACAAATGAGAGGCAATGATAATAACCTAGGGAAGGAGAGGGAGAACTATGTGAAAGTCTGAAATTGTCCCTGTGTGGCTGAATGGGGAATGAGGCTGAAGAAGTAGCTGCAGGAAGGAAGACAAATGGAGGACAAGAGGACAGAGACACAGAAGTGGCAGGGACTGATAGAGAAGGATGGACCAGGAAAGAGAGTGAAGGGTGAGATGCACAACAGCAACATGCATGGCACAGCTGGAGCCAAAGCCGAGCCTGGCTTTGATGCTCAGCGGCCTGAAGAACCTCTCTTTCAAAGTGTCGCTTTGCTGTCGTTCAAACTTTGAAGTGTCTCTTTTGTTATCAGGGTTTCGAGTTGAAATAAATGTGCAGAGTGAAATCTGGTAACATTATTTTGCTCCTATTCTTTGGTTCCTGACTAAAATCAGTTTTAGATGGGGATCAGGACATTTTCTAGATATATGTGCCCAGACACACATGACCTTGCACAGAATTGCTTTCTATCTTTTTCATGTTCAGCCCATCCATCATTTTAGTGGCATTTTAACAGTTTGTAAATTCCCACTCACATTTGGAAACATCCCTAGGGAGCTTACATCCACCACTCACATTGGATGCCATGGTGATATGTGTCTAAGAGGCACAACGCTGTACAACGCTGTGCTACATGGAGACCCACCAGCCCTGCTCGAGCTGCATGAGGTGCCAAAAATACCCAGCTGAAGATCTAGAGATGCCACTTGAGCATCACAAGGGCCATTCCCCAGCAGGACATGTTAACCTGTGTAGAGGTCTATGCCACCAGTCCAAAAGGCTGCTGTTATTAGCATTGACTACCTCAGGTATACAGCAGATCTGTGATCGACATGTTTCATGTTGACAAGCCAGCTGTTGGTGCTTTGATAGTGAAGCAGATTAAATCCTCGATAATCCATAAGAGATGGGTATTGTGAATGTGCCTAAAAGGACTGGCTTCACCACAAAAGTCTTCCAGGGCCATTAGTGGCATAAGGTTTGCTGGCCGCGATGAGTATATTAATATATCAACCAAACGAAATGCTGTGTGATCATTATGCTGCCCTTAATCAACTGGAAGGCACCTTCCTGAATGCCACAGAGAAATGCACCAGCTGGTGTTGAGTAGTCTTTCTTCTCTCCAGGTAAGACCGTACTCAACGGGACATCTGAGTCCAAGCTTATTTTCCAGGGCCACATCCATCTCCTGCTCTCACTCATGAGATTATACTCAGTATCAGGGCATTGAGGAGAACGAGTTTTATCCCATAGCTGAAAGTTTCAACACAATTGATTCTTCAGCCCAGCACATCCTCCTCTGGCAACGAAAGGATGAAAGAGTATTTTTTGTCAACAGAATAAAGATTATTATTTCAATCACTCTCCTCTCTCATGCCTTTTATACTCTGAGTGACGACAACATCATAGGTTCATACTTTTACCTTCTTGGTCCGCCTTCATTTCATTTCTACATAACAGCCACTCAGAAACAGCTAGCAGGAGCCATGCCACCCTCCAGACACACAGTGATAAGGATTTCAGAGTTCATTAACTGAAAAAGAAAGTTTAGCAAAAATGTGGTTTTGGCTGTCAGAGACAGTGCAGCAACCAGACACAAGGCCTTTGACCATTATCTTTCTGACATTTCTAGCCAGGAAGCCTGTTTGAAATCCTTGACTGGAACAGGCTGTGAGTTTTCCAGCTTGGTATTGGAATATCATCCATGTGAGAATTACTTTTCCTAGCTTGCCTGAAAAGTTCATTGAGAATTGGTTTGCAGGTATCAAACCAGCCATTGCTATCTGCCTCGTATGACAATCACCTATCTTGAGTTTCTCTTGCATGAAGAGATTATCAAACAACTTCATTCAGGAATGGAGGGAGATTCATACAAAGGGTAACTTAGCTGCAGCTCCAGGCTGCAAACCCATGATTATCAATGCACCTGGAGTATCTAACCGTATGGGGCTCAGAGAGAGAGGATCAGGAACTCAACACTGCTCTCCTTATGGGCTTTTATCATATCATGAAGTCACTGGAACTGATAACTTGGACTGCCCGGGTAAACACTTTAATAACAGTGATGGCATAACTCTATGGCAATCTCTTGACATCAAAGTGTTGCACAAAGAGCTTCATGTATGACATATGTATATAAGAAATGTCTATAAGAAATATATGCTCCTGCTTGCCCCATCCATAATCCCACTCCTTGTCTTGATTTCTTTTCTTTCCCCTTTATATATTTTTGCAAACACTTTGAAATTCATAAGAATGACATGCCAGTTCAATGTGCAATCTTTCTGCCCTGTCTGGAATCCCTTGAATTATGGTATATAGGCAATGAAGGAGGAGAAACAGGAGAGCCAAGGAGCTATGCACATGTCTGAACTATGCCCTTGCTGCCATGAGTCCCCATCACTGCCATTTCCATTGCCCCTGTCTCTTGTCTGAAAACTAACTCATCCAACACCAAAAGCTGCATATGGAGACTGGTGGTACTTTCTTCTCCCTTGTCTGGGCGGAACCTGTTCGTTTGCTTTTGCACTACACACATAGACGAAGGGAGTTGGCAGGCTGATTGTTGCCACCGTTTGTCTTGTGCTAGGTGTTCTTTGGTTTGCAAATGTTCTGTGCAAAAGGGGATGTTCAGAAGGCATCTCCTAAAGCTGTCCTCCAAGCAACAACCTTGGAAAGCATGTGTGTTCCTTTTGCTGTTGGGCTGAACATTAGGATGACATCACCTCAGGCTCACTGGCCTGTGTAAGTCGAGTCCAAAAACATCGGACAGAAGAGCCACAGCTCATCTGCACTGTTCCTAATTCAGCCCAAAATATGATGGCAGGATGAAAGGAAAGCTCTTCAGGTATTATTTCAGAGTTGCTGTACCCCAGCCCATCACCGTGCACTTTTAAGATGCTCTTCAGCTTTCGGTCACTCCCTCTATCAACCTACCTATCTGTTAGAGAAAATTATAATAACCAGCTGCCTCAGATGGTGTTTCAAAGCTAAGCACTTGCAAGTGCTTGGAGATGTTTGGATTAATGATAGGCTAAAAAAAAAAAAAAAAAGCTGATATGGGAAGTAAAGCTTATAATGTGCAGTAAGACAAGGGGCTAGGTTTCAGGTTTTTCACTGGGCTTTATTTAAATCATACCTTTTCTTTTGAATAATAATGTAAAACCATTAAACCTTTATTACTGAGAGGCACCATAATGAGCATATTCATTGCCATCAAAACAGTTTATTGTAAAAATACTCAAGTTCTCTTTAAACTGCGAAGTTCTTAGTTAGATATTCAGCCCCAGATCAGAACTTGAACTATTGCCATTTGCCTTAAAATTTTAAGAATCGGCATAAAAATAAACCACAAATAAGTTCAAGTACTGCAGAATACACAGACACAAGAAGTTGAAAGTCAATTGTTAAACAAGCAAGTACTCTCCTAATCATAACAAAAAGAGAGCGCCATAACACAAGGTGAAAATAACCAGACAGCAAACAGAACACACCATTGATTTAGTCCTTCATTATCTAGGGTAGCTTTTAATGGACGAACCTGTGTGTGTGTCATTGCTCTTATCTCTCCAAAGGCAGTATGCACACACTGTAAAAATCAGTCTCTTCATTTTCTGCTTGAAAAGATCATTGCAAAAAAAAAAAAGTGTCAGGGAGTGGAGGTCATGCTGATTTATTGGCAATTAAACCTGCAGGATTTCTGCACTCCTTTCAAAACAAAGTATCTCTGGGTAATTCAGCCTGGCAGATTACATAGTGGGCTATCTACTGAAAGGCATGAATCTTTTTGTTTGTGCACAACAGAAACAATTGACTTGGTCTTATTGAGGAAATTGCTGCTGGTTTCTGTAAGGTATTTGTATTACCCATGATGAGGGAGGTAAGTTATCTCTTCAAAATGTAAGATTCTTTCCAATAGTAAAAATGCTGGTTTTATTCCTCATTCATTGTTGAGGATACCAAGTCTACAGATAAACTTCTTCCCACTTAACTGTAAATAGATGACAGTGCTAAATATATATTCTAAATGCATTGCTAAGGAAGACCACATTTGCTTTTCTCCATGGTTGGTTTACCCATAGTTGAGTAGGTACTTCTGCACGAGCTTTCAAGCATTGGCCTGGTCTCTTTGTGATGATTTTCCAGCTGTATCATTTAGAAGTTGGAAAAAAAATGTCACCCTCAAGTGACATAGCTGAACTGGCAAAATGTTCACTCTTCTGTTTTGCCAGATCTATCTCATGCAGGTTTGGTCTTATAGCATTTACTGAGCTAGCATAAGCTATACCAAACAACCAGATGCAAGTACGATTAATATTCCCCACCCAAAGTGTTTCCCAGTGTTGCAATAACATCAAACTCTTTCTAACTCAGATACTTCCTTATGTCTGTAAACAGTTTTGGATATCCAATGGTGTTGTCTTAATGTTTCAACGGTGATTCAACAGGTATATTTCCATTCTTGGACATTCAGCATGTGTTGCAGAAGGAATACTGCAATGAGCACTGAACATCTTTCCAATCAGTCATTGGATGGTTGGGAAAGCACCTAATTATTGATTTTGCCAGATAATATTGCCCCTAAGGTTTCCTTTATAGTCACCTGCTTGTCTGATCTCTGGATCTATATTGCAGAGATACTCAGTAAGGAAGAGTGGACCTCAGGAGAAGTTAACAGATCCTCAGTCTTAGGAGGAGCTGTTAAGGAGGAAATTTAAAAAAGCAGAGAGTGTATTCAGTCCCTAAAATGAGGGACTTTGGACTTGTCTGTATAGAGCTACAACCAGATCTGAACAAGAAATTCAGCACTGGCTCCCATTTAGGATGTAGCAAGAGATGAGAGAGAGCAAGGATGGTGGGAGAAGAAATCACGCACTGCACAGTTTTGCTGGTGGCTTTGCCCAGGGCGAGGGAAGAGATCAAATGTTAGGCTAGATTGGTGGCAGGAGAGAGCAAAGCGAGAGACATTCCCAGACAGAAAGCCCAAGCAGAAAGCTACGGTGTGGGAGCTGTGTAGGCAGACACACCAACCTGGAGAAGGAGGAAGTCCCTTTGAAGTTATTACTTCAAACAAGCTTCCAATGCAAATCGGAGATGCCGCTTGCAAAGAGAGGTCCCAGGAGAAGCAGGTGTCCAACAAGTGCCTGACCAGCATTGCATGGCATCCCTGTGCAGAAACAAAGCTTAACCAGATCCCATGAACAGAGCTCTGTTTTGTTTTGCCTCTAGAGGAGACAACACCATTCCTGGGTGGTTTAACTTGACAAACTCTTCTTATGACAGCTTCGCGCAGAGTGACATGCCAGCTGTAGGTCACGACACAAATTGCTGAGGCACTATGAAGCCCAGCATGACCGTTCACATGTGTGGCAGAAATCCCATCACAGTAAACTGGGGTTCACTGGGTCTCGTATCACATGTCCCCCAGCACTTGCCATTCTGCTTTTTAGCAGTTCCTTTTTTGCCCATCCTTACTCTCTGTGCTCTAGGTGTGACCGAAGAGCACTGATCATGTGTTATACTTCAGATGACAGGATGGGTGACTGGCTTGGCTGAGGAGGTGCTTTCATGGCTCTGGGTGGCATGGGTCGCATCCAGCTGACAAAAGCCCTCAGAGAGTCCCTGCTGTGCCCTCTCCTCTCAGGAGAGGAAGACTGCAGCTGCTGGGCAGCAGGTTTTGTCTTCCCAGTGGGTCTATCCTACACATAACAGCTCTGGATTACCATCTTCTCTGCCTGGGGAAAGACTTATGCCACAATGCATGTATAAAAGCCATCTACCACCTACATCTCGGGTTGAAATAAGAGAGGTCTGAGGATTTTGACCCTGCCATGAGAGAGGTGGAAGGGCCTCTTTTCTGCCCAGAGCACAAAAAAACCCAACCCAAACTGCTTCTTTTTTAATTTGTTTGTTTGTTTGCTTGCATTTCACCACCTGTGGTGAGCACAAGTCACCCAGAGCCGTGACTGGGCCCTGAAGGGAAGAGGACAGCCATCCTCTGGCAGATCCTGTGCAGGAACCAGGAGAGAGAGCTGAAGCAATGAGAGTGGCCTCAGCAAAGCAGACATGGCGTGTCCTTGATCAGGCAGGACCTTCATGGGCAGCCCTGGAGCCATGCCAGGAGACACCAGCAGCCTCTGCTGCATCTGTCTTGGCTCTGAGCAGGAGGTGACAAGGGTAAGGTGGAGGGCATCTCCTGCCACATCCTCAGCACCTGCTTCCACTCTGCAGCCTGTGTTCCCCACACCTCCTGCCTTGGGGGACTGCAGAGGTGCTGCACAGACATCCTGGGGAGCCATGTGAGGACCTGTGGTGTAGCACCATGACTAATGTCTGTCCTATTTTAAAGGTATGTGTTGGGAAATAGCACCACATCCTTGTCGTGTTTGTTGGATGAGTTCTGCTTTGCATGGTTGCTATTTTGCTGTAGATTTCCTTCAGTAGCTCTGGTGCTTGTCCTGCCTGCAGTGGAAAGCTGAGATGGAGTGAGAGGGAAATCAAGGTCTGGGCTTGGTCTGCTGGCATCTGCAGCCCTCCATTATCTTGTGGGACAGGGTAAGTTGCAGGAAAGAATGGTTTAATGCCTTCAATTCAAAATTTGGGGACAAGCAGAGTTCTGGAATTTTACACAAAGCAGCCTGGCAGAGTATCCTCCACACCGTGGCTCTCCAGCTTCTCAGAGGTGAGCAAACACGCAGCAGGATAACACTGGTGGCTTTGGCTCTGTCTGGTGCCATTGCTTCCAGCCCTCCACCACCTGCTCCCTCCTGCTTTCACAAGTCACGTGCAGGATTTAGGAGGCAAACTGGATCATGGCAAAGAAGCAGGGATCAAACTCCACATGGACACTGAACAGAGACAAACACAGGTTCTGTGATTATCCGGCAGCTGCCTGGGCACTAAGCAAAGGCGCTCTGATGCTGGCTGAGGCCGCGAGCTGGGATTCAGTACAGGCAGGGACAGGCAGAGCAAGAAAATATCATGAGAGGTGTCACTACCTCCATGATGACACAAAAAGGCCCGTGGAGGAGGGCTGTCCCTGTCGGTTCATGAAGGGAGTATGCCCTTCTCTCTGGCTGTGTGTTTGGTGGGGAGCAGCAGAGCCTGGAGCCCTGGCGTGCCCCAGCTCCTGTATGAGCTGCAGACACTGACCCAGGCTGCTGCTGAAGACAGGGTAGAAACAAAGCATTGCCCTGAGGTGCAAATGGAGCTCCAGCAGCAACGTGCTGGTTTTTGTAGGGCTGCTGGTGGGAACACGAACACCCTTGAGGAGTGACCCCACACCATCACTGTAGTGCTAGGGATGGTGCATCATGTATCTGTGACACATGCCTGCCCTGTACCTGGTACCTGGCCTGGCAATGCCCAGTCAAAATTTTCTGTGCCCCAGCTGAGCTGCGTCAGCTCTGTGTCCTCCAACACTGCACGGACAAGCTGCTGCAGAATTGCAACTGTACATGCACCTCTAGAAGACATAATTCTGCCTCTGGCACGCTACTGAGATGAGTGTGATATGAGGAAGAAAGCTGAAACCTGTCTAGGGATCGTGCTGGGCTTTCTTTGGCCTCACTTGGCCCCCTTCCCAAATCCACTGCTGCAGCCACCAGTCATTCCACAGGCAGCACAATAGTGAAGGCAACTCTGGTTGATGTTGGAGGTGAAGAACCTGATGCAGAAAGCACTCCAGAAAGCTTCAAATCTTGGTTACTGCCTTTGACACATAGTTGCTGGATTTTTAACAACATAGTATGATTTAAAGTAAAAAAAAACTACTGTGAGCATGTTGAGGAGTAGAAAGGACCAAGGAAGATAAAGGTGACATTTTTCAGGAGGTATAGAAACATTTTATTTCATTTGTTACACCCTGGTTTAAATAAAATACCCATTCAAAGGTCTTATTTTTATTTCCACAAGGGGTGGCAAATTCGGGGCACTTTCAGCTTTTATCTGTTTAGGTTTTGTTTCATTCAGGTTTTTTCTTTCTTCCACTAAAATATAAAGGGTGAGAGGGCGTACACTCTTACTAAAACTCAGCTTGTGTGTTTAAAGGATAAATGGAAAAATCTGTGAGCAGCTCCGATTTAAAGGCCAGGGTGTAATGCAACAGATATCATGGTCTGTGGCCCACACCAAACCTTTCACGTAATAAACTGAAGCCGAAGGGATCCCAGATTCAAACATCTCTCTTTCAGGTTGCAGCCCAGCTGGGCAAAAGGCAAAGCAACACACCCTGATTCCAAGAGGCAAACAACGCTGGGTTCAGCCTCATTCCTCCTCTTTCCTCCTCCCTTGTAAGCCGCCGAGGTGTGGTAGCAATCAAGGCAACCTGCAGTGCACGCTATCTGGAGGTGGAGGGATGGGAATTTAGGCAAAAGAGCCTCTTACAGGCAAAGCATAGCAGTGCTAGCAGTGCTAGGTCTGGTTTTAATGGTTTGGGAATGGAGGGTGCTTTCAGCATTAGATTGCTTTAGTAATACATAATTAATATAAGTGCACTTCCATTGTCCGCCAAGAGGGTGGGAAGGCCCTGTCTGACTTCTGAAGCTGTAAAAAGAAAAGGTTGAATGAATCGTAATGGGAATTAAGTAGGAGCAAAATGAAAGTTGCTGAGAACAATTTATCCTGGTCAAAACTGTGCGGTTGGACTCTGTTTCTGAAGCCCATGGTGCTTCATGGTGCAGTAGAAGGAGCCTGTATGTGCTGGGCTGAGCCTCCAGGCCGCTGGATTCCATCCTCTGCCCTTGGGAGAAGATTCTGCCTGCTATAATCCTGGGCTTAATTCATCCTCAGACTTAAAAAAAACAAGAGCCTGTTATGTGAATTTCAATTTTTTTTTAAAAAAAGCAACAACTGGTTCCTGCTAACGTGGAGTGGGGGAATTTCCTTGAAACACGTTCCCATCCTCCCTTATAAGTAGAATTACTGCAATGCATCACGAGGCAGGCGAAAACTGAGCGTCCTTCAGAAGGCAAGGAAACCTTGGAAAGGTGAATAAACTTTTTTTCAGCAGCAGATCAGCCGCAGAACAACATTTCCCCCTGCGAGCAACTTCCCAAGGTTCTCTTTATTGTGTTGTAAAACTGCAAGTGTACGCAGGACTGTAAAACCCCGCTAAGCAAACAGCAAAGTTCTCGCCCTGAAAAGCTCAAAGCTGAAGGCACAAGTGGAGGACAACGCGCTACGAGGCAAGGCAAACACGGCGGCAGCTTCATCTTTGTTAAGAGGACAAAAAAAAATAATAAAGAAGGTTTAATGTCATGGGAGAAATGAGAAAAAAAAATAGGCAAAATACACCAGCGCACGATGTGCGATGGGAGAGGAAAGGGAAGTGAAACTAAAAGGAGGGTTTATATTTTTAAACTTGGGTTTTTTGGGGGGGTGCTGTGGGGGGAATGGAAAGTTTTCGCAGCAGGTGAGGATGCTCGGGAGGGATGAGGAGCCTGGGCGCCGCTCCCAGCCCCGCTGCTCCGGCGGCCCCGGGGTGGCGGCGTTTCCCGGCGGGGCGGGGCGGGGCGGGGCGGGCCGGGGGGCGGCACCGGCGGCGGAGCGGGGGGCGGGTTGTTCCCGGTTGCCATGGGGAGGCGGGGAGGGCGGTGCCGCCGCCGCTGCGCAGGGAGCAGCTGCTCCCTGACACATCCCCCCGCTGCCATATTGTGTCCGCGCTGCCGGCCGCACGGCTTCATGACCGCGGTGAGTGGAGTCGGCGGCCCCCCTCCCCACGCTTGTTTTTGTTGCTTTCTTCCGTTTCTTTTTTTTGTTTAGTTTTTGGGGTTTTAGAGGTTTTGAGGGGTTGGGGTTTTTTGTTTCTAGCGCTCTGGAAAGGTTTCATGAGGGAATGGAAAGCGCGGGGAGCGGCGCGGCGGGTCTGGCTGGTGCTGGGGGGGGGTGGCTGGTGCCCCACTCGGGGATGCTGCGCCCCACGCGTGGAGGGGGAGAAGCGACCCGCCCCCTCCCCCCGCACGGGGACAACGCGCGGTGGCGGCGCTTCCTCTTCAACCAGTGTCGGGGACGACGCGGGGGCGGCGGAGGGGGGCGCACGGTGCGTGGGGACCCCCCCACGCGGCGGCCGTGCCGGGAGCGGGGACCCTCCCACCCCCCAACTCCTCCTGTCGGCGCGGCTCCGCGGAGCGTCCGTCTGTCCGTCCGTCTGTCCATCCGCGGGTTTTACGCGGGTGACCTCCCGCGGCAGCGCAGGCCCGCGCTTCTCAAGCGCCTCCCGCGGGGGTGATGGAGCCGGGGTCTGCCCGGGGCACAGACCCGGCAGCGCGGCCCCGCCGTGCCCCTGGTCTCCGCGTCACCCCCACAAAACCCCGAAGCGGTTTATTTAGATAGTCACCCTTTTGGCGTTACTCCCGTGCGCCCCGTTGTCCCCGAAACAGATAGGAAGCCCCCAAGGATGTGCGAGGCGTGTGTGGTTTGTAGAGGTGAGGGGAGAGCAGGAGAGGTGTTACGGGGTCCCGCGTTTTGAGGTAAAACTCTGGAAACTACTCATGAGGTGCTCGAGGTGAGGCTGGGATCTGCACGTGGCCCTTCCGAGTTTTCTGGCTTTTGGGGTTTTTTTGGTGGAGTTGGGTGGTGAAGCGCAGTGGTGGCTGAGGAGCAGCATCCTACTGCCTGCCCCAACTACTTCTGCTCGGACACACAAGTATTCTGGCTCTCCTAGTTTAGGTGGGAGTGGGAACGGGCTTTTCTTTGTAAAGATTTGGATTCTGACAAGGCCTGAACGAAGAGTAAAGAGGTAAAAAAACTAAAACCAGAAAATAAGGAGTAACCTTGAGCAGGGCTCAATAAACTAATCTCCCGCCTTGGTGACTACCTAGGGGTGGACATTAAGTGCAAAACATGAAGTTGAAAATGCTGGATTAGGTTTGACTTGAATGCTGTGAAAGTCACTTGGTTAGGTTCATGGCTAACTTGTGAAGTCAAGATGTTTATATATCTATATATCTGTATCTATCTATATATACATGCACAGACACTCTTTCTCCAAATCTTGTTACTGGTGGACTTGCATTTACATGGACTTTGGTAACAGGTCAGTTGTAATATACCGATGCGCAAATCAATTCACTTCTGTTTTGTTTCTTGGTTTGGAGTCTTTGCTACATCTTAGAAGTCTGTTGTGGTGCTACATCTGTGCAAGATACATTAAGTTAGACTTATGTCAGAAAACTTGAACTTGTTTGCAGTTGTTTTTCTTTTCTTGGCAGGTGCTAACTCACATTTCCCAAGCTCTGCAGAAGATAGCTGGATGCATCAGCTCTGAACTGAAAACTATGTAGTAGCAATTAACACGGCACAGAGCTTGAGCCGATGAATTTAGCTGAGTGCCAGGGTATGTTATTTCGGAGCCTGGCCATGTGCTGCCACAGCAGTTTGGCTTCTGCTAGGGGCACGCTTGTGTCCAGCTGCGTGACTTGGGTTTTGTAGAAATAGAGAGGAGGTGGTAATTCTTGCTTTGTATATTCGAGTTGCCTGAAATATGTGTAGTACTTTTCTGTGCTCTTCATGTTTTTTCCTGCCACCCCCCCATATGCCCACCCCCAACGAGCAGTGCTGCTGCACACAGTGTTTACGTTTGCAGAGCATGGTGGAGATGCTGTGTTGGCTCTACATGTAGTGCTATCCTGGGGAGCAGGGGGCTGGAAGGAGCTGGGGACACTGACTCCACATTGCTTCACATGTGTGGTCTTGAGTGCTCTTGAGAACATTACTGGAATGAAACTCGGCTGATGTCTTCGTTGTCAGCATCTTGACCAGAGAATGAAGTTGTGACCCGTTTGGGTGCTGCTGCCGAGGCTGTACAGGAGTTCCACAGGGATTGCTCAGCTCAGAAGTAAGGTTTTTTTCTTTTTTTTTTGTTTTGTTTTGTTTTACCCAAAAGGAACACCAATCAAGGAGCATGCTGCCTCAACAGCTGCAACCACCACAGGTTTTCTGCTTGAGGAGCCTTCCCATGTCCGCTGGGGAGCTCAGGATGGAAGGCACCAGTGTTCCCAGCAACTATCAGTGTCAGGACATGCCAGTCCAGTAACAGAACAGATACAGGGATATGTAGTGGTCCTGTTGGACTAGAAAAAGGACTGCCTGGTGAGCTGCTGTAGTGACTGGGAAAGAAGGCAGAGGCTTAAGGCCATGTGAAGCCCATTTTTACCATCTCTTTTAACCATAGGCTCTGCCTGCTCAATGCATTTGGCTTGGAAACCTGATGCGTTGAGCAAAGCCAAACTTTTTTGATGAAGGAGATAGTTTGGCACTTGAAGATGCTGTGCATGGATTTGGTTTAAACTGATGAGTAAGTGATGCAGTTCTTGCATGGAAGCATTGGTTCCCATAAAAATGGTGGAAGTTTTGATGCTGGTTTCACTAGGTTGTAATTCCACCTTCCTCCCACGTTGTCATTCCTTGGCTTCTCATTGTTGGGGTTAAAAGGAGCTGGTATTTATGGCAGGAAATATCCTAGGTGCACAGAAGATCTTTTCCAAATAAAAGTTCATGTTACCTTATCAGAATGAGCTGGACAGCGGGATTATAGCCGTTGGGGTGTCAAAAAGTAGGAATGTTGGCAGGAGGGATGGTGTGCCTGCAGCCACCACTGCTGTGCATCTCTTACATCATTCATTCAACAGGGTGGTCTTACTGCACCACCGTGGTGCAAAATGAGCTATGTCAAATACACCTTTCCTTTCCTGGCTGTAAATCAATGAAAAGCAGCCTTTAGTCCCTACAAGTAAAGGCTGTCTGCGATATGGATGCATGCTCACTACTTTTTAGTACAGGTGTGAATTCTGTCCATTTTATTCCATTTGGCTCCTTGAGTTTTCTTTTTATGACTGTTGTGGTTCCTTCCCCTCCTGCTAATGAGATGTATTGTGTGTAAGCTCGTATATAGGATGTCACTGTATTGATTGTAACTTTTTTGAGGGAAGTAGATGGAGGCAGCGAGTGCCTCATCCTCGCATATGTGCCTCACCCCTTGACAACCGAAGTGGTGTTGGGCAACTTCCTGCGCTGAGATGCTGTTGTCAGCGGCGCTGGGTGACTCACGTCAGCACGCGGCTCCGTCTCTCGACAAGTGCATGCTTGCAGGCTGCAAACCTCGTCCGCATCCCAGCACAGCAACCGAGAGGGTCGGTTTGGGTGCGTGCGATATGCCTCTTACCAGATCAGCCTCCAAAGAAAATACCCAGAAGTAAAACAAGAAAACCCTGAGATGCTGCTTCAGTTTTTTTTCTGGCTGGACCTTAACGTGTGATACGTGTTTATTCGTTCCCTGTCATATTACACGTGCCTTCTGACTTAGTGCGTGCTCTGTGATGATGAACTCTTCATCCCGTGCTCACCGTCCTGGGTCAAAGCACACAGCAGTGCTCCCGGTTACGGCTGCAGAAGCACGAGGTTTGGGTCACACTCGCTTTTGGAGAGCGCCGCTGGGTGCTCCGCAGTGCTGAGTGCCTGGAGATCTGCACAGTCGGCAAGCGGGAAGACTGGCTGTTGTGTCTGGGGTGGAAACACCCATCTTACCAAATGGTTGCTCACACACCAGGACCATTTTAAGAGAAGCCTGGAATTTGTGCAAATAAGAAGATTTGTACCAAAAGACAACTATCTGGATTTTTTTTTTATTATTATTTTTTTTATTTTTATTTTTTTTTTTTTTTCCCCCTAATATGTTCAATTTTTTTTCTTTTATGTTTAACTCAACGTGGAGCTCCCTACTTTTTTCTCAAAGGTTAGGGTGTGTTAGAGTCTCCGTTAAATTGGCTGCTGCAGAAATCACCCCCCACTGCTGCTCTTCTGCACACTCTGCAAGGGTTACACTGTAAGTTGGGCATATTTTCACCCAGTTCCCCCTAGCAGGAAATCCTAATATGATTTACTCAGGTCAGCAGGACCTGTGTGTGTTGGCTGCCTTGCGGGATGGCGGTTGTGGTCAAAGGTGTTTGATGCTGCTTCTCTGGACTTGCTGATGGGGTGGGTTTGAAATGCAGGGCTGGGCTGAGATCAGGTCTGCAGCCTCCAGCTGCAGCACTTGTGGCCGTGTGCGAGCCTTCCCCTACAGCTGGTGACAAACTTGGTCTTTGCGTTACAGCCACAGACCCACACGCCTGGACGTGCCTTTGGACAGCATCATTAGGTACCTTTGACTTCATCGTCGTGACCGTATTTTCCACCTGTTAAGCACTGGGTGGGTGTGATGTGGGTGACGCTGCTCGATCCTCCTGTTATTTTACTGACGCATCTGGGTGTCCCACCGGTGTGCGTCGTATGAATTGCCATTGCATGTTTATTGTGGACTTCGTGATGTGTGACTGGATGTAGTCACAAAGCCCATCTCCTGGAGCAGTTTGTCTTAATATCATGCTCAGGCTTTGTTTCTTCTCTCGGATTATTTTCAGTGCATTCCTGTCTCACTGGTTTGTAGCTACTTTTAGTTTCCCAGTTCACGTGCAGTCCACTGGTTACTTCCTTTTTAACACTCTTGCTGCATTACATTGTGCTTAGATTTGGGGCAAGTGTATGGTTGCTTAAAAGCTAATGGCTGGGTGTGGAGAAATCTCATCAACTGGAAAACTTGTGCAAAGTAGAGCTGAGTGACTGGAAGCTGGGAAACTTGCTGCCAAGCAGCAGCCAGTCGTCCTTCATCCTCTGGTGTGTGAGGACCATCACCAGACCAGTTATCAGCCAGTTTGTTTTGGTTTAGGGATGTTGAGAAGTCAGAAGTATGAGCTGGTAAGCTTTTGAACTTTTGACCATGCCATATGAGAAGTGTCAGATGGCATCTTGGACTTGGGCGGTCTAGTTTTGCTAGCATGGGTGCCTTTCCTCTGTGTTTAGAGAAACTGGTATCTTCTGAAGGTGTACCTCAACATACAGACCCTGTATGATTAAACTGGGCAATTTTTCTATACGAGAAACCTGCTTGGTCCAGTTGTCCTAGCGTGCAGCCATCATATAGGAGAAAATATAATTTTATGCTACAACCATTATAAGCAGAGGGATGATTCTGATATACAGTAGTTGGGAAACAGAAAGCCAAGTTCAGCAGTTGCGGAGTAAAATTAAGAGCGAATTGGCCGTGGAGGCTCAGCAGGGTGCAGAGCATCGCTTTGCCATGCCAGGGACTCTGGAGCAAAACTCGTGCTTCGGAAGCAGGAGCTGGGAAACAGGGATCGGTGGCAGCTTTGTGGTCACAGAGTTGTGCTGGTAATGTGGCGGTGGCTTTGTGCCACAGCTGCGATGGTGCTTTTGAACTGAATCTTGCAGAAGGGTCACTTGGGGTGAAGCTTCAAATTTTTGGTTTTCAGCTGGAAATAGGGAGTTCTGGTACTTTAAGGCTGAAGAAGGCAGAAAAGCTGGATGGAAATGATAGCACTGTGTTTTCTAGTGTTGGTAAATTGGTACTGACACCAGCTGAAATGTAACTATATTCACTTCCATTTCAAGATGATGGTGGGGAAACATGTGAGAGAGTTACCCTGGAAAGGGAATTAGCATCAGAATTATTTTGCAAGGCATTTGCTCAAATGGCTTACTTGTGAACATATTAATAGCTTACATTTTTTTGCATTTTAGTCCATTTAGCAAGCAATGTACTGAATTTGAGGACATGATCCAAACTCATCTTTTGAAAAGCTGCTACTAGCAGTAAAGCATTTTTCCATTTTTTACCTCCCTTTCTGTGACACCAAGGGTTTCTCTTAACAGTTTAGATTTTGCTGCTGGATTTATTTTTTTCCCTTTTCACTTCCCAATTTCTCAGTTACACTGTTTTCATGTGCATGTTTTAAATCTGAGGCACAGGGAAGCCTGTCCAACAGTGACTGCAGCCTTTGGAAAGGCTTCACGACTGCAAAGTCCCTGCAGACAGTGCTGGAATGAACGGCCCGGAGCCTCTGGGCCAAGCACAGGGTCTGATTTGGGGCCTGGGCCTGTTTGTGACTTGATGTATTATTTTCGTTTCAGACATTTATTTCAATCACAAAACCCACTTGTTTGTGTATATATGTACTTCAAAAAACAAAAAAAACCAAACTTTTTTCATAAAATTTAGATCTCCAATGAAATCTCTCTCTCACTCTCTGACCTTCCCTGGGCTATGCTAAGGGTTTAATCCCTTCCCTTTTTAAATTTTGCAAAGTTTCTTAACTTTTCCGTATAACTGGACCTTCTAATTGGTGTTCATTACCTTTTTTTCTTTTTTTTGTCTTCCTGCCTTTAATTAGATCAGAGGGTGTGGGAGAATATTGACATTAAAGGGGTATTGAAGTGGGAGAGGCTTGGAAGTATTTCAGCAAATACCTGAAAACACTCTCTTACCCTTTGAGCCTACTGATGCCAAGGTTAAAAAGAAACCCTTGAGCTTACTTATGACCCTTACGGCTCGTCTCGTCCTTGTTTTTGTTGTTGTTTTGGGGTTTTTTTTTGTTCATTTGTTTGTTTTTGGTTGTGTGGGTTTGTTTGGTTTGGGGTTTTTTTTTGTTGTTGTCGTTTGTTTTTGTGGGTTTTTGTTTTTTGTTTTCAGGGTGGCTTCAAGAAGTCGGTAACCACATTTTAATGTTGTTTATTTTTTTAAAAAACAATTATTTTTAATTTCCCCCCCTTTGCAAGCCCAGAGGAGCGGGAAGGGCCCTGCCTGCCATGGGTGCTGCCCCAGGGGAGCATCTCCGGTGCCTTTCGTGGTGGGGGGTGCAGCTGCCAGCTCTTCTCTGCAGACAACAGGTCCTGGCTTGCTGACATTTATGGCCGAGAGGTGGTTTTGTCCCTGGGAGACTGTAATGCTTTTAGTTGTCTTGGATACGTGACATCATATACTGTTGTAATCGAATAGAGGCCTTTTGCAGGGCTGGCAGGGGGCTTTTGGGCTGACCTCCAGCCCACCGAGCCGCCCGCGTGAGGTGGGCAGGGGCTGGGGCAGGGCAGCCTGAGACAACGGAGATGAGGGACAGGGAAAGGTTAAACTAATGGGGGGAGAAATGGTCTGGTGTCATGCTCTTAATGCTCTGGGTCAAGCGGATGTGGTGCTTTTCATCAATGGGTTTTTACTACTTAAGCCAAGATTTTTATTGTTGCTCTTGTCTCTAATGCACAAAAACTTGTAGATGGTCTTGTGCCATGTGCATGTTGGCTTGAAAGTTCATCCTAAACCTGTATAGGTGAGCAGTGACAGTCATTTATTTGTGTTTTAACAACACAATGCCTACATTGTTGTATTTAAATCAGGACTGTCCCTGCTGTCAATATGCTTCCCATAAATGCAAGGGAATATGAAAAATCAATAGAAGAGTTTGCTATTGGTTTAGTTGTTTGCATGCAGAAGCATGTACTGATCTTTTTAAATACTCTCTCAGAGCCTGTATATGTTGGTGCTAAAGTTGCAGAGTACGCAAGCGGCCCAGTTCTGTACCTAAGGCCAGTGTGCCCCAAGCTTGTTGCAGAGAGGGCAGTTGCAAAGCTGCTCTCATTAACGTGTGATATGGCTAAAAATATATTCTCTTGGATTGAAATAATGTTCTACTCCTTAGAAAATGCATGGTGACATTTGGGAGGGGTGCAATTTTTTTATTTTTTTACGTCTGGAAGTAAATGACGGCACTGTTAGCAGGTTCCAGGTCTCCCCACTGCTAGCAGAGGTGACCTAGTTGCTTGGCTGGTCCTACAGAAATAAATAGGTTGTAGAGGGGGTTGTCCTAACCTGGGGCACTGATGTTGTGCAGATGACAAATGGCACCTTTCGTCTGACACCGCATAGAGTGAAAAAGGGTCAAGCAGCAACTCTGCTCACGTACTAATTTGGCACAGACAAGGCTGTGCCATCTTTTTAACAAGAAGGCTGAATTCTTTCTTGCCAGGTAGGTGAGTCCAGGCATGGTGACTGTAGTACTAAAATAGTGGCTATACACCATCACCTGCAGTGCTGCTGGTTTTGTAAATCATCACTTTTAGTGGGATGGAGGTGTCTGCTGCAGCTTTTTCCCCTGGACCTGCCCCAGCAGACTTGCAGCGTTGTTACTCAGTTGGCCTGGGTTAAAGCAGCTTTGTCTTCATGAAATGCCGACGCACCAAAGCACTCCTTTCTGTGGCAAAACATAGACGTGCTCAAGGTCTTCTGTCAAAATAAAGTTGTAGCTGGGGGTGTGCAAACCTGGTTTAACCCCAGATGTGCTCTGCTAGCCTGAGGACCTTGCAGCCCTCGTAACTGTTCATAAATTTAGCTCTTCAGTGAGTTTGAAAGAAGATTGCAAAAAATCTTGTCTTGCGGTGTTGAATCTCTTTCTCTGATCTGTGAGGGCTTCTCTGAACCTGATTGCCACCTGAATACAGCTCCAGCCTTAATCAGCCCCCTTGGACCTGAGCTGTTCTGTCTGGGTAGCAAGTGGCCTGGAAGAACAGGACTTCACTGGGCTTTGGGTGCTGGACCAGTGTTTATTGGAAGGGCGCTCCTCTCCTGGCTGTTCCATGCACTCTTGAGCGATGCCAAAAATCACAAGACGGCTGGAATGAAGGTTGTCTCTCTTGCCTCACTTCTGATGCACCCGAACTTTTATGTGAGTACTGTCATTTGATTTTGCAGCCTTTTAATCTTCTTACCCAAGAATCATAGTCCTCTGTCTATAATTACCATGCAAAATAACATGGACCTCTGCTGCAGTACTTTGTGTTTGAGGAGTAGGTGTGTTGGTTAGCTCTTCGTTTGAAGGTGTTTGCAGGAGATGGATGCTTCAGTTCCTTAGGATTTGGGTGCATGATGCTTTTAGGCTTTGAATACTTCGACTATCAGTTGCAGGTGCTAATACTAATTAACAGCAGCGTGCTGTGTTACTGTGTACTTATTGGTATGGCAAGGCTCATGGGACAGAGCATAAACTGTTGCACATTTTTCAGAGGTGTGCTTAAAGCATGTTATTTCTGCATTTGCGTAGCTGGAGGTTGCCTTTCGGCCCTGGTTGCGGGGCTGGGACTGTCCCCAGGGGAACTGCAGCGAGTCTCTGGGCGTTCCAGGCGCCAGCCAGAGAGACGGGTTAAATGGTTGCCATCTGCCATCCTCCTTGGGTCAGAAGTGGCTCGGGGAGAGCTGTAGGAGGGCAACAGGGAGTGCGTCTCCACAGCTGAGCAAGTGCGTGTCCTTTGGAGATGGTTTTCTTGCAAGGCTTCTGCTGTCCCTAGAATAGTTGAAGAGGTGGGGAAGGTGCCAGTAAAGGAGTGAAAGATACATTTCATTGAGTGGCCTTAAAATGCTCCTTTGTGCTTTTAACTTTGTCTTTCTGCTAAGTTTCCCTCTCCCCTTCCCTGTTTCAGATGAGCTTGGGTAGGAGCACTGTGGAGAGCAGGTCCTGGGGCCTACCTCTGACCTTGTTTGCATCAGCCCTACTAGCTGATAACAGTGAGAAACATTAGGAAAAAATCTGAGCATCCAAGTGTATACTGTTTTATTGTGGTATTGCATGGGAGAGCTTCTCCTGTGGTCTTCTCAGTCTGCTCTCCTTGCTCTTCCAGTGGTGTTCCTATTGGAACATCTGCTGGTGTCCCTGACCACAAGACCCTGCTATAGCTTACAGCCATGATGGCTTTGGTGAGTCACATAACTCTTCTATAAAATATTAAACCCAAATACTGGGAGTGGTAATCTTGAAAATGACAGGTTGAAAGCTGTGTTCTCACAGTCCCACCTGCTTATAGCCAGGAAAAGCACACATGGAGAAAAAGAAATTGTGAGTTTTGGATGTCATTTGCGTGAATGAAGAGGGGCTTTGGAGACCGTGCAAGCTGATTTTTTGAGTGTCTTCAGATAGACTCTGTTGGTACTGCTGTACCTCCCCACCAGGCTGCTACTGGCAGAAAGCAGTGCGGTCTCAGCTGAATAGATAGGGATGGTCTTATGGGCTGCGTGGCCCTTGTGGGCTTGAGAAGTGAGGGGATCCTGTGGTCCACATGGCTCTTGGATGCTTGAGAGGCGAGGAGATCCTGTGGTCCCTGCAGCCCTTGGGTGCTTGAGAGGCGAGACAGGCATTAAGGTGTCTGTTGATGACCCCATCTGTGGAGTGAGTACCCCTTGGAGTTGTGCTGGTTGATCTTTGCCTACGGGAAGGGTGAGACTTGATGGCTTTGCAGCCCTTTGTGGTAAGAAGGCTGCCAGCATTGGTATCTGCTTCAGACCGATGCAGCAGAACTCCAGACTAAGCTGGACAGAATCAGATGTTACAATATTATGAGATCAAGCAAAGCAAGGGTAGGTTAGTGTGGTATAAAGCATATTATGCCATTGGGGCTGAGGTGGTGCTGCCCAGGAACACTGGCAATCTCCAGAAAACCAGCTCCAAAGTTACCAGTTGATGGTCCTTGATGTTACCACTCACTACTGCCGTCCTAATGGAGTTAAGTATTGCTTAATTAAAATAACTGCTGTTTATATATTTAAATTATCCCTGCTGCAGCATTCAGTTTAGACCACTGGAGAACACCCTTTGAAAAATGCAGTAGTTACAGAACCGTGATTTTAATTTTTGTCTTATTTCTTAGGTTATAATAGTTTAATAATGGCCTTTATAGCTTTCTAGAAAAAACATTTTCATTTCTGCTGATGCGTTCATGTAGAAGATGTGCAACATGGTGGACTAGGCACTAAGAAGGTAATATGAGACGTGGATTTTTTTAAATGCATCTATCAAGAGAAATATGGCACTAACCTACATTATTTACTGCAAGTGTATTGCTTTCATTTTTTTTTAAAGTAGGGTATTAATTCTAATGATTCTCTGCTAACATATAATAGTGTGCAAACAAATAGCGCATTGACACCACAAAGCCTACCTGATTTTAAGTGCCAGTTTAATAAATTAATGTGGTTTTCTTTCCTCTATATTTTGAGAAGACTGTAAGCGTGCCCAGGCCATATTTGAGTTGTAAAACAGACTTCATTGCCCCATTTCACCAAAGGAATAAATATAGTGACCTAATACTTGCATGTGTTTATGTGCGCATGTGCATTTTGTTGGTCTACTGTGTTGACTGAAGATTTGCAAAGGGATATTTCATGCAACATGAACTGAGTGTTAAAATTATTAATGCATGGCTAAGAGGTGTAAGCTAGTATGCAGCTGGCAAAAGAGGCACTGAACAAAGAGGTGGAGTTAATCGTTAAAAGGAAAATGGTGCAACTCATGTTGCAGCAGATTTGGGGTTTTTCTCACTGTATTGATTTTATAACTAGCTCTTAGTTTTTTGTTTTTTTTAATTTCAGAAAGGGTTGAAGAAGTGACATGAGCATATGTATATATTGCCGTGTTTAAAAGCCAGCAATCACTGACTGCTAATATAAATCTGCTCTGGTGGCTTGGGGGAGAAATAAATTGTAGGGAGAGCAAGGCTATTTTTGACCAGCTATTTGAGCAGTTCGCTTTATTTATTTATTTTTAAATAACTGAGCTGGTAGTTAACCATGCCCATCCCTGCACTTATATAGGAAACTTGGGGATGGTTTCCAGCACTAGTACTAGGAAGCAGAGGTAGAGGTGTTACTGTCAATGCAGCTTTGCACTTGCTGGTGTGAAAGCATATAAGCAGATGAAGGGAGAAGTAGTTTCTGGTGTGAAACCCAGTCTGTTTTCTGGAGGAGTATCCTGGTTTTGGCTGGGATAGAGTTAATTTTCTTTCTAGTAGCTGTATTTTGGATTTAGTGTGAGAAGAATGTTGATAATACACTGATGTGTTGGTTGTTGTAAGGACTTCTTTAGCTTCCCATGCTGTAGGAGGTGCACAAGAAGCTGGGAGAGAGCAAAGCCAGGACAGCTGACCCAAGCTGGCACAGGGGTATCCCTTACTGTACGATGTCATGCTCAGTGTATATATGGGAGTTAGACGGAGGTAAATGCCACTGCTCGGGAATGAACAGATTATCAGTGCCATGGGCACTGAGCAATTGCATTGTGCATCACTTGGTTTGTATATTCTGTTGTTATTATGTCTTCCTTTGCTGTCCTATTGAACTGTTCTTATCTCAACTCAGTTGTTTGTTTTGTTTTGTTTTTTCCCATTCCCTCCCCCGTCCCACTTGAGGAGGGGAGTGAGCAAGTGGCTGTGTAGTCCTGTTTGCTGGTTGGGGTTAAACCATGAGAGGGAGGCACAAATTCTGGACCCCACACCCGCCTGGAATCAGGCAGGGGCTGGCAGGGCTCTGGCTCCTGCTGGGGAGCATAATATGGTTGTATCCTGTTGCCTTTCTATGTCACCGCATCATGCCTCCATCGCACACATTGCTCCCCTTCTCCAAAATAAGTAGGCTGGGGAAATACACCTCCAGACAGGCAGGGCAGTGTAGTTACAGGGACACAGTGAGGCTGTTGGGTTGGAGCCAGCTGTCGGTGTGCTTTTGTAGGTGGAACAGCCAGAAGGTGTACGCAAGCTGGCCAACTCCTTGCCTTCACTTTGTAGAAGATGCAAGTGCACAAAACCATGTGTTTACTAAAATCGGTTGTAAGGAAATATCCAGTAACTGCATAGAGCTGTCTGGTGAGATATGGTGTGGAAACTGTCCTAGTCTTGCAATTGCGCTCTTGGAGTAGGAACTGGAGCATGAAACCAGAATGATAGCACATGTACAGGGACACAGAACTGTGGTGGGCTGTGGATTTTTAAAAATTTTTAACTTTATTTTTTTTAGTGGGCGATTTTACAGTTAATACAAACCTCAGCTTTGCTGGTAAACTGCATCCATAGTTGGAGTGCCGTATGTTTATAGTAGGCTGGTATAGCCCCTGTATGTATAGATGTACACACCACATCTTTAGAGGGGTCTTGTTGGCCTGTACTTGTGGTACAGTTATGTTGGCCAAAGCTGTAGGTGCAGTGAAGCTCCAACATGGTCACACCAGCAGAAAAACAGCTGTTAGCATAATGTAGTTTGATAGATGACGTCTTTGAAAACTCTGAGTAAGAAGATGCCTTTTGGTAGTGTAATGCCTCTAAAGCATAGGTAGCCTGTTGGATCTGGCATTCTGGGTGGCAGCTTTTAGTAGCTATAATTATATATTTTTATATATATATATACATAAATTGAGAACTGTTAATAAAAGAGAGCTCAGCTCTGCCTGGCTTTGCTCTCGCTGCTAACAAGAACTCTGTGCCTGCGTGTCTCTGTCTGCGTCCCGGTGTGTGTCGTTTCTAGTCGCCGCAGATGGGCTGGCCAGATCTTTCCCTGGTGGGAGCAGGGGGGCAGTTCTTGGGAATGACGGTGACTTGTAGAGTGTTGTAAAGACTTCATTTGTGCTGAAGCCACAAATTCACTTTATGCTGATTCAAGTTCTGCAACTTATTTTTTCACTCTTTGGGCACCAAAGGCAAACACACCTAAATAGGGTCAAATTACAATACAATAACTGCAGAGTTAATGTGAGAGCTGAATGGATCAGATTCTACCTGTTAAGGTCTTTTTTCAGATTTCAGATGTTGACGTCAAAATAGCCGTTATTTCTGTGTCCTAATTGACATTTCAAGATAGATACAGCAGTTTCCAAGTCCTTACCATATGTTCTGGTTATAGAATCACAGAACAGTTCAGATTGGAAGGGACCTTCAAAGGTCATCTAGTCCAACCCCCTGCAATGAGCAAGAGAGTCCCAGTCAGCCTGGCCTTGAATGTCTCCAGGGATGGGGCATCTACCACCTCTTTGGGCAACCTGGGCCAGTGTTTTACCAGTTATAAACCAGGGGGAGTTATCATGTGCTCCTGAGATTACCAGGGGGCTGGTGTTGGACCCTGGCTCTCATCTGTGACTACAGTATTCTTGCACAGCATGGGGATGGTATAAACCTGTAGTTGGGTTTGGTGGGCTGCCATTGAACATGATTTTGAAGGTTTGCATTGATTTCTGACTGTGTCCTTTGTTGCAGACCGATAAAGCTAAATGGGTCCAGTCACTGGAATGACTCCGGATAAGAAAGCTGAAACGCCAGGAACAGAAAAAGCTGCAGGACTACGGCAGTGTCATGGGATGGGAAGCTTGCCCGATGCAGGTGATGCCGGCAGGCCAAAGGCCACTGTGGTGGACAGAGATTCAGCAGATGACGAGCTCACAAACTTGAACTGGCTGCATGAAAGTACTAACCTTCTAACAAACTTCAGCCTTGGAAGTGAAGGTCTTCCGATCGTTAGCCCCTTGTATGACATTGAGGGCGACAGCGTGCCATCCTTCTCACCGTCCTGCTACCAGAACCCCGAAAAGACATCATCCACTTCCAAACCCCCTTACTCTTTCAGCCTTCTCATTTACATGGCAATCGAGCATTCCCCCAACAAGAGCTTGCCAGTCAAAGAAATCTACAGCTGGATCCTGGAGCGCTTCCCCTACTTTGCCACGGCACCCACCGGCTGGAAGAACTCGGTCCGACACAACCTCTCCTTGAACAAGTGTTTCCGGAAAGTGGAGAGAAGCCATGGCAAGGTGAGACCTGGCGGGAGGGAGGTGGATTAAGGTTGAAGTTCAGGGGAAAATGGAGAAGACTCTGTGGTTCTGAAGGATTTTCTTTTCTTTTTTCTTTCCCCCCTTTCCCTTCATGTCCTCTAACACTTCATCTGCAGCTGGTTTGGAAATGCCACTTCTGACAAATCACAGGATGACAAAAGTCTCTCGATTTTCTTGAGTACTGACCTGGGTAGAGCCAGCTGTGCTGCATCCTTTTTAAAGCTGGCTGATCTGATTTGCAAAGGACACAGTTTCCACTTACTTGTGATTTTGTTAACCCTCAATACCCACCTGAAACTTTAGACATCTGTCTTAGGATGTCTTTTTGCTGAAGCTTCTTAAATTGATGCTCTCTCTATTTTCCCATACTGAAATTTCAGGGTGTGTTCCTCCTTCCCTGCTTTTCCAGTGCAGGTGTTGCCCATTTGGGTGCAGATGTGGCCTTCTGCAGGGCGCCCTTGCTTACAGGCACACTGTCTGTACGTGGCTGAGTGTTTCTCAGTCTAATAGCTGTCTGGAATATTAAACTGACTCTTTCTTTCACTTGTGATCTTCTTTTACACTTAGCACAGCTCTAGCTTTCCAATTACACTTAATTCCTGCATTTAATATACTGTGTTGCTTTAACGTCTGTCATAACATAGCAGCATGTGTCTCTGCATGGTGCAGACACAAGCTTAACTTCTTAAAGTCAAAGATACTATTTTCTGTACAAATTCTTTCTTCTTCTGACTCCTATGATTTTATCAGTGACTTCTTTCCTCCCTCTCTCTTTTCTCATCCTATTCCTTAAAGAGCCGTCTCTGGCTTAAATAAACCAACAAACCACATACCAAAAGTCAGCAAACAAATCCTGGACCCCTGTGCTTGGAGATCAGCCTAAGTGGTAACAGGCTTGTTATCAGAAATGCGTGCGATGCTTGGCGTGCTTGACAGCTTTTCGCTGTAGAGAGGGGTCCTGGAGCTGCATGGGCATTGGGAAGGGCTGCCTTGTCCTGTTCGGACTGAACATCACCACTTCTCACTATCCCTGCTTTTACAATGAATTGTTAGGGTCTTGTTTTCCCAAGTAGCAGCTTTGCCCTGAATAAAAAAAAAAAAAAAAAAAAAAAGACTTTTTACTGCTGTGTGGCAATGCCAGAAACTCCCCCATAGCTGAGACCTGCTGAGTGCTAGGATGGCTTTTAATGTGGCTCCAGGGGACCAAGATGCTGCAAGCTGTGTGAAGGATACTGACCTGAGCAGCAACCACAAGCTGCTGCAGATGGTCAAGATCCCCTTGAAGGACTGGGTATCTCTTTCCAAGAAAGGAGACATGAGTTTCAGAACAATTGGGGCAGGGAAGGGAAATCTAGAATCATAGAATGTCCCGGTTTGAAAGGGACCCACAAGGGTCATGGATCCAACTCCTGTCCCGGCATGTGACAACCCCACAGTTCACACCATGTGTCTGAGGGTGTTGTCCAGTCTCTTCTTGAACACTGTCAGGCTTGGGGCCGTGACACCTCCCTGGGGAGCCTGTTCCAGTGCTCCAGCACCCTCTGGGGGAAGAACCTTTTCCTAATGTCCAACCTAAACCTCCCCGACACATGTTCCTGCCATTCCCTCGGGTTCTGTCACTAGTTGCCAGAGGCAAGAGATCGGTGCCTGCCCGTCCACCTCCCCTTGTGAGGAAGCTGTAGCCGCCATGAGGTCTCCCCTTGGTCTCCTCCAGAATCCTAAACCTGTGTACGAGTTCCTGCTGTCTGTGGATCTGCCCTGTAATGCCCAGCCGTTTCCAGCCTGGAAACCCTCACCGCTAAGCAGTTATCAGCCAAACCTTGTGTCCTGGTATTTGGGCAGCAGGAGCTCGAGAATGTCTGGTCCTCTCCTCACCCTGCTGACTCCGCCAGTGTTGCTGGGCTTGGAGTGGTTGAAGGAAAGCTAAAGGATGGCTTGCTGCTCGATGTGACGCCTGTGGTAGGAAAGACAAAACATAAAGTAGGTACCACCACTACCAGTAAGGTGATGCTGATATGCTCTGTCATTATTTTCACAAGGCTCTGAAGACTGCACATCTCTCTTAAGTCTTAAAAACAGAAACTGCATTTACCAAAAAAAAACCCAAAACACCACACCAAAAAAGCCCCTCCTGAAACTTTGCCGAAGCTTTCTCATTTCCGGCACATAGTAGTTAAATCTTACTTAGAAAAGGACCAGGTGAGGGCACTGCTCCAATTTTTCCTGCGAAGTAAGTCTGACATATGCAGACTCCTCAGGGCATGACTGGAATGCTGCAGACCCCTTTGGACGAGCTCCTCATGTGTCACTTGCAGTGAGCGGCTGGAGTTTGCAAGCTTGTCTTGCTGATTGTGCTGCCTGTAACCGTGCACTAGCAAAGCCCTGGGTGCTTCTCTGAGAGGCCAAGATAATTTTGTATTTTCTTCCTTTTTTCTTTGTTAGTGGCTGTGTACACATACGCAGGCACGTCGCAAGAAGAGCCAGAGGCCACGAATGCATTGCAAAGAGCAAGTTTTATTTTAGTTACCTCTCTGCTGGGGGATCTCCGAAGTAGCACCTGAGCTCCCAGGCAGAGGTGACACCAGTGGGGACGCAGGCGCTGGTCAGTTCAGCCCTGCTGGAAGATCACCGGTCCTGCTGAGCTCACCTGTATTTCAAGGCTTCAGGCAGGTGCAGCCTCCTGCTCTTTCTGTTGTGAACAAAGCAGGAATCTCAGACATAGTGATAAGGTGCCTGGGGTTTCTCACAGGCCTATGTTATCTATCTAACACAGAGGTTCTACTCATCAAGCACACAAGGTCAGTAAAACAATTAGTGTGATGTATGTGCTTTTTCTACAGACAGGTGCAAGTCACTTGAACATATTTACATTTAACTAGCCTCCTCGCCAAATCTTCTGCTATATTCCCATACAGTGGCATCTTAATTGTGTCTTGAAGACAGCTTTTTTCTATCCAGAGTGCCCGTGGAAGCAGAGCTTCTTATGACATTGTTTCATGAGGAGCATGTTTTGTTTTGTAATATCAGGGTAAGAAGGGTTTTAAAGCCTTTCAAGTGAATCTGGGCTCTCGTATTAGAAGAGTGTGCAAGTCTGACAGGAGGGGAGAGTCTGTGCCCCCCCCATCCCAGGGCAGGCTGTATTCTGATACCTCCCTGGCTATTGGTGGCGGCTGTCAGCTACAAAGTCATGCCTTGGAGGTCTGGCAGCAAAACTAGGAAGAGTCCTTCCTCGTGTTTGTCATAATGCTAATATTTTGGTTTGGACTTCATGTTTCAAAGTGAATCTCCTCATTTTTACCTCCCCCACCACTTACCACATGAGCAGGCACTGCAGGGCAGTTTTGGGACTCATGAACTGGATTAATTTTGGCAGGCGCTAACCTGGAAGAGGTGCTGCAGGAGTGTGCTTGCTGTGCCCTCACTGTGCCCAGACGTTGTCCACAAGACCCTGCTGTAGCAGATGTGAAGAAACCTCTCAGGCACATGCCGGTGATCCCCCAGCACCAGCTCTCTCACTCTGCAGAGCCAGTTCCACCAAGCTGCATCTCATGGTGGCGCAGACGTAGCTGCGGATGGTTGTTCTGTTTGCACGTATGTTCGTATCAGCCAGATAAATACCTTTGCTTTGCCTGTCCAGCAGGCTGTGGGTGTTCAGAAGTCTACGATGGCATTCAGAGCTTGAAGGGAGGCTGTCCTTGCTTGGATCACTGAAAAATATTTTATGTTGTGTTTTTCCTATAATGAGTTGAAGAGTGCTGAGGGGAAAGTAACTGCTTTGAGATGTCTCATGAACCAGCACTTCAGTTGAGAGGAGGAACTTCTCATGCCATGGAAACAGGATGTATGTACGTCAAATCTCTGCCCTACTAAAATATACATTACCTCTTCTGTATGCACATATTGTGCTGCTGCCGTATTTAAGTGGTTTGTCAAGGTGTACCCCAGGTGATAGACTCACAGGCTGAAATACCCTTTATTAGAGTTGCAGTTGAGCTCATGTCTGTAGTTACCCAGACAAATGAGATTTTGATGGTTCTCTAGCAATGGTGGATGAGAGCTGCAACTGATGAACAGTAAGGAGACAGTGCTGGAGCTGGTACCTGGGACACCTGCTTGACTTCCAGCATACCTGCTGTGGCCATGGTGCTCCTGAAGATGAGGTGTGATTGTGTGCTAGTGATCCTCAGAAGTTACAGCCAATGGTCTTTGCATCTTAAGCACTGTCACGCAGCTTGGAGTCAGGTGAAGAGAGGTCTACAGTGGGATGTGGTTTTATTTGAGGGAGTGGTGTCTGATACATAGCTGGGGAGGATCTGGAATTAAAAGTGGTTTGGAGTTGGAAGTCCTGAAGAGTCCCCCTGCTCTTTGTTAGACTTGTTTTTACAGCTGTGGGTTTGGGGATTTTTTATTAATACCACTGGGGAGAAAAGGTGCGAGGAGGCTGGAGCAGTGTCCATGTCAAGCATCAATTTGGCAATCCACTGCTCAAATGGATGTGGCCCTGCCACTGTCTCCTCTGGTGGCTGGGGGAACAGGGCTTGAATATGTGCAAAAGGTCTCCCTTCCTTTTTGGTAGGTATGTGTTTTAGGTTATTTTTTTTTTCCTTCCTTTAGGTTTTTTTTTTGGTCTGTTTTGTTTTGTTCTGTGAAGAGATGGTGGTAAACAATCTTTGTGGCTGTTCAAATATCCAGACAAAGAGCAGGTCCCCTCTATAAGCCTGTGGAGATGGGAGAGAGATGCCTATTATCTGATAAACTTCTTGGTGAATGTATGATATACCTTCGTGGACACAGACAATATTTTCCAGTGGTTGACCTAGCTCAAGTAAAAGCAGCTGGTGAGAGCTGCCCAAACCCAATGGAGCCTCTGCCCAGGGCTGTAGCTCATGGGGGGCTTTCTGCAGTGTGGAGATGGGTGCCCACCTCTGCAGCAACCCTGAGCCACCAGTACTGGCTGATTCCATTCACTTCAGTTGCTCCTTGGGCTTTCCTCGCTGGTCTGGTCATACCCAGTGGTTGTACTTCACTGCTGGCAGGGCAGGGACCACTGCAGGTTGGTGGTGAAGGTAAAGGACAAGTCTGCACCATGATGGGCATCTTGTTTCCAACACAGGTTGCTGTAGTCAAGCCCCAGAATGCTGGGGGCTGGAAACTTACTGTCTTTACAAAATAGCCCCAGTGCTTCAAAACACAGGAATTATTTTCTTTCCCAGTTTCCTTTATTTGACTAGATAAAATCCTACAAGTCAAATTAGAAATGTGAAGAAAAAGATGATAGACAAAAAAAAAATCATCTTGGAACAGTTTAACTGTCAGTTCATTTTGAGATGAAGATTCAAAATGGCCTGGTGGCTGCTCCACGCTGGCTCTGGAGGGCTGTTTCTGTACATGTTAAATAGAAGTTATATGTACATTTCAGCTAACACTTCAACAGTTGCCCCGCTGTTGATGTGAAATATTGACCTCCAGAGGCAGTTTAGCATTTTGGATCATCTAGGCTTTGTCTTTGCTAGGAGAAATGGCAGAGTGTTTTGTTGTTGCTGTAGTTAGACTGCTGTTTTGTTTTAAAGCTGGATGTGTCAGTGTTCTGTGGGGTTTTCAGCTCCAGTTGTGCACAGCATTCTCCTAAAGCATGGCACGGACTTTGGACCTGTGTTGACTTCCCTCTGTGTGTCTTTGCTCATCAGCAGATGTGAGTGCAGGGGTGCACAGGAACAGCCCCATGGCCATATCATCTCTTTTGCTCAGTGTCTCCGTTTAGTACAAATAATGGTGGGCAGGAGCGTGATTTTGCTTTACACCTAACCTAATCTTACTGCACAATGAAGTACCCACCCAAAATCACTGTATTATATTATCAGGGCTGCAGGCTGGTGGGAAGATGAAAGAGGGGAACCTAACCCCATTCCAGCCCACAGTTGAACCCAATTAGGTGTCAAGTGGATATGCTTGTCCTAAGTAGTAGATAAAAGGGTATAGAGCAGTGGTGTGTTATTTAGGAGAGTTCCCACTGCTCCCTGAGTACAAGAGCCTCAAAGCTACTGAAGTGGGGGAAAAAAGGCAGAGCTGGGCAGGGTTGGGATGCTGGGGAAAGGGTTGGGATCCAGCAGAGGTGCAGGGAAGATATTAGGGTGTTTGTCATTGAGATGATGATGGAACCTGTTGGGAGGATACCCCCTGTAAGTGCCTAGCCAGCTATGTCGCCCCACTAGCCACCAACAGTGAAGCAACTGTCTGTTTAATTAAATATAAGCTTCTTGACAGGTATCTTAAAGGCTGTGCTCAGTTTTAGCATGAAAAGTTTAGTATAAGAAAGCTTCAGGTTAAAAAAAAAAACCAACACAACTGAGAGATGCTGCAGCTCAGAGACACCTGTATGAAGGACAGTAGCTTCAACTAAAATTACAGAGCAGCATCTTTCTTTCTCAGCTGGAGCTCTCCCTGGTTTGATTTTTCACTATTGAGAGCAAATTATTTCCTCTTTTCAGGAAAAGTCCTGTGACTTAAACAGGACCACAGACTTACATGCTTTTTGGGTCCTCTTCTGTCTTAAATAGGTCATGGAGTATCCATCCGTAAAATGGTATTGATACCCCCTTGATACTGTCTGGAGGAGGCCATCTGGCTTCTGTGGGCTCGCAGGAGGTGCTCCATGAAGCTTGGGGTTTTGCTCTTGAGACTTCTCCTCAAAAAGTCCTATAGAAAGGTCTTCCCATTCAGGTGTAGAGCTGCCCCATCCTTCTGCCATGGGCACGATCACCCTGTAACATCTGTTTTCCCCCAAAAAAATCTAGCCCTTCTGCCTGTAGAGCTGTTAGCTGGAATATCAGGTCAGTGATTATAGAATTGTTTTAACTTCCTATTTAATTTTCCGCTTTATGCTCCAAGAACTAACAGGCTTGAAAAACAGGGTTTTTAAATTTATATAGTATGTGAAGAAACCCTTGAGAAGAGCAGGAGATGCTTTATCTTGTTGAACTTTTGGCATATCAAATTTAATATCAAGAATGACTAGCACAGTGGTGCTTACATTGTTATGTGCATGAAAAAATATATTAATTAGGTTTTCAGATTTTGAAAAAGTGGGAATAATCCTTCTTGTAGCTGAGCATCTGGAAAGTTGCTTTGATGGGGTGGTGTAAAGTTAAATTAGTATGTGGCCATATCTAAGCAAAGGGAAAGGTGCTTTGGTTTCTTACTTAGAAACCTGTTAATCAAAAGACTGCTGATCAATTCATTGATGCCTGGATGGATCCTTAAAATCACAGCTGTATTTACCAAGTGTTTAAATAAGGTTTACAGCTTTCAGTGGATGAGCATGAATGGAGGTGCTATCCCAAGCTGCAAGACGGGTGTTTCCATACGGTATAACAGGGGTCCAGGCACCATGCGCTCAGTTTTGGAGCATCCACTTTTTGTGCAGGTGATGTACACCAGCTATATGGCGGTCGATGCCTACGTCGTTGCATTTTGTTGCTTCTTGGGAATACTGAATTAGAAATGACTGCAACACCCTTTTCCCTGGATTTTCTAATTTGCACTACTTCTTCCTTGCAGGTGAATGGAAAAGGTTCGTTATGGTGTGTTGACCCAGAATATAAACCTATTCTTGTGCAAGCACTGAAAAAGCAGCCTTTTCCCTCAGCACTTGCGTTTTATACTCCACCAGCATCACCATCAAGGTAGGTGAATTTCCTCATCGGAGCGTGGTGCGGGGTTACGTTCCTCCACCAAGCAGAGGAAATGCCCGGGTGGATGCTGACGCCTTGTTACCAGCTGCCACCCGAGAGAAGAATTTGAGTGGCGCTGAGGTGAGACCGGCTAGACGAGGTGGGAGACGTAATGAGCTCAGGCTTCCCAGACAGCAGATCTGGGGTTCCTGCCCCAGTCATCTTTGTAACTGGGAGAGGTTAAAAGAAAGAGGTCAGGGCTGTGCTGGGTGCTTACTGGTGAGCTGCATTTCTCTGGGGAGAAGGCAGCCCCAGGAACTGGAGCAAAATCATTCAGGCACTGGGACTGATGTGGGGTGGCTGGTGCTGCTAGCTTGGACTGGGGTGCGTGTCTTCTCTAAGTCAGTCACCTGTTTATAAAGTATGTGTGTTCCATGCTGTTGTCAAAAACAATTAACTTTTCTACAACCTGAAGTGCTGAGAGAGGTGGGTCTAAGAGCGGGGTGTTTTTCTCTGAGGCTGTTAAAAGCATTTTGCAGCAGGGATGGGAATAACAGCCTTTACCATAAACACACTCTGAGGTGGAGCAAGACTTCTGAAATCAAGGCTTCCTCATCTGACACATTTTAATATTGGGCAAGAGATTTTGGGAGAATTTGAAGTCAACGTCATGCTTTCTCAGTAGAGGAAGAGGAAGGGCAGCTGGGTCAGCCTACAGAGGCAGGATGGTGAGGAGGACAGAAAGCAGAGAGGAATGCATTGCTGTTGGTGAGCTCAGTTGTTAGGAAGGCATGTGGCCGGTTTAGCTAGTTCAGCAGAGAATTTGGGTGAGATAAGAGATAATTAAGGTCTCTGTACATTGCCCTATGCCTTAACTTTACTGCGAGGAGTTTCCTTAACAAACAGGAGGAACTGGGGTTACTGGAGCAGGATGTAGAACAGATAGCATTAAGCAGACATTTCTAAGGGTCCAACAGGACGCTGACCCTGGGAGCTGGCACCCTGGTGCAAGCCTTCGCTGTCTGGCAGCAGCTGATGGTTTGTTCGGCGTGGGCTCTTCCAGTTGGGCTTGTAAGCTGCGAGATGTAAGAGTCATGTCTGACCTTCCAGCTGTCTTGAGCCATAAAGGGTCATCTTGGGTCTGAATGAGCCAGGCACAAGTGTGCTGTTTTCCAGCTTCCCCTGGAACAGGAGTGTTACTAAAATAACCCTGAAGTATTTAAGAAATAGTCAAATCGGAAAGAGAAGGCTGATGTTATTGTCAGGCTTTGTTTTGTGGGAACAAAGACTCTGGAAACTACTGTAATTGGTCTCAAGATGATAATGTTTTGACAGGCATTAATGTTTCTCTGTAAGGGCACAGACTTCTGCTTTTTTGGTATAACTCGAGTGAAGATGTGGTCCTTGAAAGCTTTGTTGACACTGTGTCTGTGTTAACACAGTCAAACTTGAAAATTTAGAGAATACGGATGGGAAGGGACCTCTGGATGTTGTCTGTCCAGCTAGAGGAACAGAGGGCCAAGACAGACTCAGCCTAGGGTAGGTTGTTAAGAGCCTTGACCAGTTAAGCATTTAATGTCTCCAAGGTCTTGAAGATTAGTCTGATGATACAAGCATTGAAGTCTGATTTACTTAGCTTGTTTAAATACAACATACTGAAATAAGGTGTAGGGAAGGAGAGATTTTATCTGAAGGCTAAAGTACTTGCAACATCAGGACTTTTATTTGAAGCTGTTTTTCTTGGTAACTTTTTTCCTTCACTGAAGGACTAGTCACACTTGCCAACAATCACAATTACAAGGAAATCCTGGTCCTAATGAAGCCACATGGCAAAATTCCCACTGACTCTAATATGTGAAGGATTTTGCAGTGCTTGTATTTATGAGGACAACAAAATAAAACAAGCGTTTTAAGACACCTGACTTCTTCCTAGTGGAAGCTAGTGTATTTTCCTTTAATAATAAAATATTTGTACAACTTTCATATGCAGAAAAACAGATTTTTTTTTTTTTGTCCCCTTCCATGTTTAAAAATTCTTGGATTAGATTTAAATTCTGGCCTAATTCTGGGGAAGGGGCCCCAAGGGGCTGCCTTGTGTGTGGAGAGAAAGAGAACGCCCAGAGAGTACAGCTGGAGGGAGGCTGGAAGGACTGTCCAAATTTATCTACAGAGCAATGCTAGAATTTGACTGCGAGAGTCTCTGAATTTTTCTAGTGTTCATAATTATTTTACAACGCATTTGCCATGAATATACCTATAATTCAGCAGGGTTTTTAAATTTAAAGTGTTACTTTGAGCAGAAACTATCCAAAGCGGTAATCTGTGTCTGATTACGCTGAAATTTGTATTATTGTAAATGATTGGCATCACTGGTGCATTTTATTCCTGCACAGCTTATTTAACAAGTCGGTGCAAGGCCCTTAGCTGCATTCTGCTTCTCGTGTTATACTACATGTACTATATCCCTGGGCTGAGAGGATGGCCAGGGTCCTCATCTTGTAAATACCTTATGCATAGCTTTTCTTAATCAATACTAAGCATTAATTTGCTGTAGGAAAGCTCTGTGTGGATATGATTCTTAAAGCATCTGAGCTCAGCCAAAAGTATGCAGGTGTTTAGCATCTCTTTGTACAATTTACCTGCAAACTGCAGAACCAGCCCTGTTGGGGTGGGTGCATTGCTTTCCTTGTGATTTTTTTAATTTCTTTTTTTTTTCCCCTGATTTTTGGATCTGTTACCTTCGCACTCCATCACCCCTACAAGAAAACATACCGGACAGTGAACTCAGGTTTTGCACACGTTCATGTTCAGCTGCACTGGATCCTTTCCCTTTGTTTAGCACACTGGGAAACGCTTGAATACTACTCTCCTTTTCAGTAGCTTTGGTTACCAGCGCCAGGCAGGCTGCAGTGCTGCAAGAGCTCCTTACGTAGCTCGGGTGATGCATTTCAAGCCACCTTGCTTCAAGATTATTATTATTATTATTATTATTATTATTATTATTATTATTATTATTATTATTATTATTTCTTCTCCTGTATTGTCCCGGCCCTTGGAGGTGTTGCCAATGGCTGGCTGAGTTTGGATATAATGATGGCAAGTTGTAGCAGTGAGAGTACTGAAGGGACATCCCTCACTAACAGCTATGCAGAGCAGCTGGTCTCGGGGCTGTCGAGGTGTGTGCAGCCGCAGCACCAGCCAGTGACAAATATTTTCTTCAAAATGCAACTTAAAGAATGAAGATGTTAGTTTTAAAAAGGTATCTTGAAAACTGAACTAATTGTTTGGGTTTCAGTTAATGATCTAGACAAGTAACTAAAAAAATTAAGCACTTAGCAGCTTTTTGATTTTTGTGGGGATTTGTGGCTGTGCCTTATTTTGGAAAATAATGCTGCCAAATCTGGTAAATATAAAAGGTAAATGCACCTTAATTATATAAATCACCCCGTTAATCTCATAAGGTTGCTGTTAAAGGTTGGGCTTGAAAATTCCGCTTAACACCCTTTGAATTCTTCCAGTGACACTATAAAATATGCACATTGATTGCTGTGTTTCATGCAATTTTAATTGTTGTGTACTGTTTCTATTGTATTTATTTCTAACTGCATGCTAGTATATTTATAGTTAACTGAGTAATTAGGACTGAATATGTAGCAGAAAACCCTGTGAAAGTTTTAACTTGCCCACTATGCTGTAAGGTATTAAGCAGTACTTCACCAGGTACAAAGCCGATCTGATAACGCAAAAAAGCAGACAGCATCGCCAAAACAGCCCGGCTCCAGATAACTTCAGAATGAGCAGATATCTTGGTTTGGTTTCTTTTTGTTCTTCCTCAGCTTTTTGCACGACACTATCTTTTGTTTTTGTTAATCTCCCACCACCGTTTCCAGGAGCAGATGATCACAACCGGCCCTCACCTGTTCTGTTGCTCCTGGGCTCTCAGCATTCCTGTATAAGCTAATGTTTTGTTCATATGTAGGTTTTACTTAGTATAAAAAAAAATACATATATTCATTAAATTCCAGCCTTTAGGCGGGTACATAAAATCTGTAGAAGTTATCTTTTGCCAACGAGACTTTTGCTTAGTGTGTGTTTGGAGATGTTTTCACATCCATTGGCTTATAGTGCTACATAAACCATCAGCCAATGTGTCAAGCCATCTGCTGAGGGCAATAGAAATTGCTTGCCCACCAAACTGTGGTGGTTGGGTCGGTTTTGGTTTTGCTTTTCTGTGATCGTAGTATTGTGTTTACTGTACTTTGTACAAATAATTTATTTAATTAGGGCTTGACTTTGACGTGTTGAATTTCTTTTCAGTAGGTCAGCATCCCCTCACTATCTCACTTCAGTCCTTCAGCAGAATCATGGCCGATCTCTCAAAGGTAAACATTTAATTTTCTTTCGCTCTGCTCCCTGGGTTTTAGTCACAAGCATGTACTGAAACCCAGCTGATGATGTGTACGGACCTGCTCTGAAGAGTCTGCTAGATTATGATAACAACTGTTGTAGTAGAATGCATGCTCATTATGTTAGCCACAAGTGTATTAAGTTAAAGCCAGAAGGTGAATTTCAAGATCTAGCACAGGCCATCTAGTTCTGCCAGCAAGGTATTAGCAGACACATCACTCCCAAATATGACCTAGTTAAGAATGAATAGTTCAGTAGAAAACAAACCTGAAAGCCACATATCTCTACAGTAGTTTTGTTGCTAACCAAGAACTGAGAACAAAAGGCAGCAAACTTTAATGTATAAAACCTGGGGATGTGGCCACAGAAGTGCTTTAAAGTTGGTTGTTTGATACAAGTGGGTGGGAAAGCACGACAGGGGAATGTGGAACGGCAGGTGTACTTTGGATGAGTATTTCACAGGTGTGTGTTACTTTTCACTCCTCACCAAAAAGTTGGGCACGAGCTGATGTTTCTGCCAATGTTGTTTTGCAGGAAGACCTAAGTTTTGGATATTAACTCAGTAAACAGAAGATCCTCATGATGTCTGTTTAGTTTAAGGTATCACCTTAAAAATTGAAAAACGTTCATTTTAACTCCTTGGATAGAGGAATAAGATGGCTTTAATATATGGACTCCAAGTACAGGTCTTGATGCTGCAGGCTGCAGTGCCACTCCTCAACCAAGTTTGTATCCTTCTGCATTTCCTGCACTAGTAACGAAGTGCAGAAGAAAACAAGTCATGTCCACAACCACAAGCTTTTATGTTGTATAAATGGTATTTAACTGTAGTCAAAGAAAAAGCTTGGATTGGACAGAGTCATGCTTAGGATATTACTGTGGGTGGATGATCTCTTCCAACCGTGGCAGGAACTCAGTAGCACAACACATTTCCCCTTCTAGCAAGTTGACCATAGGTGTCCGTAGATGATGCTTCGGACGGTGTTTGTCCCTCCTGGTTGTCCCTGCGGTAGCTGGCACCGCTCTTCAGGCAGCTGTCGGCACTTGCAAACCTGCCCAAGGGGTCGGATTGGCGCCGGCAGCAGCGTGTGAGCTGGGCAGGAGATGTCGACGTAGCTACGCTGGTGCTTTTGTAGCAGGGACAACCCTGAAGTTGTGTTGCTACTGAGAAAGAATGCAGGTTTTGGGGGGTTGTTTTGCTGTTTATTTTTCAGGGAATCCCTGCTGAAGTGCAGCATCGCTTGTCTTTCTGGTGTCCCCTTCCTCTGCCTACTGGGATATACCCACTCTTACAGGTTTTAACGAGCGTTGGGGTAACAAGGACTTGGCCACGGTTCTGTCCTAGGGATTTCTACTTTTGCTTTCCATGGTGAAAAATGGCCAGACAGATTGAGATTTTTTTTTTTTAAAAGTGTATTTAAGATAGAAATCTGTTTCTCATTGACAGTCAAATGCAAATAGAAGTAGCAACAGCTGTTGAACAGAAGATAGTTATTTCATTTTCCCCTATGTGCTTTTTAAAAAGTTTTCTTCATTTTAAAACATGTAAGTGGGCCTTGGTAGCAGGAGGGAGCTAGACACCATGCTGAGATACCACAGCATTTCTTTAGAAGCCTGTTGAGCACAGGTCTTCTACCTCAGCAATAAAGCTTAAGCCACTGAAGGCTTATCCTCATCAAAGATAATAATTTTTTTGGAAGTGCTGAAAAGTGAATCGTGCTCATTTTTTAAAGGGCTGATCCCAAGAAAAAGCAAGCATATGTTAATTTGTAGTGGTGGAGTATTGCTAAAGCTCTTTCAATAGGATAACCAAGGGCCACCGACAAAGCAGGGCTTCAGCAGCACAGCGGACATCCAGCTCTCCGGTGTTGCGAGTGCAGTGGGCTGCTGAGGTGAGAGGGTTTCTTGTAGTTTTTGGCCACAAACCAGAAACATTGGTTAGGCAGCAAAGCCAAGGGTTTTTTAAAAGACCAAGCAGCTGCCTGGTAATTGCCATGCATCCAGATGGAGGTTTTCTGGTGGTACCCGGGTAGCCAGGCAGTGTCCTGGTGAAGGAGGTTTCCTTGGGAAGACCCAGGATTCTCAGGTCTTGTTAGAGAACACAAGAAATGCCCCTCCTCTTAATGATTTTGCTGGTGTGTCCTGTGGCAGGTTTGGAGATTTTGCCGTTCTGATGCTGTTCCAAGTTGCTACACTGCGGGTGCTGAAATAACAACGTGTATCTGCTGTCATTTAATTTCTGCATCTTGGTGAAGATGTTCGGCATCTCCCTGGCATTAGAGGAAAGCCATTAATGTTCCTGGGGTCATACAGGGCAGCTGTTGTTCAGGTGAAAGAATTCCTTGTAATAAGGTGCCTCCTCAGCCATTCTGCTGGGGAAGCATAAATTTGGGAATACTGCTCTGTCGAGGACAGCGATTGCAGATGAAGCCAAAGCACATTAATGGTGATGCAGAGCACTGCTAAGAACTTGCTACATAGGTGTCTCTCCTCTTTCTTTGGGAGTACTAACATGCAGAAATGCGATTTGCATTCTGTAGTAATTTTGTGTTGCATTAATGCCTTCAATTCCTTGTCATTTTAACAAGGTGGTACTTACATACCAACATCATATATTTGAATAAAATGTCTGTGATAGCAAGAAAGGAATGGGAATATTTCACTTTCTGATTATGGTAGTGGAGGAAAGTAACTCCTCGTCCTTTTGTGTTTTATCAGTTGGATACATATGACTTGTAAATTCAGGAGCCTTATTGCTGACAAAAAAAAAAGACAAAATGGGATAAAATAAAATAATTTAATGAGTGCAATGCGGTAGACCTTAAAGTGTACTGCTTTTAAAGTGATAGAAAGTGAAAACACAAGGAGGATGTGTACGTTTTTTAACCTGTGTTGGAAACAGCAGCTCAGTTCCATGTTGGTACAACATTCCCAAGCTGATGTCATTATACTAATATTTCTCCTTGACCAAGACGAAGTTAGGGACAATTATAGAGTCGTAGAATTGTTTAGGTTGGGAAAGACCTTTAAGATCACGGAGTCCAACCATTAACCTAATACTGCCAAGTCCAGCACTAAACCATGTCCCTAAGCACCACATCTACACATCTTTTAAACAGCTCCAGGGATGGTCACTCAGCCACTTCCATGGGCAGCCTGTTCCAGTACCTAACAACTGACAACCCTTTCATGAAGAAATTTCTCTTAATATCCAAATTATATAAGATAAGGAAGCCAAACTGATGATTCTACAGTCCCTTTCCCAGTACTAACCCTAACATAGTTAATGCATATGATAGAAGCTGGATGGAGGGAGGGGAAGAAATGCTATAAAAAATGACATTGCTGATGTTTCGCTTCAGCAATTCTCACCCTGGTTCCAGTTCGGCAGGACTGAGAGCCCGTTCTGCTCGCTGCCGGCACCTTCCATGCATTGTCTTCCAGCCCTGCTTCTCCACTCATCACTCATACGTACATACATATGTACCCCTCAGATGTGATCTTTTGCTCTGAGACATGAAGGTTCTTGTGGAAGCTCACCATAGCTTTGCTCCTCTTTTGCCTGGTTAGTCCACTATATATATATATATATCTGTCTTACGTATTTCTCTCCTGTGTCAGGAGAGGGATATATAGCCTATATCTCCATCATCCATAGCTGAAGTGAGCAAAGGAATACTTTGGATTCCCTGTTTTTTTAAAGTGCATGAGCATGTCCTGAAATGAGCGGGGAAGGTGTGGTTTTTTCTTTTCCTTTTCACCTGGTTCTGGTTGGAAACGTCATTCCTTGCCATAATATCCTCAAAGTGCCCTGTTTGAGATGCAAGTAGTCCAGTCTGTGTGGCAAAGGATGGAGTTTTACAGCAGCACTTGTCACTGTAGTTAAAAGTGCCACCATTCACCTAAATCTTTTAAAGTGCCTATTTATTATTTAGATCCTCATGCTTTCTAGAGCAGTGCCCTTTCCCCACTCGTCTTCTCAATTTCTTCCATTTGGCTTGTTGTTAGTGTGAAAAATACTGCTGGAGGAGAGAAGTGTGCTGAATTAGTGCTGTGTTAATGAGCGTATTCGCTCCTCAGCCTCTTCACATAACCAGGGTATGAAGCTGCTGAGATGCTTTACTGTGGCATATGCATAATCTTTCTCTCTCAGCTGGTACGAACAAAAGCCACTTGTTGATAAGTATAGCAGCAGCATCGTCGTATGAATGTCTAATTAATAATGTTGCTGATTCTTGGCTTCAGCTTTGGTAAGTTCAGTGTGAGAATTCAGCCTTTGAAAAATCAGGTTTTGAATATCATAGTTAAGATATGAGACTGTTCTATGACTGTATTGTACTGTAGAAGAGTCATGCTCTGTCTAAATTCATCCATTCCCCCCCCAGCTCTTTATTGTAGGCCAATATATGCAGATAGATATTCTTTGTATGTTCTAGGGACCTAATTTTGTCAGGCTTACCTGAGATCTAACGTTTTGCTACTTCTCCTTCACAGAATCCGACATTGATGCTGCTACTGCAATGATGCTGTTAAATACTTCCATTCAACAAGGGATGTTGGACTGTAAGCATAAGCCATTTACTCTGTTTTTCTTCTCTGTGTACTAGCTAAATGTTTTTTCTGTAAAGTTTCAGGAAGTGAGTATGGTCTGGTTTCCAAATAGTAAGAGCAGTCAAGAAGACATTCTAGTTTGATTATTCTTTGTGCTAGCATCACCGAATTCTATAGAACCACCTTCCCCCCACCCCCTGCCCCCAGTTAATTTTGGTTTTTTTGTTCTGCAAAGTTCTTCCCCTGCCCTCTTTGCGTTAGATGGTAAGAAGACATTCTTGGCTACTTCTGCTTCTCCAGCTCTTACTTGTGATCAGTTGAAGGCTTTTGTCCTCTGTGCACGATAGTAAATGTGCAAAAGATACTATGACTCTGAAATGCTTGTGTTCAGCTTACTTTGCAGTCAGCCAGCCGCAGCATGCTCATTTTGCAGGTGAACTTATTGAAGCATTTGCTTACTGACTTATCTTGTCCTTAATAGGTGAGAAACCTCAGCCTCTGAAGGCACCTAAGAAGAGGAGTTATGGCAGCGCATTCAATCCTCCCAGTTCCATAAATTTGCAAGAAAATGATTCTGCAGCCAACAATATCGATCCGAAGGAGGATCACAACTACAGTGCCAGCAGCATGGGTTCCCAGCGCTGTGCATCTCGGTCCAGCGTGTCTTCCTTGTCCTCCCTTGATGAGGTGTATGAATTTATCTCCAAGACCAGCCATGACGGAAGCGATGGCAGCGAAGGATTTCACAGCGAAGTGGATACAGATGTTGACTATGAAGATGATCCTCTTGGAGACAGTGGCTATGCATCACAACCTTGTGTAGATACCTCTGAGGGATGTCAGCCGAACAAAGCGTTTGAGGAGTTACGTCAAGAAATCGATGAGGAATTGAAAGAAGCGGCAGGGTCTCTGCTCCACCTTGCTGGCATCCAAACGTGTTTGAGTTCCTTAATAAGTACTGCAAAGACCCACTGTCACAAGCAAAGGAAAAAATAGTATGTTTGTCAGTGTTGAATATATACATATATTTTTTTTAATTGTGGCAATACTCTTCTACTTTTACCCTTCACAAGGGAGATCAAAGCCATAAGAGGACTCATTACTTTTTTATTTTTGGCGCTAACTATAATTTAGCCATTTATTTTTAAATCACTGCCTAAAAAAGAAAAATAATCTTCTCAGATTAGAAGAGATGCATGACTTGTGAAAACCTGAAAGCATACTCCTTAATGATCTCTTTTATTTTTTTTTTTTCTTTTTAATAGTTTATTTTTTTTTCTAGAGATACGTTTATTCAGATGCACATTGTGGATCGTATTTACGTCTCTGCTGGCCCCATCTGCAGAGGAGACTCTTGCCCTGTCTAAGGGCTCTGACTTCCATGTAAAGGATTAAAAAGGAGGAGAAAAAAGAAAAGGGGGGAAGAAAAGGGTTCTGGCCTTGCTTGCCTCCTCCCACTCATCCTCTCTTCGCTCTTCTGAGACAGGTCCTGTGGAAGCGCTGGTGAAGCAGCTCTGAGTGGCTGCAGCTCTCAGCCCATCTGACACAGCAGCAGAAAACCTGTAGCACTCCAGGAGCTGCTTTCAGCAAGATGCGAAGTGCTGCCTGAAGAGTAGGGATTGGGGTTAGCTGAGGTGGGTACCACCCACAGCTTTCTCTTTTTAACTCCTTCCCCCAAATCTGCTGTGTGCAGGTCAGATCCCTGAAGGAAATCTTTTTTTTTTTTCCTTTTTTTTCCCATCTTGAGACAAATTGTCTTTTTTTTTTTGGGTGGTGTGTGTCCTTTTCATGCAGATGCACAACGTGCATACACGCACCTTGGATGTAGCCAACAGTGAAACTTGCCAAGTTTGATGTTGTCCTTGTGTTATCTTTGTGTTATGACTACTGTTGAACACGTAGTAGCTGTGCAGTCCTGCAACATCTGCCCTTCTGCCCCACTACACCAATTCAGGGGAAGAAAGGACCCAACAATTTGATGGTGCTGACAACATGGACGAGGTGGAGGCTTTAAGTGGCCAAGGTGATGAATGATGGCTGAAAAGGGAACATCTTACCCCATCATCTGAGAGACAGAATAGAATAGCTTCCTTTTGGATCAGTGAACCCTAAATTGCTTTGGGGGTTTTTGCCCCTTCCACCCATCGCTCGGGTTTCTGTGGGTGTGGTTTTTTATTTTTGGTTGGGTTTTTGGTTTGGTTTGTTTTTTTTGGTCACCTGGGCTGTCCATACCTTTTGTTTCTCATCACTGTGCCTTGTGCTTTGTGAGTCCTCTGTCAGCCTCCTGCCACATAGAGGGCATCTAGCGAGCAAGGCTTCAGCCCATGGATGTGCATCGGAGCTCAGGAGGACCTCTCTGTTCTGGGAAGAAACTCCTTCACAATTCATTTTTGCAATAAAATAATCTCTTGGTAGTTCCCAGACATCCTTTGGCCAAAAATGTTTTAGTGGTATGGTGACGTTTTTTCCCCTATTGTGTTTTGTTTGTTATTGGTGGTTGTTTGTTTGTTTTTAATCTTTTAAAATCAGTGGTAATTGCTTACATCTTCTTAGATTTTTTTATTTTTTTTTTTTAATTTTCTGATCAAAAATGGCTAAGCAGTTCTGTTGGACTGGGTTTTAACAGTACTGTAAGTATAAGGATGCCTTAAGTATGTTGCAGAATCTTATACAGCTATCAAAGGTCATCTTTTCCTGTTCCCAAAAGGTAGCAGGATGTGCCATAGATGTTCTCCCTAGCACGTGAAGCTGGTGCTTCCGGCAGGCGTTGGGCTAGCTGGTTGAAAATTAGGAGCAGAGCCACCTAGGAAACCAATACCCACTGTCTGGGTTGTTGAAAAACAGTGTTGGATCCAGCCAAAAGTTAACCTTTCCCTAATGGGGCATTTTTTCTGGCTATTTGGAGGCCTTTCTTAGATCAGTGTGGTGGTTTGTTTTGTTTTGTTTTTAAATTATTTGTCAGTCTCTTCACGAATACTGCCATAAACCGTCTACCAATGCATGAACACAGCCGTGCTGCTGAAGGTCTGTTGCTCTGAGGGCCTGTCCCAGTGCCTCTTGAAGACAACGCTGGTGCTCCCGCTGACTCAATGGCTGTTGGATCAAGCCTGAAGTATTTCAGGTTCTTTGCGTTTTGGAATTTAAAGCCAATATTATTGTTTTTGAAAGCACAAACACTAGGAAAAAAAAAAAGAGTTGCATTTTTTTGTTTTTCAATTACTTCAGTTTTAAGAATGTTTTATTTCTTGAAAGGGAAGAAAAATACTCTGCTGCATTCCTGCTTTGTGTGAACACCCGTTAGCCTACACCTGCAACAGGGCAACGTGTGTGCAGACGTGTGTGTCTTCTGGATATCACAAGTTGTGCATTAGCCGATTAGATCTGATATCACATGTGTTACTGATGGAAAGTAGGGATAAAACTCGCTATCTAAAGGAAAAATGAAGTACCAACGCAGCGGTTCTTAGGATTTGGGGGTGTGGAGATGTGAATGCTTGGTGGAACTCAAGGGTTGGCTTTTGTACCTTGATGGAAAACTGCAAAGGATTTGTTGATTTTAGTGTTGATGGGAAAACAAGGATTCAGGTACAGAGGAATGGGGTGAGCCGTGCGGGATGCTGCTGGGCGCTGCGGTCCCAGCCGCACGCTGGTGAAGAGGGGTGCTGCCTGGCTCCTGCTGAAGGTGGTTGCAGCTTTTCTGTAGCTTCCAGTGAAAGCCGGATCAAGGGCCAAGTACTCTGGAAACTGCGGTTGTATTCAGCTCCATGCTTTGGTTTGGTTCTGAATTACTTGCTTGCCCCAGATAAAATTTAAGAAGGTTAATACTTACTGGTAGTGTGGCTGTGCTACTGTTAACCTTGAAGCTGGTGATAATGACTTCAGCATTTCTGAAGGGATGGGGTTGGGATGCTAACAGTGTGTTTAATTACCATATGAAACAAGCAATAAAACCATACTAATCAGAAGTGTGCAGTGAAAGCTGCATCCAACCTTACGGCGCTCAGCCTGGGAGGACTGGAACCGTGGAAGGGGGAAGTGGAGCCACGCTCTCCACGCTTTGCTGCCTTCCCTGTCCCATTGCGAAGGAGAAGGCAGCTGATCCGTGCTCCTGACCCGTTCCACCACGTTGTCCCATGCCTCTGCCCGTGCGGTTTGGGAGGCAAAGGCTTCCAGCTCAGTTTTAGAGCTCCCCTGGTAGTGGGAGAAGAGCTGCCCTTCCTTTCGCTTACGTACCTAGCATTGGGTTTGGGTTGTTTTGCCACCTCAGTTAGAGACCCTGGTGTATATAGTATAAATGGAATATAATTAAAAGTTATTTTGATTGTTGGGTTTTGGTTTTTTGTTCAGTTTTTGTTTTTTAAGTGACATATGTAAAACGTTCATGCCAACAGTTGACTCAGATATATTTTGGCAAGAAAAGTATTAATGACCACATTCAGTTCTTTAAATACAGTGAAGAAGTGTATGAGACTCGTGTACAAGGGAGGCTGCTCTGTTCAGATAAATCTGATGTGAGTACTGTACGAACCTGTATTGGCCTTTCAGATTCCCATACTAAATTACTGCTTTTGTAAAGGTCACATCAATTGTTTTACAATCCGACTGTAAAGTCGAAGTTGTAGGGTTTGCAACTTTTCATCAGCCTGAAAGTAAATACAAGCTTTAGTTAAAGTACACTCGTACACATTAATAATGGTGTAGTCAAAATATTTATTGAAAAGGTAGAATATTTTAAATGTTGCACCTGCCATTATATCTTAAAGCACATTCTTCACACCTAACTGCCAGTGCCATTATCAAGTCTGTTTTATAAATGTACATTTCTTCAAACTAAAAAGTGCATAATTAAAAGTATTATGTTACTGCCATATAGTGATATAAAACATTTTATAATTGCCAATTCATTGTAACTATTATTTATTTAAAAGTGAATTGTAAGAATGCTTTCTGATCAAATGAACCAGAGTTGTTTTTAAACCGTTCCCGTTAGCTTGTTTCTAATGTAGCATAAGCAATGTCCTTGGGTTTGTTTAGAATAATTTTGCCAGTAGGTGACCAATTCTAACCCTTTTTCCTCCAGTTTAGTCCTTTACCCCTTTTAAAGACGATTTACAGAAGTTTAGTTTTTTGTATGCTAATCTCTGTTAATTAAAATGTTTATAAAGTTTATTTTTACCAAAGAGATGCAATTCATTATGACAAAATGTTGCAGAATAAAACTTTGTTTTATAACATTTGTGACTTTTCTGCCCACATTTTTCATTCAGATGATCAAAGGGGCTTTTCTAAAATAAACAGCATTGCAAACAAGAAAGGACTGTGTTCTCTCTTTATCTACAGACCCTGGTCTCAGGTGGTGCGCCAAGTCCCCAACCTTGCCATTTAAATCTCTTCCACAAGACTGGGCTAGTGTTAAAAGCTAAATATGTAATTCGTTGTAGGTCTCCGCTTGGTTAAGACTTGCATGCGTGTGCATGTCATCTGTACAATAACAGAACCCTATCAATCCGTTGTACAGTTTGGTTACCATCAGGTTCACCCGTAGCTGGCCCATAATATTTGAACAGCATCTTACTAAGGCAAGATTTCACCCTTTAACCTGGAAGCTAAGCTATATTTTGACACCTTGGAAATTGCTGAGATACTGCTTCATATCATTTGCCGCCTTGTGCAAAGATTTGTTTAAACAGAAATAACTTGAATATTTTCCTGATGAAAGATCTGTGGTGACTTACAGTTCTGTATTCATATCATTATGGCTAAGTTGCTTCTATGACACTCAAAAAGATCAACAGCATTGTACAGGGCAGGTAATTTTACAAGCGTGTCCCTGGATAAAGCTGCATAGGTCTTGTTTGGTATTTTTTCAGTATTTACTTTTGTTTAGATATGATTTATGGCGTCTGTTGGGTCTTTATACATCAGGCCTTACGGGAAGCACAGTGGTGGGACCACCCCTCTCTTCTTCAGCAGCAGATAAATACTCGCCCTCCCGCTTCCCACGTGCACCCCTTGCTGTGCCCGAGCAGCGTCCCCTCCAGTGCACACACACGTGCCCTTCCCGTGCCCAGGAGGCAGAACTACCACAGCGGGAAACGATACGACATGATGTTTATCTCTCTTAAGAGCGGACATTGATCCGTCTCTTCTAATTTTTTTTTAGCCTACTAGTATCACTGTGTTAAGTTTCTTCTGTAGGATCTGATGGAAATACAGTTCCTTTCGCAGTGCTTGAAGTGATACAGTAGATTTTAACAAAGGCATGCCTTCATCACCATATCAAATAATATTTAAATCACAAATTATAGAATACATATGTACTATAAATATATTTGATTTAGTGTTCGTCTTAACATACTGATAAGAGAACAACTGCTCTAATGAGTTCAGACAAAATCACAGCTATGTATCATATCTTAATGATATCTTTCTAATTGTTATCCATTATATCATGCCAAGAAAGCCTTAAGTTCATTGTTAAATTTTCCGAGAGTGTTTTCCTCTGTGACAGCTTTGCTGGGAACCCCGCTCTGTATGGAGCCACAACTCCCAAAATAAAGCATTAACTAAAGCAATTATCTGCTCACACCAGCTGTATTTTAAGGACATTTGTTGAGGAAATACTTATTTTGTGAAGATGGCTGTCTAAATTTGACACAGAATATGGCTATACTTTCACAGATCTTGAGTTTCCAGATACCACTCTTTAAGCTTAGTTTGAGTAGTCTGAAGAAATATATGAGCCGGTGTGCTTGGAGGTAATGAATCACATATCGGTATTAGTCCAGCAATGTTCCTGTGAACTTTCCCAGCATATTTGGACACAGAAACTCTCAGCCCTGTTTTCACCTGCAAAAGATGGATTTGCACCTGAGAAAGCGAAGCAATATCACCCCCTCCCCAAATGCTGAGTCTTCAGATCAGCTGGGTTCCTTGTTCTCCCTTCTCTTCCCAAGGCCCTCCTGAAGGTTCCTGCAGCTCTCAACTACTTACAGCTAAAGCAAGATTATTAACTGCCCTCTGCCAGTGTTAGTTTAAACAGCTCTTCGTTAAACATCAGTGTTTGTTTTCCTATCGCATCGTACAAAAGCGATCGTTTCACTCCTTAGGCTCTTGACTTGTTAAACAAACCAAGATGATTTGGTTTCCGTTTAGAAGACATGATCTTCGTTCCTCTTAACCACTTTTCTGTACATTGATTCCAGTTTGAATTCGGCCTGTTGGCATGTGCATGAGGAGAGCTTTTTGTAACGTGGCCTTCATACCCTCCCTGCCTTGGCAGCACCACTCTTGCCTGCTTGTCCTAGGTTTGTCATGGCCTTCACCATGCTCGCATACAGTTGACTAATCCTGTTATTATCTAATATGTCCACCTCTTCGTTATCTTCTGTCACTGTAAAACCGTGAGGAGCCAGTCAGCAGAAAGAGTTGGTAGTTTGTGACCTGGAACTGGATTTAATGAGATCTGTCCTGATCCTGACTCTTTGTGATCGCTCCTGGTAACCTTCCTGCTCACCAGGAATTCCCTTTCAGCACAGCCTGTCTGAATAAAGGAAGAAGGACAAGATTTATCAGCCGTGATATGTATTCCATCAATGCAAGTTGCAGTTCAGCTCAGCAGTTCAGTGGTTTACCTACAGGACTGTTTCTGTTTAAAACGGTGGGGACAGATCAAAGGTGTCTTTGCCTCGTGTCTGGATAGGAGATGCTACATTTGCCATCGTCACACCTCATGTGAGTCATCAGAATGTCCACCCACAATGAAGTTCTCATCTGCTCTCTTTCAATGTTCAGAGAAGAACATCTAGTTTCTTTAAACTAGGTATGTCTAGCTGAGTGTTGCTTTTATGCTGGGCACCATAATCTCCATTACCGTAGCACATTGACTTCCCAAGCCCTAATGGGCAGTACACTAGATCAGACTGAGTCCCTAATTTCTGTGTCCATTCCAAAGACGCTGGTAGCAGTTAAGCACTTGCGTACTTTCATGTCTAGAAAGGCAGGATGGTCCCTATTAGACTGACCTCAGGAGCGCTGATGTGCTCCTGTGCTTTGCAGTTGGCCGGCAGGTGTTCAGACAAATCTCTGTAGTTGCCTGTATCAACCAGCATCACTTGTAAAAATAGATTTCATGCCTTAAAGGCTTTTTTTAAAAAAATTAATTAACTTGGTGTCTTGGTTTCTTATTAACATCCAGTAGGTTCCCAGTCGTTTTAAATGCTAAAATTAGCTCAGCAAACTACATTTTCAGTTATTTTCAGTAAGGGTACATTTTATTCTCTCATAAGCTTTGTGCATGTTTTCTGAACTGCTGGTGGAGGTTTGCATGCTCTGAATACACAGTTGGACCTCCACAAATCACTGGCTTTTTTCTTTTCTTTTGGCTCTCAGTAATTTGCAAAGATTAAACATCCACCTGTTGAGTCTGACCACGGTGTGCTGGCTGAAATGACCTGCTGTTTTGCAGAGGTGTAGGCAGAGCCGAGCCATTTCAAAAGAAAAGATGTTCCCTTAAATCTCCGAGTGGCTACACAAACCTGGGTATTAACTCGAGTGCGATCGTCTTGTATGCCACCTTAAAAAAATGATGCTGCCGTGTGGCATGATGTCACCTTGACCCAATCATAACCCATTTTCTGTCAGCATAACGTTAACTCCCCAGAGAAGCATCCGCTGAGTGACAGCAGCATCCCATGCAGCCGTTGCTAGGCGACAAGATTCGGCTTTCAGCAGGATCTAATTTTAAAGTATTTAACCCTAGATCTGTCAAGGCTCATTATTTCCGATGTGGTTGTTAATCCCTACTTGTTGGTGTCCAACTTCGCAGATACCCTGTTTCTGGTAGCGTTGCTGGTTTATTTATATGTAGTGGCTCATAACAAGGAGAAGCGTAAGCACCCTGGGTCAATCGCGATACCAAATTTCATTTTAGTGCTGATCTATTAATGGAAATATGGGATGCAATTAGAGGTGGAAAAGAGTGCTTTGTCATTCTGTGAGTCTTCCTTTCTTTGCTGGCTCGTGCCAGTGGCTTGCACCTATTTTCTCTCTAAGAAATGCTGTTTTTCCAGTGAATGAATGTGTATGGAAGGGTGGCTGACAATAAAAATTAAGCATCAGTTTTTAGTAATGTTATGTGTTCTCTTCTATCTGAATTTCATCTAGGTTAAGAAGCTTTTGTCTTCTTATCTAAAACCATTCCAATAAACTGCTGTCATTTTGAAATTAAGGATTGCTCTTTTTACACTGAAAAACTTCAACTCTTTTAAAATATTACACAGAATATTTATCATGAAGTTCCAGTGAGTATTTTTTTTAATAGTTTGCTACATTTAATTCCTTTCTAAAGTGTAGAGGCCTGGAAGCCTACTCCCATATTTAAAAAAAAAAAAACAAAAAACCTGACCAACTGTGTCATTCCGTGATTATTTACTACACATCCCTGTATGTGCACTCAGGTTCACTGCTACTCTTAAAGGTATGTGATATTTCACTCAGCTGCCATGATGCTGCTTTTACTGGTCAGTATCATAACCACACACAAAAACAACCACCAACCACTGAGAAACGACCAACGCCCCACCCCTCAACGTAGTAAAACACAAAGAAAAAAAATTAGACAATACATATTTTTAAAAATGCTTATACAGTCCATCTCAGCCTCGTAATCCTCCCTAAGATTATCCCTCCTTCCATTGTCCAGATTCAAAACCGACACTGCTTTGCTCCTCATGCTGTTTCTCCTTTCCAGTTCATACAAATCCACAAAGACAAACCTGTCTCCTCCAAAGCATTTTTCCCAGCAGACAATTTGATTGTAATACTCCCCCGCTGCCTTTCGATCCTCCCAGGGCATCCCCCCTTCCACTGCTTCAAGTTCACATTTCCCATCTCTGGGCTTGTGATGTACAAGTAACAGTTTATCGCCCCCTCCTTCTCCATGGCATGTTGTGCCTTCTCCCTGTGCTGTTGGTGAGGAACCCTGCCCCACATCTCCTCCATGCCTCTTCTTTTTCCATGACAGTCTTTATGCACCAAAGACCAGGCTTTAGCTCATTCCAAAAGTGCAAATTGTTTCTGAAGGTGCCACAAGCTTTTTAAAAAATAGTTAAAAAAAAAAACAAACAACAAAAACTTCATTAACAGGAGCAATTCTGATTAAAATGTTTGCAAACCTACTGGTAAATCTTCCAGATCTCTCTCCTTTCTCCACTCATGTGTCTGTCTCTGGAGATCTGAGAAAACTAAGACAAACCCATGCCGTCTTTGCTGCAGGTACCAGCTCCTGGTTTGCTGATGTTACTCACAAAGGCTTGCAGGTCTGTGTCCGCACCTGGTGTACGTGAAAGAGCATCCACTTCTCGCTGTACAGTCTTCATAATGCTCCTTCTCAATTCAGTCTTTTTCTCTATGAAACGAACATTTTGTCTCTCTGGAATTAAAGTACATGGATTTTATGCTTCTTTCTCCACCAAACATGGAAGACTCCAGACTCTGAGCGCAGGTAGTCTCAGCTGGGCCGTGTTTCTCAGCTATGGGCCCTGCAAACATAAAGGAAAGCAGGAAACAAGGCTGTAGAAGATGTGCAGACCTTCAATAAAAGATGGCAGAGCTAGGGAAGAGGTTTCATCTTCCTGGAAGAGAGGGAATTCTGCATTCAGAAGAAAAAACAAAACAAAACATAAACCTTTTCAGCTGTAAGTTTTGCTGTTTTATAGAGTGGACTAGATGATCTTTCGAGGTCCCTTCCAATCCTGACATTCTGTGAATGTCACGAAGGGTTTGTTGTGAAGACACAGAAATTGCTCCTGTTGCACCAAGCGCCAGTATGTGTTGTACCTGAGCTGAACCTGAGCTGCCAAGTCAACTCTCAATTATTACAGGCAGCTGCCTGCTCAGTTTTTCCATTTTCTCGTTCTCAGCAACTTATTTTTACACAAAAGCACCACTCCCCTGGCCACACACACACCCTATAGATGACTCAAGCTATTTATCCTATGGGCTGGGAAGGGACGCGAGAGACAGAGAGACTTGTTTTAATTTCTATTTTTAAATGTCACAGAAACACTGAAATTATCATAATGAAGATTACAAATAATTAAAAGAAACTGTTCTGTGAAGTGCATATCTGTACATGCATATACATTTTTTTGAGTACTTGGCAATTTAAAAAAATCAGCAGAACAACTGGGTTTCGAAAGAGGTGAAAGGTTATACATAATGAACAGTTTGTTACAGTCACCATGAGAAATAACAAGCGCATATCGCGAGTACATATCCTGCTGTTCATACTTGCCGTTGCTAAGATAACAGAAACAAAACACCGGTTTAGGGTGTTTGCAGCTTCCGAGGATGTGGTTTATGCATTGCTGGTGATAGTCTGCTGACTATGGCTCCCTTCCAATCATTTTTTATTATTTTTCCGGATCGTAGAAACCCTTTTTGTTGTGAATACTTGTAAGCATGTGATGACAATGAAGTTTGTTTTCCCAAAGCACAGAAAACATCCTGGATTATTCAAAATATATTCCTTGTTTGTTTCTCTACTTGCACCTATTCACAGAGTATGTGAGTACAAGTTCTGTCTAACTGGGTAGAAGGGACGGCACTGTTTGGGCAGGGAAGGGAGAATAAAAGAGCTCGAAAACAGAACACATTGAAACAATCACGGTAATTCTTAAATAAATTACTTGTCTTGAGACAGTATCTAAAATTCAACACCCATTATGCTAGCTGTTAGGTACAAACATAAGAAAAGGACAGGTTCTGTTCCCATGTGTACCCCTGGCTCTTTGTTCTTCCCCATGAAAGCCAACAAAGACAAGCAAAAATGCTGTGATCCTTGTAAGATATTTCCTTGCTCAACACATCATGTTTTTCTTGCATTAAGCTCTGCTGCCGTAACGTGTACTAAGATCACGTGGATGGATTTGCAGAAGGTATTATTTTGGGGGTTCTGTGGCAACCACCCCATGCCGCTCGGCATTTCAGTCAGTTGAACTCTTCTCGCTCTGAACTTCTGGTGACAGGATCAGCCTCTGCGGTGACACGCGGAGTTGCTGACACGGAAGCATTACGACACCACGCTGCAGCAACTCGCATTGTGCGCCTCTCCAGCGCAGCGCTTGGACAGACTTGCTCTCTAGGGAGAGATGAGCTTTAGGGAAGCGCTTGCGAGGAAACAGCGCAATACAGACATTTTTGTTCACAGCTGAAAGCAGGGGAAGTAGCACTGCAGCTGCAATGACAAATCAAAAGGATTAATCTGAGAACTTCCTATGACTAAGTAAAAAAAAAACAAACAACCAAACCAACAACAAAACCAAACATAAGCCACATAACTTTATTACCTGTATGTCTGGGGAACTTTGACTCAAGCTGTTCACCAAGTACCATCATGGAATGGTGATAAATCATATTATATGCTCCTAACATTATAGGGACTCCAGGATCCATGAAACTAAGAGGCAGGACAACTTTAAAATACGAGAAGCTGGCCTGATGCTTTAAATACATTGAAACAGGGCTGTTCTGATGAGCCTAAAAATCCTGCAGGCAGCTCTCGGCCTTACAGTCCTTAAGTGGGAAAAGCACCCATTTTTTATTCCCTCCGTCCACTTGTGTTTTAAGAAACTGGCATTACCTCCTATGATAAATGCCCTGTACAATGTATATGTAGATCTTGCCATTCTGGATGGATGCAGGCAAATAAATTCTCCGTTCCCCCATCCTGAATGCTGGCTGTCCAGTCAGAAACACCGCTGTGGTCCGTGGGAGAGCAATTCATCCTGCTCCAGCTAGGCGCTGTAATTCCCTCAGCTCCCTTTCCCAGCTTTCAGCTGTGAGACCTCTCTGCAGCATTTACTGCGCCAGATACAAGGAGAAAATTTTATCACAAAAGCATCTTTGAACGCAGCACAAACTGGGAGTACTGTATTTTGCAAAGTATGTTCAAAGCATTTCAAGCTAATATTTCATGAAAGTCATATCCTGGAAAATGCAAACCTAAAAATACAGGCTTAGAATAACTGTAAAGGTTTTTAATAATTTTTCAGTAGAAATTTTACTGCACTGTCATGTGAGGACATACCATGCAAGGTATGTTGCCTGTTAACCCTGATGTGCTGAACACCAACTGCAAACTCCATTTACTTTGCTAAGGGCTTCTGCAGGGAACAAAAAACGGAGTAGAAGAGGTAGCCCATCATGGCTCTAATATTAAAATCTAGAGCTGCCTTATTTCTTATTCCAGTATTGCTACTTAAGCTCTTTTGGTCATGCAGAACAGCAGCAAGACCATTTAGATGAACAGTGACAAGATGTGTTTTGCTTTTTTCCCTTTTTAAATTTCCTAAAAATGTGCAGTCTCTGTTCTTGGCAAAATGGATCAGTGACATCTCCTCCAACATTAAGACTTCCTGTGGAGACAGAAACATATTTAATTATCTGGCCACCATATCATATTTAGTGCTTGCCAACTCCATTACTGTGACAAGCAAAATAATAGCGCGCACCATCGAAGCCTCAAGACTAAGGAATAGGATTAGTTCCTGTTACAGTCACCTACTATCTCCTCCTAAAGGGAAACAAAGAGAAAAGAAGGTAAGGAAATGATGATTTAGCATCTCTAGCAGTACCCACTCCTGAGGAAAGGCTATGGAGACACCATGCTTAAATCAAGTGGAAAAAATGATACCATGAAAACCGAACAAAAATAATAATGTGCTGTTGCATGTCTATCCTAGACCAGGAAGCCCTTAACCTGCAAATCACCGGATGCTCAGCATATACTGCTGAAGTATCATCACATTTTTGCTTTATTATTTTTTTCTTTCCTCATGTTTCCAGTCATTTTCAGACACAAAATCCTGCATTTGCTGGATGTCTGGCAGGACCAAACACACCTACTATGATGTCTTCATGTTCTGCTTAAAGAGCGCTGCTGGTATATACGCATTTAAATGTTTGGCAAATCCGAGGATAGAGAAGAACAGGACAATCAAGAGCACGGTCCGAGCAATCTCTGAAGGACGATGCCTGAGTGGTGAGGCTGAAAGCAGGTTCTGAAACAAAGGAGCCTGCAGGCTGGAGGCAGCACAGCAGCCCCCCGGAACCACCGGGTGCAGATACTCAGAATGACCCCCAAGCCTGTGGAGCTCGAGTTTGCACCGCGGGCCCGGCGGGAACACACGGCTCACCCGCGTCCCCTCCGCCAGGATAACGGCGGGGAAGGCCGAACGCAGCAGGAAGCGACAGACGCTGCCACCGACTAATCCCATCCCTGCCACTCGCTGCAAACCATGAGGAACCACCTCGCCGCCTTTTGTTTCACTTATTCACCGGTGGATCCGCCCCCACACACGGGCCGCGGGACCGGCCGGGCCCCTGCTGACCCCCCCCGGCGCCGCCTCCGCACGCCCGGAGCCGCAGGCCCGAGCGCGGGGCGCCCCCTAGCGACAGCCCTGACTAGGCCGGGGGCCGCGGCCCCGGCGCTCTGCCCGGGCAGGGACGGCTCCGGCGCAGCACCCGCCGCTGTCCGCGTCGCGATCCGCGACGTGAGCACCCCGGCCGCCGCCCCCGGGCTCCCCGGCCGCCCCCGCTCGGCCGGACGCTGCTCCGAGCGCGGCCGATGCTTTTTGAGCGGCGCGGGGCCCCGTAGGCTCCAGGCCGCGCGGGGCCCGGCGGCTGTTACTATGGCAACGGAGGCGGCTGCGCTCCCCGTCACGTGGTACGGCCCGCCCCCTCTCGCGGCCCCGCTCACCCCCGTGCCGCCATCTTGGAAGTTGCGTCAAGATGGTGGCGCCGGCGACTTAAGCTCCGCCCCCCCGACCATGTGGGTGGTCTCGTAGCGTCATCACGCTCCCGCCGCCTGAACCCGGAAGTGCGTCGTCCCTTGGCGGGCGTGCGGGGCCGGGGCCCGGGCCCGCGTCCGCCCCGAGCTGGCGGGGCCATGGCGGCCGCCGCGGAGCTGCAGGGGAAGTACCAGAAGCTGGCTCAGGAGTACTCCAAGGTACCAGGCGCCAGAGCCCGTCCCCGATGCTCCGCGAGCGGCGGCCTCCGCCCCCAGCCGGTGCCGCCCCCTCCAGCCGCTCCCTGCGCGCGGGCTCGGGCCGTTACGCGCCCAACAGCCGCTCTGAGGGGAGGGACCTTCCCGCCCGGGTGCGGGTTGGCGGGGCCGGAGCCCTCCAGCCGGAGCGGGGCTGCTCAGGGCTGGAACGCAGCTCTGTGTGGTAGCGCTAAGTGCGGGGGCCCGAGGCTGCCTGCTCTGGGGCGAGGTGGGGGCGGATTTGGCCAGCAGAGGAGCTGCGGGCTCGCCGGTGCCGGGGGAGCACAGCGCTGCCCAGTGCCGGCTGAGCAGCAAAGCGGCCTCGTCTGCAAAGCACCGAGTAGGACGGCGGGCTCAGCTATGGCAGGGAAGCCAAGCTATCAGTGCTTGCCCTTCCTGCTCCACTTCCCAGCCAGGCGTGGGGCTCTTGTTCTGGTATCCCACTCATGGACTCTGAGTTTGCTTTGTCTGGTGGGTGTAGGAGTCGAGCGGTACTTGCAGTGGTGTTGCAGTGTCCTGGGAGCGAGGACACTCGATTTCATACTTGCCTCATGTCTGTTCCCAGTCTTCTGCAGCTGCCCTGGGTGACTTTGCTTCCCGTTTCTGGTGCTGCTTAACAGAGTATTTGTGAACACTTCTGGCCCATAGCAGAGAATGTCTTTCTAAGGTGCTTGAGGTGACTTTTTAAATGGTGGAGACCTGATTAACACAGAACTGTTCATTCTTGTTTCTTCACTAAAAGGAAGAGGAAACTGATGGTCTTGAATGGCATAATTCTTCAACGACCTTGGTAAAGAAAGCCAGCACTTTGGTTTTGTGTAGCCCAGCATCAAAGTGTTTGGCAAAAGGCACTTGACTGTATTTGACACCTTTCTCTAAATTACAGACTGATGTATTTTTAAATACTGTTGTCCTTGGAACTGCTATAAAAAAAAACTGTGCAGAATCTAAATTGTTCACAGATATATTTTTTTTTAATGCTTGCACAAAATCATTTTAAGAAAGCAGAATTCACTTTGAGGCTTTGTAGGTCACAGAGTTCATATTTCATGTTGCTTTCTACAGTGGCTCTGCTGTACCTTGGCTCAGGATAAGGTAATTGAGGGACTTTATTTGATTCCTGAATGAAATTTTGAGATGTGGGCTTTTGATTATAGCTTGTGAAAGTTCTAGCTGCTGGATCCTCTTTCTTTTAGTATCATGGTGTCTAAAGCCTTTCTTTGAACTTCCGCCTTGCAACTTGAAGCTGGTGGTGTTTCTTGGATTCTTCATGGGAACTATTTCTGGGCTTCATCCCGCTCCTTGTGCAACAACTTCAGGGCATTGTCGATTTGTGGATAAATTTCCTATTTCTGTAAATGATCAGTTGTTCAATTGGCTGTTTGTGTGCAGGTAGAAATGGAGACTAGCACTGGGAAACTATTTGCCTGTTCACTTAATCATGTTGTGGAAGCCAAAGGCAGAGGTAGACACTCAAGGAGTGCCAAGGGACGTACCTGCGAAAGGATTGTGTTCTCCCTTAGTTTATGGCACAGTCCAGAAGATGGATGTGTATTTTCAGAGTCTTCTTTGCCTCAGGTTTCAGCTTCTGTCTCTCTTGCACAACCCTGAAGGAAGTAATGGTCAAAAGGCTCTTTCAACTTGTGACAGCCTTTGATGGGTCACCCTTCAGCTTGGCTATCTCAGTGCAACACGACTGAGCTAGATTATTCACTGCATTTGACACGTTCCTGCGTTAGTAGCTGTGGAGGAAAAAAAGGCATAGAAGACCACTGCTTTTTCTTGCTTTGAAGTCTTTCTGTGGTGCTCTTGCAAGTTTCTTCTCTTGCCTTTGTGATGCCTGAGCAGCACAGTGGGAATACTGCAGAGCGAAGCCTGTGCTTAGTAATGTCAACTGACTTTTGACCTTTCAAATATATTCAGTCATCAGACTGAAAAGATTAGCCGTTGCTGTTTTACAATGAATCTCGCCTTTTATGCGCCTGCCAGAGGTATTCCCAAACACTATACAAACCCTTTTAATTTATATCTGCAACAGCTGGACTCAAGCATGTCAAATGAATACAGACTGCCCTTGAAGAAACCAGGATTGAAGGAATGAGAAGATGGAACTGTTGGTATCCTCATTGCTGCAGGGTATAGGTACTCTGTGAAGTGACTGGGAAATAGATTTCTTGAGTATCACTTTCCACCACAGGGATTTTAGCTCAGATTTGTGATAAGTAAGATAAGTAAGTCCTAGAGGGCTTTTTCTTCTGTGCTGTGTTTTTTCCTGAAGTGTTTGTCAAGCTGTTCTCTCTAGATTATCTGTTGCTACTGGTAATGAGTATTTTTGAATTGGAATATAATTAAGCTCTTCTGGAATTGACACAGATTTTGACTTTGTTGTGAGCCGTGCTTATGTTCCAGGACCTGTCATGAACAGTTTTGGGGAGAAGAGAGGAGAAACAGAAATAGTACTGAATATGGGCAAGAACTTGATCAGTCAAGGAAGAAATTGCAACTTTTCCATATTAGTTCAATGTTCTTCAAACCTTAACTATATTTGAGTAACTGATATTCCAAGATTTTATTGAGAAAGAATTATCTTCTATTTTACCAAAATATTCAGATAGTAAAGCACCTTCTTGTTTCTTGGCAGTTTAGGATATGAATTGGATAATTTTTTCAACCTGGTACCACTACTGTCTACCTCAGCAGAATACTTTGCAAAGCATACGCAACTGATGCTCTCATGAGAGAATATGATGCACATATTTCTTTGTCTTGCATTGTTATTTGCATTTTCTATTTTTCAGCTTCGAGCTCAGAACCAAGTACTGAAAAAAGGGGTTGTGGATGAACAAGCGAACTCTGCTTCTCTGAAGGTAATCTCTAAAACCTGCTCATGTCAGATGTATTAAGCTGTCACAAAACAGGTAAATGTGAGGGGTAAATGGGAATACTTTTAAATCAAAGTATTGCAATTAAAACAATGAGGAAGGAGCCTGATTTAGTAAAAGAATGTCTGTTCTGCAACTAGTTTTCATTGTTCTCTGCAGGTTTTTACTTTTTAAAAGTGGAAGGTTGCTTCTTCGTTAATAACTTATAGAATGAAGCACCTGCTTGAGTGTGATCTGTGGGCAGCTCAAGGAAGTGAAATCTGTGTTTTAGTTAAAAAGCAATACTTTTTACTTCTTCAGTGTTCAAATAGTGAAGAAAGCAATTTTTAATGTGTTTTTTTTAAAATGTAATACTTCTTATTAAAAGCATGCGTTGAAAGTAAGCGTGAAATTTTAAAATTAAACTTTTTGGTCATTCAGGAGCAACTGAAGATGAAGGATCAATCACTGAGGAAACTGCAACAAGAAATGGACAGCTTGACCTTTCGAAATCAGCAGCTTGCCAAGCGAGTGGAGTTACTTCAGGATGAACTTGCATTAAGTGAAACAAGGGGCAAGAAGAACAAAGTATGTGCTAAAGGCAAAAAAAATCTTGCTTAGCAGATGTCTGTAGTTACACTTATACAGTCCTAAAATTACATTCAGCTCTTTGAAGGCAACTGTGAGGTTTATGTGGCCCTTGGTGAAAATGAGTTTGACTCTCCTGCTGTAGGGCCTTAACTGTATGTAAATTGTATTGAACACACCCCCACTAAATTTCATGTCACCCTTACTTCAGAGACTTGCCATTGAGAGACCATGTAAATCACGTCTAAAACTATATAGACTAAAGTTCAGAAAACTGTTTAGATTAAGATTGGGATAGATTACCTGTGTTACACTGCAATCCTTCTAGAAGGAGGAGAAGATATGCCTGTATCTCAGGTGTTCATAGGCTGACATCAAATGCGGAGATAGCTTAGCTGTCCCAAACACTTGACGTTCACTGTTAAGTTTAAATGTAAACAGTCTTCATTTTGATTGATGATGGTGCTACCTTTGTTCAGCAGTGTGGGATTTGCTGGTGGTCTCTTGGGTCTTTTGGATGAAATGGCTGGCAAATGAGGAAACAGTTGGCAGAGAGATATCTGCATTCTCAGGGTAGTTGGTGGACAGTGAAGACCGTGTGTTTTCCAGTGCCACCTCATGCCGCAGCCCACTGTGGGATAGTGGTTATTCCTGGTCCCTGCTGAGACCAGACCAGTTTACACCTGAACACTTGGTGGGAGCAGATGTGCCTTAAGCACAGCTGCCAAAACAAATAAGCCTGTGTGTGTGTAGGGCTTCATATTACGGGCTGCATGGAATCATGCAAGATTCAAATGATGTCAAATGGGCACCTGCCCCTACAAGCAATTTCCTGTGTGTGTGGGTGTGATGCCTGAGCAGAGGCTTTCCTGAGTCCTTATTGAGTTAGTGTTCTACCACTCCACTGTAACAACAGTGTGAAGGAAAATGTGCTGCTTTTAGGCTCATGCTGTGTGCAATATCACAGAATCACGGAATGTTAAGGATTGGAATATGTGTAGCTTTGGATATATTAATCAATGTAAGAAAGAGATATACTCATCTCTATTGAGAGTTTGCAATGGTAAGTGCTTTCATATGCTTGGACATGGGCTTTGGGATACCTGCAAAGATTTGGAGATAATGAATGCATTTTATTTTCTTTTAGAAAAGTGCAGAATCCTCATCTCAGTTGAGTCAAGAGCAGAAAAGTGTCTTCAATGAAGATCTTCAGAAGAAGATAGAAGAGAATGAACGACTACATATACTTGTGAGTGAAACTTTTCTTAGCCTTTCTTTTTAGTTGAGAAAACTGGTCACATTAAGAAAGATAGAGAAAAGAAAATGCCATCTGAAAACTAGTGAGTTTTGAAGCTTAGTTGTATGCAAAATGGTAGATTAGATCAGGTAACTTGTTTATAAAGATGTTCACTGGACAAATGAGAAAGTATTTTGACTTTAGGTTCTTAAGACAGCATGTGGAATAACTTGCATAATATGTGTTTTCTCATTTAGGTTTTTAACTTCTGGTGATGCTTAGCCACCTTACTGAAAATAGCCATATAGTTGGTACTGGGTTGAAATTTTTTAGTTCACTGTTTCAAAATTGCCTTAAAGCTTGAAATATTTCCTGCAAGTTGTGATAATTAAGTCTGGAGTTACTTTACTGAAATGGAATGCATTTTACTTCAGTTTAGAAAACCTGAGAAAAATCTATGGCTCAAGTTTAATTTTTTAGGTGTATACTATTAATGAGCAATATATTTAAGGAATGCTTGGTACTACAAAACTTTAATAAATACAGTGTGCTTTTTCCCTTGAATCTTTTCTATGTAAATACCATCATAAAATGTGTATTTATATGAGAAATAGTACTTATTATTTATCTGGACTAGCTAATTGGTATAACTCATACGACTAGATTGTGTAGTAAAATGAAGCTTTCATATGAACTCTGCTTCTCTTCTTTTAGTTCTTTGAAGCAGATGAGCAACACAAACGTTTAGAAGCGGAGCTGAGAACTAGACTTGAGGTTTTGGAAACTGATGCTGCCCAGCATCAAGCTGTGGTAGACAGTTTAACAAGGAAATACACGGATACCATAGAAAAGCTGCAGAATGATAAAGCCAAATTAGAAGTAAGGAATTTTCCTCTTACTTGCAAGTTTGAAAAGTTCTGAAATGAAATATCTTGCTATGTCAGTACTTACATTGTGAGATTATCTTCTTGCATAAAGATCAAGTCTCAGACACTAGAAAGAGAAGCTAAGGACTGTAGGCTTCGAACTGAAGAATGGTAAGTGTTTTTATTTAATATAATGACAAATTCATTTAAAGAAATAAATGCTGTAAAAGATTAACTGGTTTATTTTTAGAGAATAATACCTTAAAAACACAAAACAAAACCACAACACCTTGAAACTCAAAATTCTGGACAACAGCACATAAACATCAAGACTGCAGGTTAGACTTCTTTTCCTTCTGCTGAGTGTGTAACTAGACAATCAATTCCACAGATTCAACTTTCAGTAAGAGCAGTTATCTCAAACTCTTTTGAATAGCTGTGAAGGTGATGAAAGCTTGAAGAATTTATTTGTAATGGATTTCTAGAAAAAGTAAAGAAACTACTGAACTTGTATGAAGCAAAGATTTGTGAGATTTTTATGAACTGCTTTTAAAAATGAAGCTTCAGTAAGATATACTGAGACAACTGGCTGGAAAGAATTTCAAAAAATCCCCCTCCACTCCAAAGGCTTCTTGAGCAATCGCTTTTGCCTCAGGTATAACAAGCTCAGCTAGAATATTTGAAAGTTTGTACTGAGGGATTGTATTGTTAGTTTTGGAATAGCTTCATTATCTTGAAGACACATTGTAGAAAATAGGAAGAAATTGAGGACTGTGGGCCAAACCAAATTATGGTGCACTTCCCTGAAGTTCATTATTAAGGTGCATTTTTTTAAAGATATATGTGCAGTATAGATATTTAATGGATAAAATGCATAGTGAATGATCAGATGAGTTCCTTCTTTCAAATGGTAACCTTGGAGCATATATTTTAGCTATTTTGGTAGATGTGAAGATACTTGAATTCCAATTACTCTCTTCTAATACAGGTCAGGGTTTCACTAAGAATGACTTGCAAAAGAGGATGAAAGCTGTGGTTTGCTGCTGTTTTGCTTTTTTTGTGGGGTTTGAAAAACAGTATAGTCTTGATCTGCTGGTGTTCAGAGCTTGTCCATCATGTTCTATGACGACTGAGTAGTTACTGTAAGAAATTGTCCCTACTGTCTTAAGAAGGGAGGCTTCTAAAAAATACTAAAGCCTGACACTATTTTAAATACTGAAATCGGTATCTAATGCACACGTGACAGAAGGTGTCTTTGAGAGCACTGCTCTTCTGTTTTCCCTACTCTTTCAAGGGAAGGGATCCATTTGTCTCCAACACCCATACTTTATTTGGGAAAGCCAGGGGATATGAGACTTGACAGTCTGCATGCCTTGAAAATTAAAGGACAGAATGTAAAACAAAACATATCACGCTGCTTGTTTGCCATTCCTTTATAGTACAGAAAGAAAACATAATCCATACTTTTGCAGTTTGTCTGTGAGTTTATTTTCTATCATGCCAAATGCTACTGTGGTTCATGCTGTACGGTTTCTATGCAATTTTGGAGCTGCTGTACAAGATAAATCTTTGTTAATGTGTGTGAGCTACTTATTGGCCAGTTTCTTCATATCCTACTTGTCTATTTTTGATTACTTTTCCTTGTTAGTCCTGATGAATTTCCATTTATCAGTGTTTTTATAAAAAGGGAAAAAACTGTCACTTTGACACCTTCCCCCACCCTCTGCTATATGAGCAGGAGTTCTAGATGTCAAACAGGAAGCAAAACAGTGAAGAATTTGGGGGCCTAAGTTGGGTAAGGTGTGGAATTTGGTCTGAATCAATATGCAGGAATCTTTGACGTATATACATGTATAATGCTGGAGTATGTTACTATTAATCTTAATAATCTATACTAATGATATTGGTAATCTTAATAACTAAGGCTCACATCTATGTACACAATCAAATGCAAGTGAAGCAGATCTAGAGAAAAATCTATTTTGAATGCGTCAGAAACGTAATCGCCAAGTCTTGTTGGAATGAGCCGTGTCATACCAGGGTTCAGATATGGGGGTTTCAAAGGCTTGTGAGGTATTTCTAATAGTGATGTGACATAGTTAACTGAGTTATCAACAACTTACTGCTTGCATATTGGAATACTGCATTGGATATCTTGTAACTATTTTAAAGGCCCTTTTGCGTTCCCATTCAAATTCCAGTAGAAAATATTACTTTCATGTAGCTTTTACAGTAATTGCAGAACTGGAAAATAATGTAAAGATTAACTCTGAAGTCAGTTTAGCTTCTCAATGGAATTTAGCAAATACAACAGTTTATGGCATCTTTCACTGCATTTCCTAGGGATTAAAATACTGTGCCATGTATTAAATAAAGGAGGAAAAGTTATTCCTGTTGTCCTAATTTGATCTAACTTCTAGGAGATAGATACCTGTATACTCAATGGATGCCTATGGTGAGCTGGGATATTGGTGATACAGGTGAAATTTTAAAGGTTTACAATATATGTGTGTGTGTGTGGTTTTTTGTTTTGTCTTTTTGTTATTTAGCCAGCAACAGTTAAAGAATCTTCAAGCAGCTTTGGGCAGTAGACTGGAAGAATCTCTATGCATAATCAATGAAAAAGTACCTTCTAATGACACAAGTATGTATTGCCTTGGTTTCTTGTTTAATTTTGGGTACCCATCTGGAGGAAGTACTCGTTATGAATTAAAATGTATTAGCTGTAAGAAATATTGGACATCTGAACAGACTCCTGGAGGTAATTGTAATAAATATTCATAAGACTCATCATAATCTCATCTAGCGATCTTAAAATTTCAAGTTTTTAGATAAATAGTTCTCTCTAATGAAAATTAAAACTTTTAAAAGCTTTTGAGTAATTTGCCACTTGTCTTGCTTAGTGTTGATAGAATATTGTAAAGGATGAAGGAACGCTGTCAATTTACTGTTTTCTTCATGAAGATTTCCTTAGTTACTCATCTCAGACTATTATTTTTTGACAGGATGTATTAAAGAATTACAGTAAGATGGGGATAAACTAGTGGCTGCAGAGGTGTTGACTTTGAGGCATTGCATCAGTAATGGTCTGCACTTATTATTAGTGGGAAGTCTGCCAGCGTGGCTCATGTCTGGTCAGAGGACACTCAGCCTAGTTCTTACCTGTGGTTTGTCTCAAACTTTTTCGTCTTTTCGCAGGGGGGAGGGGAAACCTTTGAATTTTGGGGACCTTTGCCTGAAGCAACCTTTTTTCCTTGCCTTTTTTTTTTTCCCTCTGCTTCCTTTCCAACAGTTACTAGATAAACCGAAGCGCAGCAGACACTAGAAGTTCGGAGTGCTCAGCCTGTGCGTTGCTTTGGTGCAAGAGTTGGTTAGTTTGTGCCAGATCAGTGCTGCATGCTGTCTGTTTTTGTAAACAGCTTGAACACAAGGCTGTACTGGGCCAGGCAGCAGTCTGTACTCTCCTGCAGTGAGACTGGGAGGACCTGGAATAGTGAAAAAAGACTGAAAGTAGTGAAGAAGGAGCAGAGGAGTGAAAACGGGCTGTTGAATTTCCAGTGGGTTTTATTCGCAGCTTTTGCATTTTTCCTTCTGTTTAAAACTTGGTGGCAGTGTTTCGAATAGCCTTAGGTTCTCTGAAAGCTGATCTGTTGTGTACTGCAGGAATAAGCCTTCTGAGTTCTCCACTGGGTTGGCAATGCAGTGAGTCTCAGCTTAGAAACACCAGATCATTTTTTCTTTAGGATATGTTGACTCTCATACAGCATGTTATGCATAGGTGTTGGTGCCTGGAGTTGATATCCTTTTAACTTCCTTCCTCTCACAAAGATCATTTTGCCTGGCATCTCTTTGCCTATTTCTGCTTCTCTGGCTTCTTCAGCTCTTCTTCTTTTTTTTTTTTTTACAGGTAGTTATCATTGTAGTGAGAACTTCACAGATAAATTATCTGCTCACTCAGCTGCCATAGCATTATGTTTTCACTTGTGTAGAAAACACTACAAATGTTGGATGGCTCCTTAGTGGTAGAAGAATGAAAGTCAGGAAGTGTCTGTTGTGGATTGCAACTGTCTTGCTGTAGGCTCTGTAATTGATTTTAAGTGTTAACTAGCAGCTGGCTTCAGTTCCAGTAACAGTCAAATGACTTGTTGTCTGCTAAGCATGATTTTGAGAATAGAAAGATAAAAGCTTTCTGAAGCACTTACCACAAGTAAGAATCAGTAATTTTGGACAGAGTTTTTTGTTCTGAATGCAACTACATCTTCCCATGTGTTAATTGCTGAATGTGAATGATATAAAAGGAATTAGAAACTGTTAATTTCTTTTGTGTTCAAATTTTAAACTGAAGTGGTAATTATTCCATTTAATTGAGAATGGATGTGATTACTTTTAAACCTATAAGACTTTGTAACCTGTTCTCTAGGTGCAAATATCCCTCTACCTCTTTAAAACTTGTGCCTGTTTGTAGTTGAATAATCATTCTGGTTGCTCTGTAACCAGAATAGAATGCTGAAATGTGTGGAGAGTACATCCTCGTCTAAATGATCAATAAACCAAGTACACACAGGAGCTTTATTTAAAAGAAAAAAAAAGAAAAAAGGCAAACCATTAAAAAATATATTAATCTTATTTGGCAGTCCCTGGAATGTAACTGAAATTTGAAGATCATCTTGAATGCTTTAAGGTTGTTTTTTTTTTTTTTAAGGGTTTTTTTTTTTTAAAAGATGAATACTGTTCTTTTACGCAAGAGGATTCTGCTATTAGCTATCAAATTCAGGGTGTTCAGATGGTTAAATTTGACTTAGGATCTGAGGCAAGTATGGAAGTGCTTTCTCTTCACCTGGTCACAGTAACGATTCTTAAGCAAGGATGTAAGGATGTTCAGGTGTACTTTACTGAAGCCAGTTGTTTGTATCTTTTTAGTTAATATTATTTTAACTGTAATATTACTGCAATGAAATTTTGTGTTTAAGAAAGTCATGATTTAACAATAACTGTGTTTTAAAAGCAAAATTTAGTAAGTGCATTTAACTCAGTTTTTGTCCTGTAGGATCTAATCAATACAATGCTCTGAATGTACCATTGCACAACAGAAGATATCAGGTAAGCACTTTTTATGGCTATGTATGCAAAGATGCAACTTTCTGCACAGGTATTCAATAAAACCAATAATTTTAGTGGCCTGAAATGGCAGAAGATAGGCTATCTCACACCTATCATAATATTCCAAGGAAATTCTGTTCCCAAAGCCTCACTGGTTGTATGAAATACAAACATACTTTGTTCGTCATAGGAAAACATGCCCTTCTGTGTGGCATTGTCGCTTATTCATAAACTTTAAAAATTAAGTTAAAGATAATTACTGCTATGTATTTCAGGCTGAGCTAGTAAAAAGAAATCATTGTTAGCAATTTTTTGTATCCAACCATAGAATTTTTTCAAATTTAAATAGGTGCATGTCCAATATAATGATTTTATAACTGTCTTTACAGCTGAAGTTACGAGATCTCGCTGGCCAGGCGCTGGCTTTTGTTCAAGAACTTGTAACAGCTCTTTTGAACTTCCATACGTACACTGAGCAGAGGGTACAGATCTTTCCCATTGATTCTGCAACAGACACCATATCGCCATTAAATCAAAAGGTAAAGCTTACAGATTTCAGCTACAAGTATATTTAGTTATCTAGACTTTTGTGAGTGAATAATCTTAGTCATGCAGACTTCTGCAGCTTTTACTGGGATGCTATGAGTGTGTTCCTGAGAGGCAGCCTCTCCTGCATGAGAAGTCTTTTCTGTTGGGTGAATTCTCTGAATGTGGGTGAAGGTACGTTGCTGCAGAGAATCCTTTTCCCCTGTGCCTCAAGACTTTGCTTTTTAAGTGCTAAATTAAAGTACATTTGTCAAAAATTCAGCTGGCTTATTTTAAAATACACAAATATTGCACTGCTAAATAGATGCTTGTTTTAGTTAATGCACTGGGGCATGGGAGGTGTTGACACAGAAGATCTTGTGTTTAAAGTGTTTGATAGTAATTTGAAATAAACTGGAGGCAGAGTAGGCTTATGAAGGAGAGAACTTGGACTCTGCTCCCTTGTCAAAAAACAACTTTATAATCTGATTTTGGGCTTTTTGTGTGAAGACCTTTCCTGTAAGTTTTCTGAAGCTTCAAGTTTATAAAGCATGTGGAAATTATTATGAGAAACCTGACCTGTCTCTTTCTGTGCAACTCTATGGGAAGACTTTTCTGAGAGTATCATTCATTGCTGTTAAGCTGCATCTTTTGACTTCCTATGCCATGAAGCATGGAAAAGAACTTTGTACACACAGATTTTTGTGGGGTTGCATATATGTGTGCTCTGCGATAAAATTGCTTTAACATCAGAATTGTTGACTTCATAGTGTAAGTGGACTGATGTGCATTTAAATTGCTGGATGACAGTATCTTCTGATTTAGACTATAATTTCAATTCATTAGTTTGTAGGGTGAGACTTAAGCTACTGAGAGGGACATGATTTGCATTCATCAGATGGCTGCAATGCATGTAGTGGCAATATTAACTATCACAAAACTTTCCTGTTGTTGGGAAGACCTTCCTTAATCTCTTTGCAGGCAACAAATTTGCTCGTGAAGGTGTTTATCCACTAGAAAAATCACATTCTATTTACCTTCTCAGTTGTTTCCACTGTTTCAATCAAGAATACGCTTTTAAAGACATTCAGCACAGATCTTAGTTTGAGAATAGTATTTTCTCACTCCTGCCACCAAATGTACTCAAAATGGCATATCCTTCTTGTGAACATTGTTCTGCTTTGTCATCTTCCAAATTCTTTGGGACAGGAACTGTGTCTCCTTGTTTAAGTGGCCCAGTGTGGTGACTGGATTCTACAGACACTACTGCGGCTTATATGAAGGGGATAAAATTAGGTTTCTTAGATGTCACTTGTCACACACTTTTTTTTCTTAATGTCCTAGTTAACACTTCTTTGCTTTTCAGCAGGGAAGTGCTTCCACACAGCTGAAACATGCAACTTAATCAGAACTGTAGTTTGATTCCCCTTTTGACTCTGATTCAGTAGTTCAGGCTTTGTTTGTTTTCATAATTATGTCTTGTACTCTACCCCATTGTGTACTCATGACCTAACTGCCACAGTGCACGCTGTGTCTTGGGGCTTTTGCCTTGACTTCCCAGCAGTGAAGCATCTCATCACTCACTGAAGCTGCTGTTGCTCCTGTATTTTTGATTAATTTATCTATTTGTTTGGCAAGCATTCTCAGTGTGGTCTTAGCTCCTCCACTGAGTGGTTCAAAAACCTCCCCGTAATGTGGTAGAGAAAATGAGACGAGTGTCACATAGTGGCTTAGCACTCTTGCACTGATTTATTTTTCCCCAACTCCAGGTCTTGTCTGGCGCTTTCGAGCTATTTTCCCCACCAAACCCTCAAACTAGATGTGGACAATTCCCTTCCAGGTTCAAGTATTCCTTTTCTCTTTAAGTATTGGATTGCTGGGTTCTGCTGGGTCTTCAGCATCATGCCAGATAACTCCAGTCCTCTCTCTTGCAACACAAATCGGGAGTGTTCTGCATGTGTTACTTCTTCCTCCTTAGATATAGGAATTTTCCCTAATTCCATCCAGATTTGTGCATGCATGTATGAGAGCTTGGCATCTCTCCTCTTGTTAACACTGTGTTACTGCACTGTAGTAATTCAATAAATTATTAAAATTTCTCACACCTTATTTGCCTGGGACCTTTAGCTACTATTGTGGTATAAATAATGAAAGGTGAAGGTATCTTTCCATGGGGTAAAATAAAAGCCAAGATCACTTTTGATTACCTATGTCAATCTCTGGAAAAAGCTTTTTGTAATACTGTGGTATCAAAATTGAGAGCTGACAGTACTGTTACGTTTTGATTGTAAGAGTAAACACCTTTGTTCTTGGGCATACTTCTTTGAGGGCAAAATCACTCACAGAATTTACTTAAGCAGTTTTTAGCCAAGTCAGTTCTATGAGGCCAAAGTTTTATAATTGCCCAGACCTGTTATAGTTCTTGAACGGAAGAATTCTCAGTTTGATTAGTTACCACTCCATCCTTTGCATTGGCATAGGCATGCTTTGACAGTGTTGAAAACTGGACTGGACACAGATGAAGATTAAAATGTATCTCTTGCGCTCAGTTTTAACTGGGTTTAGTTCTTCAATGCTTTGTACAGCATAGCTGTGTGAATGTTTGTGCTGATGCAGAGGAAAAGGGCTGAGAGGCAAACAATACATGAGAGGAAGGTAGGATAGTTTATTCTGGTGGCTTAATGGTGCATGGAGCTAGTCTTAATTTGATGGAGATGAGCAAGGAATGCAACAATATTTAAACTTAAAAAGCAGGGGTTTGGTGTGCTGTGCATGGCAGTTAAAATGAGAGAGGGTGCTGTGGCAAAGCCCTAGATAGGGTTTTGCCTGGACTTCCATTGTAGTCTTCACTGTTTCTCACTTTCCCTCAAGGTGTGTTTGTGGGTCTTGTAGAGGAGGCTGCTGTACATCACTGAACTGTTGTATCTTGTTAGTGACGTCCTGGGGATCATTTAAAATGACAGGTGCTTTGCTAAAGTGGACTATTCGATTGTTAACTTGAAACAATTTGCAAGAGCCTTCAGCAAGCACCATTTTAAAATCTCTCTGTATTCAGTTTTCACAGTATCTTCATGAAAATGCTTCATATGTTCGCCCTCTGGAGGAAGGAATGCTTCACTTGTTTGAGAGTATTACAGAAGATACTGTGACAGTCCTGGTAAGATTTTATATTTTTAGTATTGAAAAATATTTTCACAGAGCAAAAATGCTTATGTGGTGTTTTTCCTTCTAGGAAACAGCTGTGAAATTGAAGGCCTTCTCAGAACACTTAGCTTCCTACTTGTGCTTTTTAAGAAAGATTCTTCCTTATCAGTTAAAAAGGTACTTTTAATTTGATAGATCAAATTAAAGGGGCACTAAGTGTCAGGTGTGCAGCATTGTCAACATCTACATATGTTTAAAAGGCAGAACTTTTTTTTTTTCCTGCTGGTTTTTGAGCTTTTAGGTTATGAATTTTTTTTTTCAGCTGGGTGTTAGAGTTAAAAATAGGTATTTTAAAGCCTTTTTTCCCCTCTCACAGATGAGAATTTAAGGATAGCTGCACAGATTTTTAATGTTTCCTCATGTTATTGTATAGCATTGGTACTATTCAGGTACAATACACTGAAACTGTTAATTTCTTGAGTCTGTCTGAAGATTATTTATTGTATGGTAAATATAACACTATAGTAAAACTTGCCCAGTTGCACATCCCTTCTGCAGGGAAAATCCTTGTTCCTGAGTGGGTTGAAAGGTTGTGAATTATTAGTGCAAAGGCTTGCTTAAAGAGAGTCTTTGAATTAAGGAAGAAGGGAAAAGCTTATTTTATTCCTTTTTTGTACATGTTCTCCGCTCTTTGGGAAGCAAAAGGTAAATTATACATAGTAGAGGAAAAGGTCTTTAAACTAATGCAATCAATTCCTTGCCATGAGCGTGAACTGTTCCTGGCTTGTGACTGAAGCTCCTAAGAGTGGGGATAGTACATGTACACAGCAATTTTCATATATTGCTAACTTACTCTGATATGTTAACCTTTCTAAAATAAATTCCTAGTCTGTTATTGCTTTGGACTGGGCATGTAGAGAACACTAGTTACCTACTCCAAAACTCATGATCTTGTTTTTTAAAATAAATGCTCACTTTTAAAAAACATAATTCATATATTCCTAGTTTGGAAGAAGAGTGTGAGTCTTCTCTTTGCACAGCTGCTTTGAGAGCTAGAAATATGGATCTACACAGAGACATGAAAAGGCTGACTGCAATCTTTGAGAAGCTACATACATATGTTAGTCTTCTTGCGTTACCAAGTAAGTTTTGGCTCTGTTGGTTACTTTGTGACTGGAAGATATAGTTTTCCTCTCAGATCAGTTTAAAAAAAAAAAAAAAAAAACCCAGACAAACAAAAAAATCCCAAAGAACACCCCACCGCTCCAAAAAAACAAGCACAACCCCTCCATGCTTCTATGATAGAGGAAAACAGGAAACAAGGTTAATGCTCCTCTTTAGGCACAGTCTAAACTGTGGGGCAAGTGAATTCTGCATTATGCTCCAACAGATTGGATGCTTTGATCCAGGCTAGGAGACTTGAGTGTGCTGTGGAGTGTTTGTTTAATGCTCTGCACTCTTCTTTTGGGGTAGACCTGGAAATTACCAAGCAGTCATGGGGTGCCACATTTTAGATAGTCATAGTTAACTGTAGAAGAGAAGAAATTACTGTAGGTTTTTATAGTAAAATTGACAGTATGTCTTTTGTCACCTCTTGATCATCAAATTGCTAATAAACTATATTTTATTACTAATTACTGCTTCCAACTCCTCTTGTTCTATTAAATGACAACTTTCATGGTAATGACTAAATAAAATTAGGTAAAATCTTTGTGTGTGTGTGTGGGAAAACTATATCCAAATGCTTACTATAAATAATATGTGGAAATAGTTATTGTATAGCTACAGGTTATTTCAGTCTTCACCCTTTAGAAGGACGCAGATGGTCCTTCCAACAACAGTGGGCATGTAAATATTTGTGTGTGTAATTACTTTTTGAGACTGAAAGGTTATTTGTAAAATCCAAATGAAATGTAGGGAACTTGAAGTCTCTTACGTGCCTGCTCTGGCAAAATTTAGTATATATATCTAATATTAACAGATTAGTTTACTTAAATTTCCCCTTCCTTTATGATTCTTTAGATCTAAAGATCCTACTCCATGCAATTAATTCTAGTAGGTGGAAATTGGATGATTTTTCAAAGCTAACTTCTTTTCATTTGACGCTGAGTGTTTTTTCTCTTATTTTTTTCTTTTTTTCATCTGTATGGTACTTTAAGGTACAAAACCAACAGGACTTCTTAGGACAAACTACAACATGGTGTTTACAAATATTGCTACAAGTCTTCATGGGTTTCATGACATTTTAAAAGGTGAGAATACAGGAGGAGTGGTATGTTCAAGCTCTGCTTTTTTCTGTTTAACATAGCACAAGTACACTCTTGGTAACAATGTTAATTGTGTAATATTGTGATAAATCTGGTTTGTTTTGCCTTTACAAACTAAGATAATAAGAAACTAATCCTTCTACTTGCTTTGGACATGCATGCATGTTTTTCACTGCTCCATTATGTTGGCTTTGTTCTAAGTTGCTGGAATGTTTAATTGTGCGCTCTAGATCTTCCTGAGCAGTATCACATTAGTTACTGAACTTCAGTGCTTTAGTGGAACCAGCATACTGAATGGAATGCCATTAAATACACATATTTTCCTCTGCTTTTGTACTATTGACATAGTACTTGCCTTAAAAGTGTGGTTTTTTTCTTACAGTTTCTAGGTTTATTACTATTTTTAACATGAATATATAACAAAAGCTTATAAAGAAGCCTGATTTCCTTTTGAAACTTACCATCCTCCTTGAAAATGACTTATCTTCCTTTTATCAGAAATGAACATGTTATGTTTTCAATGAAGTAATGTTTGGTTAAAACTCAGATTTTTAAACCACTGATAATCTCTGTATATCCTAGAATTTCTGTAACGTGTCCATGTAGCTGTTCCCAGGAAGAAAATAATCCATATGTGTCTGTTTTTTTTTAATAATAGGCAGCTGTTTAAACATCAGGCTTTTATAATTTTAAGCAAAATGGTTTTTTATTTCTTCTAGTCTTTTAATAATAATGTCAGTAGCACTGCCCCATTTTGCAGTGTCCCTGTTTTTTAAAAGGTACTATTAGAGGTTTTATTACAAAGTTAAGACACTAAATCAAGAGTTTTGTAATGTAGCTAAGTTTATTAATAAATACCTTCTGCCTCTTAATATAGTTACTATAATTTAAACCCAACGTAACTTATACTTCATCAAAAGAAATAAAGAAAATAGAAGTGAAGTACTGAAGAAAACTGTAAGTAGAATTAAGTTGCTAGCAACAGAAAGGTTATGCTTAACACCTCTCACTCCCCTCCTCCAGAATGCTTGATTTATCACTTCTCCCTTCCCAAACCAAACTAATTTCTGAATGCTTAAGCTTGCCTCAAATTATAATTTCTGGTGGTCATGGCCACTGATATTTTTTTCTGTTCTGTAGCAATCGTACTTTAGTGTAAAATAAGTGAGAAGTGTTCACTTGTCAAATAATTACTTATTTTTAATTAGGCGAAGCTGGGAATGTTTGTTCTTACATGATAAATACTTGAGGTTTTTTAAATTTTGGTGCTCTTGAAATCAATTAGTGTATTTAACCTAGGATGTTTTTGTAAATGACTTTCAGAAAATTCAGTGAAGACTGTTGTGTTGATTTTTGCCTGAAAGGATTTTAGAATATAGGGAGTAGCATTCTGAATTTCTGGTAGTCTCTTAGTTCTGCTCTGACAGAATTAAAATACTCTTCCCTTCTAAGTCATGTAATCTTAAGACTCCGATATTGAACATGACTAAAAATTGTATGTTTTGTGTGCTGATGTAAACGTATGGAAATGGAAAGTATACTTGTGGAATGAAATGCTAGTTCAGTGTGAGCTTGGATCTGCTAAATAGCTATGGTTTTTGGGATACAGACTATAATACTTAAATATACACCTTTATTCTGCCTTATGTAACATGTATAATATCTGTTCCTTGTGATCACAGCTGTCTAAGGTGGTATGCCAAAGAACTAAAAGCATCCAGAATAAACTTCTACACAACTTGCTTAATGAGGAGAAAAGCGTTTGAAGCCCTAAGTCATAAGCTGAATTTGAAAATGGTTGCTTAAACAGACAAAAAAAAAAGTATTTTGATGTAAATGTGTGTTCTTTTTCTAGACATTTCCAAGCACTACAGTCAGAAAGCTACTTTAGAACAAGATGCTCCAACTGCCACACAGAAACTCTTGACTACAAATGACTGTATTTTATCCTCTGTTGTGGCTTTAACTAATGCAGCGGGCAAGGTAATGGATATTTTTGTTTCAATGGGATGCCCTCATTTGTGTGCAGTGGTTGTGGAGTTGGTTTTGTTTGTTTGTTTTTTAACCTTAGTTGAGTGATTTGGAAAATCTAGGTTTATTATTAATAATATATAGTATCAGGTTTGTTCTAAGGTATTTTCAGGCTACAAGATAAAAGCAGCTGAACGGCTAATAAAATAGATACTCTGAAGTGGATGCTTTGGCTTAGTAAGGTCTAAGTTATGTGGAAGACCCTGTAGCTTGTTTGAATTTCTTGTTGTGAAGTCCATTTTCACTAAATAGTGTTTTTTCTCTCGAAAGAATAATTGCTCTCATGAGTTTTTCTGGTCAATTTAATTTGAAAAGTGATTCTTCTTGATGTGTCTAGATTGCCTCGTTCTTTAGCAACAACTTGGATCACTTCACTACTTCGCTGAGCTATGGCCCCAAAGGAGGAACAGAGTTCATCAGCCCTCTTTCAGCTGAGTGTATGCTTCAGTACAAGAAAAAGGCAGTTGCCTACATGAAGTCTTTGAAGAAGGTTTGTTTAGCTAGCATGCTCACACAGAGAAAGCACAATTCAGTTGATAGCTGGTTATGCCGAAGAGAATACAAACTAAGGTTTTTCAGTATTTGGCATGGATTTTCCTCTGAATGAGAATCTGGCTGAGGAAATGGAACCCTTAGAGCAATTACGCTATTGAAAAACTTAGGGAGCGTAGTTGCTCTCACAACTGAGGGCATGTGCCAATTCTGCTATTACCCATTTCTGGTCATTATTTCTGTGCCAAGGAAAAGAGGGTAGCTGCTTATTTAGATTGCCTCTAATATTCACCAGGAGTATGGGGTGAGTTACATCACATTCTTATACCTGCATTCACTGGAAGACAGTTGAGAGCAACAGAGGAAAAAAAGCAGCTGAGAAGGAGAAAATGTGCTGAACCAAAGGATTGAACATTGCCAGATCTTGCTGTTCTCTCCATTAAAATTAACAATTAAGTGATGGTGTAGTTAACAGTTATCATTGTCTGTAAGGTGGACCTTAAGATGCATTTGATCATTAAGTAACACCTGGATTCTTTTGAGCATTTTTTAATCAAGTGTGTATATTCAGGTGGTATTTTATTTTTAACTGTCTGGTACACACTAGATAGATGTTTTTCTTCCCTTCAGTAAAGTTAGGAGGGCAATAAGAAAATAAATGTAGACTACGTATTCTCATGTACTGTGAAACATGTTTTGAGGTTTCTTTTATCCGTCTGCAGCCTTGTGCAGATTCAGTGCCTTATGAAGAGGCTTTGGCTAATCGCAGAGTTCTTCTGAGTTCCACAGAAAGCAGAGAAGGTCTTGCGCAACAGGTATTTTGGTATAAATTTTATTAACGTATATGATAGTGTGTTTTATAAAGCTAAAGTAGTATCAGATAGTCTCCACATATTTATGTGTGGTTTTTTTTATGTATAAATGCATATATTGAAGCTTAAAATTAGACCGTAGGTGTCTTATCTGCAGAGTTTGAAACTGAAACTTGTCAGTCTGGGCTATCCAAGACTTGTTTTCTTGTACCTGCAGAATGTATGTGTAATTATAAGAGATAGGATTATGCCATTGTCTTCATTTATAAATATGAGAAGTTAGGCAATCTTCAATTCAAATAAATGCAAAATAGAGACAAGAATAAGGTATATGATGTATTCACTTCTAATATTATGTGCTGTTTCGAGTGTTTTTGGACTATGCACGATTTATTAGCACTGGTTAAGAACAATTATTTTTCTTCTGAGTTAAAATTTATTAACAGATTAGTTTATCATTCTAGCAGTGTGCATATTTATATATATATGTGTGTGTGTGGTTTATTTCTGGAAGGTGAGGCAAAGGGAGGTTAAATGGTATTCAAAAGGCCTATACAGTTTGCCAAAATAGTTAAGTGAAATAGAACAGCCAGTTGATTAATGCTATAATTTCTTTATTAGCTTGAATGTTCAGACTGTGCTTGAGTCACCATCATTGAACTTTTACAAAAGAAGATTACTTCAGTGTTGTGTGTGTGTAGCCTGTATTCAAAGTGTGCTAGGAAGGATGAGATGAATTTCAACAGAAGTGTGTGTTTTGATTATCAGCTAGTATGATGTTGCCAGTTCTATGATCTGTAACTTTGTGATGCATGTTTCAGGCTAATTAAATAACATGATCAATTTTGCCACATGACTACAGTTAAGTGTACAGCTCAAATCAATAGTTGTTCACCTGTTGCATTATTCATTAGCTCACTGATGTAATGATTTAAAATAATACTGTCTACAGACATTCCCTGTGTGTGACCTTTTTTCTCCCTTGCGTCCAATAACCTGGACTGTAAACTTTCTCCTCCTAAAGGTCCAGCAGAGTTTGGAGAAAATTGCAAAACTTGAACAAGAAAAAGAACACTGGATGTTGGAGGCCCAGCTAGCTAAAATAAAGCTAGAGAAAGAAAACGAAAAACTGAAGAACTCTCTTAGTGGACATTTAACTGAAACTACACAAGAGCGTTCTGTTTTGACAAATGTAGCTGAACAAAAGAAGGAAACCACAGAAAAGAGTCCAAGGGAACTTATTAAAAATACTAGCCTGGTAAGTGAGCTTTTTCCTTCAATAAAGAAAAACCTGCTTTTACAGTAGTAGTACTGTTTGATGAGTGGAACACTAATAATCAAAGCTACTTGACTGTGGCAAAATGCATTCACACGTGAGATTGTTTTGAAATCCTTGTTTTGAAGTAAACTGGAATCTTAAGTTTTTGGTCCTGTATTTGATCTGCTAGGAGCTTGAGAAGGGCTTTTTTGGTCATGATGCTTAATGTAACTCACAGGTCAACATATTGTATAAGTATTTCCCATAAACTTAAATCTCTAGTCCTGTTGAGCTCAGAAAAAAACCTCTTGACTCTATGAAGATATTCTTCCATGGAACTAGTTACTTGCATACACCCCTCTGCTAGAGCGCTGTTGGTGCTTCACACTGAACTGTCAAACAGGAAAGAAGGAAACTCGGAAGGTGCTCAAGAAATCCATGCTGGCTTTCCTTGCTCTTGAACGTGAGAAGTAATGTTTCAATGCACCAATGAGCCACTCAGTTAGTTTCCTGTAATCAAGTAGTTGCATAATCATGAAAGCTAGCTGTATGGTGTTGCTTTTTGTGTACATCATAAAGCAAAGGCTATATTTGCAGACTTGGTATGAGCTTTAATTCTGCTCAAGGCATTAATGTATATTATTTTCTTTGTTTATGTTACAGATTTAATTACTTAAATTTGGTATTAGTTTTAGCTGTTGCAAGATTTTTTTTAATTAAAGTCCTGTGACTGAAACCAAAATGACTTCCAGCTATAGTATCTATTTTTGTAATTCTCACTTAAGCATATTTTTTTCCTTGTTCTAGATTGGAATGTTGGCTATAACTACTGATAATGAAAAGGTAATCACTTTTAAACAATATCAACGTACATCTGGTAAATACTTCAATTCTGGTTCTGTTAAACTTGTTACAGAGGTCTAATTACCAAGAATACCGTCACATAATGGCATGAGTCACCCATGTAGTCTGTGTAGTATAATTTCAAGTTTCTGAAATGCATGTGTTTCTTATCTTTCTTCTTCTGTTTAGTGAACTGTTGTCTTATATTCATGTAAGCAGTTTGGCGCAGTGTGAGCTGTGGTCCAGGTTTGTTCTCTGTAGTTTGAGGAAGGCATTGGTCTGGTTGTACTTCAGTAAGCCTAACTGCATTCCAAGCCTCAGTTCTTACCTCCTGAGGAGGGGCTCAAGCTGCAAAAAAGCCTCTGACTGTAGTGCTTGGTGCTTAACACTTGAGTACAGGCTATCCCAAACCAGAGGTCACAGTGAAAAACTTCAAACCAGCTGCCAGACTAAATGTTAACTCTTTGTTTAGCACTGCTATAGTGTAAGGCTTGACCCAGCAGGAGTTTAGCAGGGTAAGATTCAGCACTTTCCCTTTTCTGACACTGCAGGGAACTGATGCATATTTTAGTTTACTCCCCCTTTTCTTCTGAAGGTATGATTAAAAAGGGGCTGGGAGCCAGATAATAACTGATAGAAGTTCTTAGAAGCTGCTGCATAGTGCTAAACTCAAAGGCAATGACAAGTCATGTGAAAGCTGCCTCTAGTGGGTTACTCTGTAACGTACAGTGAACTGGGGACTTGTTCGTGTTGGTTTTAAACTTCAAATGTCTAAACAAACTTGGGGAATATACAACATAAGAAATAGTTCTGACTGTTGTGAGTTTCTGAAATTTAGTTATGCAAAGGAATTTTTCCTTGTTGGGAAAATCTAGTAAGGTTTTATGTAAGCGAAAGCAGCCTCTTTCTACAGTGGATTTGCATTTTCATCAGAAACTTGTTAAGTAAATCAAGGTAACTTCTTACATCTTCAGTCCGCTCTTTGCCCTTTGAAGTCTGATACTGAGAGTCACCATCAGAGTGACAAACTGCAGAGTGACCTGCTGTAATTTGTCTGAGTTTTGGGGAATTTAATGCTTTCAGCCAGGCCTCAGGAGGGAAGAAGAGAAGTCTGTATAGTGGACAGAAGACAGTATAGTGATGCAAATATTCAGTGTGCTAAAACTAAATATCTTTCTGTTTAAATTTTTGCTTTGCCAGGCTCCAGATGGCGAGTCTCGTGAAGACCTGATAAAAAACCACTATATGGCAAGGATAGCAGAGCTTACATCTCATCTGCAGCTTGCTGACAGCAAATCGGTACACTTTCATGCTGAGGTGAGCATGCAGGCAGTGTTGATACTGAAAAGAGTTAATCCGTTTTTGCTCTTTCCACAGGCAAGCGTTATGACAGTGAGTTTAGGTATATAGAACATAATGTTTCATAAAAATCCCCTCCTGGAATATGTGTTTTGGCTGTGGTCTTGTATGCATAGAACTGGACTTTATGGAAAGTTTTATTTTGTTGTTTTGCTTTGCTTTGTTTTGTTTTTAAATAAATAAATCCTTCGGTAGCCTTGTCTTGTGTGTATTAAGTAGTGCAATGTGTGTCTTGTATAGGTTTGTTCATAGAAGCTGAAGCAGCTGGCTTTAGCTACCAAGCTAATTTTGACTTCATTTTAAAGAGATGCTGACGTCATTAAAAACCATTTGAGTGTGTATTAAGTGATGAAAACGGCTCTCCTCCAAGAAACTGGTTCTCAGGCAGAAGTTACACTTAACTTTGAGAATTAACAAAACAATTCATTGTAGCTATGACTTCCTGTTTTCAATTCACATCATATGTAATTTTTCTTGAAAGTAGCGGCCATTTCAACTTGTGTAATTAGCTGATGTGGAATATACCAAAGCTCCAGGTTGGCAGAGTAAATCCTTTTAAATATTTTATTTTAACAGTATATGACGTAGTACAGAGGAACCATCTTTCTCTGATGTTTGAGCAATGTATGAAGAGAGTTGTTTGTGTTGCTTTTTACTTATTAAATATTTCCTAGTAATTATGTGGAAAACATGATGATATTCAGAAGATTAGCACTATGTAATTCTGTAAAATGAAACAACCATTACATTACCTTTGCATTTAAAAATGTGCACAAGCTCTAGGTGACTTGAAACGTAAGGGTTACAGAAAGATGGAAACATTGAAAGCAACCAGTTAAAGGTGGCACAAGACAATACTCTGGAACTAACTTTCCTTACTTCTGATTGACAGTGTCGAGCACTTGCCAAAAGACTGTCTTTAGCAGAGAAGTCCAAGGAATTGCTCACAGAAGAGTTGAAACTAGCTAGTCAAAACATCAGTAGATTACAGGCAAGTAAAATGTTAAATAATTTTATAGATGCATTTCATAACCGTGTGTTAAGGGGGAGCTGGAGGAGAAAAATCACGTGTGGTCATTGAGTGTGGTTATGCCTGTAGCAGGTCGTTAGTTATGTGATGTAAATCTGTAATGGTCTGTAGAGAAGAGACTTAAATAATACACTTCAAATCCCAGGCATAAAGTTGAAGTGGGACATGCTTGCAATGGAAAGGTTATAGTAGCTAAGTCTGTGTTTTTGCACATTTGATGTCCAGGCTTTTTATGAAAATGTTTTTTCTTACGTTGTGTGGCGGTATGACTGACTTCAGTGGCTTGTTTCCCTCTGCAAGGGGAGGATTACTGTGTGTGCAGCCAGCACTTGCATCTACTCACCAGTTAGATGTGATACCAACAAGGCTGACTACACAACAGTCCATTAAACTTAGAGGTAGGAAAGCGATGAAAGTGCAGTGTCCTAGATGATGCACCAAATTCTTGATTCCTTCCTAGCACCTGGGACTGAAAGTCTTAGAAATGGTAACATGTTTTTTTGAGATGGATAGTTTAAACTTAAGCAAAAATAAGTTTGGGATTATCTTTAAGAAGCTGTTGTTAACAATAGATAGTAAACTCCTATACCAGATGTCCTGTCCCTTTGTCCTTCCCATCTACACAGTTCAGAAAGGAGCCAATAGTAAAATAAAGTATAGATAAATATTCAGTGCTTTCTTTATAGTCAGTTTCTATCTTTATTGCTCACCTGTATGAGATGGTGAGTACCTAAAATGCTTCATACAGTCAGTGAATAGAATGATATATACTTAAAAGAATTGTTCATGAACACAAAGTGCTCTTTTGATTTGTTCAGCATGAGACATGTATCTCCAACTACATATTAAGCTTCCTAAGACAGCAGGTGCACCATTTGTATGTTCAGTAGGCTGTGTAATATTGAATCATAGAATTGTTTAGGTTGGAAGGGCCCTCTGAAAGTAATCTGGTCTCTTCCTTTGGTCAGAGCTGTTGAACTGGAGTTTCCTGTACAGCCAGTTACTCACTTCCGACGCATTGGGCTATTCTTTGATCTGTCCTCGATCATTCAGCTTTCCTGAGCCCCTTTAACTTTCAGGGCAGTTTAACCTGGGATCTTGCCAAGCAGACCTTGAAAAAGCCACCATTTACTCTTCCTAAATCTTGGGTTGCTGCAATTGCTATTCATCTTGCTTGTTTCTCTCAGAATCTTGAATTCCCCTAACTCATGGTTGCTGCAGCCAAGGCTTCCATTGGCTTTCACATCCCTGACCAGCTTTTCCGTATCTGTGAGTAACAAGTCCAGTAAAGAGCCTCTCTTACACCTAGTGATCACTCTTATCAAGAAGTTCTTTACCACACTCATGAGAATGCCCAAGTTGCTTGTGTCCCACCTTACTGCAATTCCAGGAGATGTCAGGGTGGTTAAAATCCCTCACAAGGATCAGGGTCTGGAGGTGTGAGACTTGTGTCTGCTTGTAGCAAATGCCCCCCATATCACCCTTCTTGTTCTCCTCTGATTCCTACCTATGAGATCTTGATTGTTGTCTTCATGTAAAGCGTGGCTTTTCCTCTTCCTGTACTGTCTGTATCCCTTCATTGCTGTGTTCTAGTCGTGCACTCTGTCCCATTGTGTCTGTCTGATGCCAGAGGGGTCAGAGCTCTGTGCTGCACATGGACTGCTGATCCCTTCAGCTTTGTATGCCGTGGATGTTCATGTACGGGTCGTGCTCTAATCCTTCAGGCTTTACTTGTTTCTTGGCTGGAAGCAGTGTTAGAAAACTTGGCTGTTAGTCTTTTATGTAAGTCATAAAAAGCCTGGGAAATGAGACTTTGGGTAAAAGAAAAATAGCTACTGAGTTTATTTTAGTGAGGGGTCATTTTTGGTTTTTCAATGTTTTAGCTTAATTGCACCCACTCAGCTTCAAAAGTGGAGATAGAAATTGGCTGCTTTGCCATCTGTAACTAGTATTCAGTGTTGGCTTTTGTTTTTTTTATTTTTTTTCCCCCTTAGGATGAATTGATGACAACAAAGAGAAGTTATGAGGATCAGTTAAGTATGATGAGTGACCATCTCTGCAGTATGAATGAAACACTAACTAAACAAAGGGAAGAAATTGATACATTAAAGATGACTAGTAAGGTAAGTTCCCCTTTGTTGACTTTAGGCACTGGCTGCAGTTTGGAGGACCGTGGTTTGCCTTTGGCATTCCTACAGTGCTACCCTTTAGCAAACCAATTCACAGGCTATAGCTCTTTTTCTTTCTTGGATAGAAAACTCCAAACCTGGTCCTGCATGCTTCAATGAAGAAAAAATTATTGCAAAACATACATGCAGGAAAGAAGAAACACTTTGGTAGCCCACTTTGAAGCAGTGACAAAGTATACCCTCCGGATGATTGGCACATCTTTATTTTTTAAAAAATTATTTGGTGAAAATAGAAGTATTTTCTAATTCACCTAGTGATCCTGGGTGTTAGTGATTAACTTGTGTCCTTCCTGCACTTTCCTCTTGGTTGCAGCGTACTCTGTTCTTGGCAGCTATTACTTTTCTCTGTTTTGTTTCCATATTCTAGCCTTTTTGTCTCTCATATGTAAGAATGAAGAATTTGCTGCTTGCATTCTTCCATTAACTTAAAATTCACCTTTTTTTTTTTCCTAAGGAAGGAATCTATCCATTTGCCAGAAATAAGTTTTTAACTTCTCGTAATGATTAAAAAAGAATACAGAAGTCTGCTGTTTCAAGTAGCCGGTGCTTAAACCATGGTATATATTATTCTGACAGTTCTATGGAGAAACAGATCTTGTGAAGGCCTCTGCGCTTCACTAGTTTGGCTGTGGAAGTAATGAGCGTCATTCTCTGTAATTGTGGAATGCATGGAAGCAGATGTCACTGAAGGCTTAAAAAAAAAATCCATGTTTTGACTAAAGGCCCCGTGACAATGATTGGTTTTGTTTGTTTAATTTTTTTAGAGTAGACTCTTCCCCTCATGTATATACCTTTTTCCGCAGATGCCTGGGGGTTTTTGACTTGATATTGCAATCTTTAAAACTACTTTTTGGTCTATAACCTCTTATGTTTTCAGAGGGGAGCTCTTGGCTGCATACTGACCATAGCACTGCCTGTTCTTATCAAATGTTTTCTGGAATTTTTCACTTGTCGTGCTGTTAGGACTGAAGTGGTACTCTGGCTGTAAGGAGGTAGTTCAGAATCTCACAACAGTAGACACAGATTTTCAAATGGTACCAGATGTGGGCAGCGGTTTGCTTGCAATCAAACAATGCAGTTGAAGCCATTATCACTTGGACAGAGTTGTTGGTTAGATTAAAAACAAAAGTTATCTTAAGGAAACAGGAACACAGGGAATTGCCAGCAAGTAACTATTGGTCAAATGTTTATTTTAAGCTGCACGTTTGCTCTGTGGGATTGTTGCAACTCAAATGTGAATTGGTTAGCTGTAGAACAAATTCTTTTCTAAACTAGGAGTATTCTGTGTAGACCAAGTTAAAATTAAACTTGTTTTATAGAGCAAAATGAGAGGGTGGGAGATTGATTTTAATTTGAGGCAATTATCCTACAAGGTTTATATTTGAAATATCACTTAAGGGTAAATTATTATTTGACTTGCCTTCACTGCCCTTACAATATTAGTGGTGTTAATACAACTGAGTGTCTTGAGGCAGAACTCAAATGTCTTTTCCACAGGTTTCAACTGAAGTAAGCTACTGTTGTGCTTGTTTGAAATACCTGGTACTTTCCTCTGTAAAGACAGAGGGATTTTCAGAGCAAGGAGTTACCAGCTTCCATTATTAAAAGCCTGTGGACTGCTTATTTTCAGTTTGACTGTTCTTCTTTGATTGGTATAGGCATAAATTATCAGATGTCAGGTTTTGTATGTTGTCTGCCTAAATTTTCTTACCTAAATTATATGTTCTGTTGGCTTATTTCTTGTTGCAGGGGAATTCTAAAAAGAACAAGAATCGATAGTTACAGCTGAGCAACTGTCTTTAAAAGCTGCTGCTGCTGCACCGGATGCAGTCAGTGAACGTTCATTGTCCAGTTCCTGCTTGTGACAGGAAGCAGAGGTCGTATTGGGTCGAGTAAAAATTGATTTGGTGCTGTAAATGGCTTTAAAATATTTACAACTCGTAACGGATACAACAGAACTTCATGTTGGCCCTAAACCAGGAAATACACACTCTGTGGATAATTTATATAGTAATTAACCTTCAGTTTTTACTGTGCACTTTTTAAAACTAGGGTTTAATTTCATGGAATAACTTCAGATTTTGTATATTTTAAAATATGATTATTCATTAACAAATTTGGATCAGTGCAGTAGTTGTCTATTTTTGAGTTATATGTTAAATTGTCAATATGTGTACATTCCTTTACTTGTTAACAACAACCTAAAAATTAATTCTAAGACTTCTTTGGCCATGCAAGCTGTGCAGTTACTGTAAGTGTCTTATTCCTGTTCTCAGCCATTTTGAATTAATTGGAATTGTGGCTTTAAATGATTTCTGTAAATTCACATAACTAAATGGGATCACTGTTTTATTTTAGACTGCAACAGTGGAAAATTTTGCTGCTTGTATTTGGCACTCTGGATTTTGAAGTAAAGAGCACAAATAACTGAGTTGGGTTACTTGTATGAAATTGCTTTAAGCCCTTAGGCATTTTGTTTACACATATGTATAAATATTGGTTGAAATAGCTATTTAAAGCTAGAGGAAATTGTGATCGTAATTTGCCCCGGAAGAGTGAAGCAATCGATGTGTGTAGAATAGATCGGCTTACTGTGCTCTCTTACAGCAAAGAAGAATGTGAAGTACGTAGAAGATTTAAACACCGAATTTGCAAAATGTCTTCATGGCATTAAGTCCTGATGGATTCACTGTGGGGGGGATGCACGTGGCTTTTCCTGTGTTTTGGGAAGTTTGCAAACTTTTAAGATTTTGGGGTTTTTTAAGTGAAGTCTACTACCACCACAAGTTTTCACAGCATTGATTTTGAGATTTTTTTTAATTTACTTGGATGCTGTTCTGCTCCATACGTTACACTGATCTTCGGTTCCATATTTTGCATTGTGGCACTTATTTGTCCCATAAGGGTTTACTCTGATAACAGCTGTGTTGATATGTATTATTAGTATGTAATAATAAAATCAACTACATGAAACAAGCTTGACTTCTTTCTTGATTTTGGTTATACCCAGGTTGTACAAGGTGGTATTGGGGTGAGATTTCAACAGCTGTTCCTGGTGAGGTGAGCTTAAATAATTAAAACCTGTCTAGTTACTCTTAGTGCTTCTCTTTGTTTGAGCCAGGCTGCGTTCCTGTACCTAATGCTGCAGTGTGCAAAGCTGCCTTCTCTGAGGAATTCCATCTTGCGGTGAAGATGCCACTTTATCTTGTGTTAATTCTCTGGATCAAATTGCTGAACTTTTCACTGAAGCTACTTCTCCTAGGTGGCTGCATTCTGAAGAAGCTTTGGCTTATGACATTTTTGAAAGGCCCAACTAAAAATATGCTTTGAAGGTTTAGTGTTTAAAAATGTGCAAGTAAAAAGTTAAATGCATTTGTTATCTCAAACTGTTTTTACAACAGAATATGCCCCCCAACGTAAAAACTGAAATTACTAGAGAATGTGTATGCATTTAGGTACAATTGCAATGTATGTTAGTTTGTCAGCATTTTTTCCTTGCAGTATCTATTTGGAAATAAATTTGGGTGCCCCCTTCACCAATCAGCAGTAAACATGCTCAGGAAGAGGCAATTTTGATCACTCAAACTGCCTTCAGGTTTTCAAGGAAATGTTTTCCAGGCAATTGTAAGCTATCAATATATTAAAATAGAATCTTGAAAAAAAATTAAATCCGTATTTTGGATACTGTTCTAGTAACATTGTGAAGGGGCAAAGTATGTTCCATCTACCTCAGTGGCATTAGAAACTGGAACAAGTGGAAAGGCCCAACCAGCTTGTGCTTAATCTGCTAACCAGGTGGTTCTGAATCAGTTTCTGAATATTTCAAGTGCTCTTAAATATCTAAACTTACTGAACAGTGCTACACTATGAAAAAGCTGAAAGCTGTCTTCAACATTGCAGTGAAGAATTCATCTTTTAGGCAAAGTCTTCCAGAAGGAAGGACCCGAACTACTTTGTCTATATGAAATGTTTTCTGCACACTAATATGGAATGCACGAAATCTGTGCAAAGAAATTGTACTGTTTCTGGAATTAATGTTTGAAAATTCACAGTGTGGATGCTCGGCTTAGTTGATTAATCAGGACGCTAATGACAAACTGTAAGTTAGGAAAATCTTCAGAACAATAGAGTGTAAAACCAGGATTAAAGAAAAATCGTGATGCTAGTTACTTTTTTTAATGGGCAGTTCATTCTGACACACAAGTTTTTAAAGCGTTTTTAGAGGGTTTCATTCATTTCTCCGTAATGCTGGGCACCTCATGAATAATCTCATCCTGATCAATAACTGATCAATTCAGATAACAGCACTATTTGCTATTAATGGTGTTAATAACTGGGTCTTCAAAAATTCTTTCTGACCTTTGCTTTAAACCCATTCTAACGCTTTCAAAGATTGCAAAATGTTTAGCTATCCTGGATTTCTGAAGATACATCTCCAGTAACCATTTTGTGTCTTCAAAATAAATATTTGCTATAACCAAGAATGAATTTAACTTCAAGACTCTTAAGAGCTACTGCTGCATGAGTTTTGGAAGTACCGAAGAAGCACCGAAAATCTTGACTATTTTAAAAAGCCTTAAGGTCTTATAGGTCAGAGGTTTCCCTGCCTGAAATATTAACTTCCTAAACGGGAGTCACAGGCTCACATTGTCATAAGCTGCATAAGGATGTTATCTCATTGCTGTTTGAAAAATGATGTGATTAGTTGAAATTGTTACATACATAACTGTACAACTGTGATTTAAATACTGATCATTGACTTAAAAATGGTGCTGTTTGTGATGTCTTTTGCTAATTCCTTCGGATTAAATCTTAACTGGCTCAACGTTTCAGCATCAAAGCAGCATCACTATCAAGCTGAAACACTTTGCTTTCCCATCTTTGTTGAAATGCATTGGCTATTTATACAGGGTATTTTCCCTTTTTACCAAGCCAGCTTCATTTCTAACTTGTAATCCTGTTGCCCTTTCTATTTTACCTTCCCTCACTGACAGATGAGTTGAATTTTTGGTGGGGAAGGCCTTCGGCACAGCCTCTTTACTCGATGCTGACCCTGTCACTTCAGCAGTGCTCACTGCAACCCCAAAGAACAGATTTGCTCAGACTTGGCATCAGTTGCAAACAGGAAAGGAAATAAACTTTTTATCCACATATCATTAGACTGGAGAAGTTTTTTACTGGCTTGGTTGAGCAATGTGAATGGTTTTTTAAAAAATATAAATCCAGCGTTATATTAAACTTTGGAGAACAAATTGGCCCTATAAACTGGGCAAACCTGTTGTTCTTACATACATACTGTATTAAAGGTAATTTGAGAGCACTGTCTTAGCAACAGCGGGGCCATAATAAAAATAAAGCTTAGTGCGGTAAAAAATGGTAATTGCTACCAGAGGTCTGATGACTTCCTCCCACAAAGGCTAGATGCCACTCTATTAAGGATGTTTGTTCTGTCTTATTCTGCATTTTCTGCTTCTGTTACTACTTCCAGCATTACTCAGCAGTGAATTAAAAACATGTTTGTTTAGAAGGGGCCATGTTTGCCCTAATTCCTGAATGTTTCCTTTAATCAGAGAGTTAGGAACTTGCTTTGTTGTGTCTGCAGAACTGCTGACTTGGTTACAGATGTGGGCAGAAGAGCTTTTGGGGACCTTTATAAACCAAGGCCTGACTGGGGCCATGAAATCCACCCCATGGAAACTTGCCTGGGGGCAGTTCTCGTCGTCTGGCTCCGCTGTTTGCTTCCGCAGCTTGGACATGTCAGTGCTAATTCAGAATCACTTGACTTCTTACAGAAGCTTCCAGTGCAAGCGCTTGTATCGCTGCGGTACCCAGGTTACGCAGCTGAGCCGCAAAATAAGAAGCGCATGATTCTCGTTGGGCTTAATTTGCACGGCAAGCGACTGTGCTAACAGCCCTGGAAGGATTCTACTTTCAGACTTTCTATGCATGAAGCTGTAGAGACAACAGTAGAAATCGTACCTTTTCTGTACTGATTTTAATTCCAATTTTGAACTCTGAAACTTTATAAACCAATGAGGTCTTAACTAATGAAGTAGCCTTTGAAATGCAAGCCTGCTGTGAAAATTATATTTATGGTCTCCCGTAAGCAACACAGCTTGGTCCTGGGAAGAGTTAAAACCACAGAATTAAAGAGTCCAGGCAGGTAATTTGCAGTCACTTTCAGCACTCTGGATTTTTGATGAGTTGACTTGGAAGCCAGGCTGTGGTGGCACGTAGCTTCTTGCAGACTTTCTCTGTATAAAGTTCATGGCTTCCAAAATGAGTGAGAGTGGACCTTAAATCTCTGCATACCCTCCTACCTGCTACAGAAAGAGTCTTCATCCTTGTCTGCCTTCCCACTAAAGCTTCCAGTTTCCTTCCGCTTGGACTTGGAAGGCCTCAACATGTGCCTGAGTAGTAAATGCAGAACACTTTATTCAAGAAAGATTATTTTAATTAAGTTATAAGCTTGAAAAAGCCTGAACTGATAACTTCAGTGCAGTTTCCTTAACTGCAGCCACTGGCCTAAGGAGCAGCTGTAATACTGGAATTGGTGCTGCACCCCTTAGGTGCCTTTTGCTGTCTGACTCTCAAATGGCATTTAGCATATGTGATGTTGGGCACAGCAAATGTTGGCTTTGGGACAGGGGCAGTCAATTTTACCAAAAGCTGCTTTTGACATGTGCAAAGTCTGGTTTATTTGCAGTCCAAACAAGCTGACAAGGACAAGTTTCTTCTGGAGTACCAATCTAGCCCAGGAGGTCAAGACAATTTGAAGGCAGCAAGCACTCAATCTGTCACAAAAAGAGCATGAGTGTGCTAAATTTCTATAATCAATTTATATGTGGTACAGTACTTAAATAGCGAATATACTTAATTTGTGAGGGTTTTTTTTTAACGGCGATAGTACTGAGTGCAAAAATGAATTTACTCAATGAGAGGGAGAGAAGAATTTGACTCTTGCATTTGGGTTTGAATTCTCAGTTAAGACAGACTTTTGCAGAAATTTGTTGCTAAAATAAAAGGTAAAGTAGTAAAGAGTTAAAATAGTTCTAGAAATGAGTGCTCCTCTGCCTCCAATTAAGAACATTTGTTTATAGTGAGATACGAACTGGCAGGTTTAACTTTTGACAAAATACTCATAAACAGTCAACATTATGTAAGAATGGCAATATACTGCAAATCATATTGAGATCAGCATAGTCAGCAATGTAAACTGACTTTGTTAGCATTGTAATATGTTGAATGAGCTTAATAATTGCCTGTAGCAATAAATAATTATGTAAAATATTCTTCAAACTGTATTTACAGTAGAAATAATTTTAATAGTTCTAATTTGTCCTGCATATCCTATTCATTAAAGTCAAATTATATTAAGGGCTTTTAAATTTCAGTATCACCTTTTCAATCTTTTTTCTCTGCTGCTAGAGTTTCTATTGCACGGAATTATTTTGGAGGAAAAGTATAGCAGAGTTTACTGGAGAAGAAGAGTCTTCTTTTGAAAATGTATATACACTTGTCTCAGCAAAGGAAAAATCTGATCGAGTTTTAGACAAACGCTGACCTTGACAAGGGGAGAAGAGAAATTAATACTTCTCCCACTTGAAAACCATTAGACAGGGCTAATGTGGAAGCTAACAGGGCAAAGACTTGTGGAATGTTGTGCAGGAGTACACCAGAGTCTGAAGGACTCATTTTGGAGTATATAGAAAATATTAGAAATTGGGAAGTATTTCTAATTTCCTGCTATTTTGACAAAACAGAAGGTATTGATCCTCTGGCCCCCTCTGCTAAGAGGTTGAGTGTGTCCTGGGAGAAGGCACAGGACTCCCTAGGATGGAATTCCAGAGGGAAGAGGTTGGGATCAGGTTCTGGTACCTCCTGGAGCTCCCCTTGGCCATCCCGGCCTGCAGGCCTCAGGGTGGCAGTACTGAAGAAACACATTTAAAGGAAGAAAAATGGAAATCTAACGATTCACTGGCTTGGAAGTTACAGAATAAATGACGGTGACAAAATTCTGGGCTATCAGAAGAAAAGGCCGCTATCCTTTCTTTCCCCTCTCCTGCCTGTGTAGGAGATCCCCAGATCCTTCATGTGTGAGCTGTTGCTGTCCCTTATGTCACATTGAAAAGGAAATGTGAACAACAGCAGCATTCTGTCAGAAGCTGGTAGGTAGCCCTCAGGTTAAATGTGTTATCAATGTAAAATTCATCGGGAGCATGATTGAAACAACCAGTATCTTGCCTGGTTTGAAATGATAAACACTCATGAACAAAGACCTGGGTAAGTATATTAGGCACTGGATTTTTTCTTTTAATTAAGATGATAAAAATTGAATCTTTTAAACTAAGAATTACTATTTTTTATTTCCTAGTGCAATTCTTATAATGGCATTAAGCTTACAGAGGAATTTATTTCTGGGAAACCTCTATTTACCATTTCTATTGCAAATGAAGACATACATAGCCTGAATAATATTTCCCATGCACAGGGCAAAGAAGCAGGATTGCTTCATTTTCAGAGAAAAGGTGAGAAGACATTTCAGAGATGATAAGTAGGACAAAAGAAAGCAATTTATGAAAGCACATCCCTTCTTATGCTCTTTAAAATACCAGGGAAAGTTCAACATCACAGAAAAGCAGTGGAGCTAAAATGGATGGGGTGCTTTATGAAGGATTTTGGAGGTGTTAGACAAGAAATGGGAGCTCACCACTCAAAGTGAGCTGTCACCACTATCAATTGCTTCTCATGTGGGTAACTAGAGTATCTACAGTCCCTGGTGGCTCTGGTCCATGGCCCTGGGAACACTCTGGAGGCCGTGGTAGGTGGTTTTGCCCTCTTCGTCCTACCCATACCATCTGCTTGTTCTGTCCTTTCGGGAACAGACTTTGTGTATGGTCCTTGCCACCTCTCGGAGGTGCACTCTAGTGTAACAGATAAGAAGGAATTTCTGTTACTTAAGATAATGTGACTGTGTTGTCCTGTTGGTAATGAAGCCATTTCCCAAGCCTTGTGCTGTATTTATTTTAAGGAAATCCTCTTGCCAGAGGAACTCTGAAGCAGGAGATAACCTGTCCTGTCTTGGAGCTGGGAGGCGTTTGCTCTGAGAGGGCTCTGCAGAGGGTGAACAGAGGGTGAGACCTGACCTGGCCTTGGTCATCTCACGTTGCAGCTTGGTCTGTCCATAGATCTGCTGTTTTTTTAGGAAGCTCTCACCCCATAAAAAATCAGCCTTGTCTCACCTTGGTCATGTGGCAGTGTCTTGTATCCTCACTGGAGGATGCCCATGTGCTTCTTCCAAGCGTGTTACCCAAGAGGTCCCCATCTCCACAAAACAGTGGTAGTTTGCCTACAGGTGTCCTAGTCTTTCAGTAGGTTGCCCTTCTTCACCGCTCTGTGCCTGCACCTCATATTCTCTTACTCTCAAGGACAACAGTAACAGATTTTTCTGGCTGGTCTTCTACCCATAGACTTCTTTACCAGGGGCTGAGTCTCATCTTCATTAAGGCATGGGTACTTTTTTTTCTTTGAAATGTCCCTTTCCTGGCTTAAGATTTTCAAAGAAACCAGCAGCTTTATATGTCTGATATAAACTAAATGGCTGTGAAGCTCTACTCAGGCTTTCCAGCCAGCACAGTGCTACCAGAGAGACACCTAGGAAGGGTGCACAACTGAAGAGAGATGTTGGAGTCCTTGTCCTCATTAGAGTTGTGAGGCTTCTTCAGAGGAAACTTCTGAAGGAGAAGTCAGCTTAGGAAGGAATGAACTGAAGTTTTTCCCAGGAAGAGTTGTCCTTTGAGCTCTGTGCCCATCAGTCATTGTCAATTGCTGCTTTTGTCCATCCTGGTTTGTTCAGCCCAGAGAAGAGGAGACGAAGAGGAGGCCTCATGGCGGCTACAGCTTCCTCATGAGGGGAGGAGGAGAGGCAGGGGCTGATCTCTTCTGTTTAGTGACCAATGACAGAACCTGAGGGAATGGCAGGAAGATGTGTCAGGGGAGGTTCAGGTTGGACATGAGGAAAAGGTTCTTCACCCAGAGGGTGCTGGAGCACTGGAACAGGCTCCCCAGGGAGGTGTCACGGCCCCAAGCCTGACAGTGTTCAAGAAGACTGGACAAAGCCCTCAGACACATGGTGTGAACTGTGGGGTTGTCATATGCAGGGACAGGAGCTGGACTCGATGATCCTCGTGGGTCCCTTCCAACTCAGGACATTCTATGATTTTTGTTTCCGCACCTCTTGGCTGGTTGAGGGATGAGCCCTGCCCTTTCCTGACCTGTGGAAGGGCAGGACAGGCCTGTTGGTTCCCTATGGTCCTAGTTACAACCACATGTACACACAAAGGAGCCTTAACTCTAAGTACGAGTAAGAAGCTCTACTGCTGTAGCTCCCGTTACCGCCACATGAAATCCACCCCTTTGCCGCCTGGATGCCACAGCGGCACGGCAGGGGGCGGGCCGGGGGGCGGGGCTTAATTCCCGCCCCGGCAGCGCCCCCTGTCGGGCCGGCGGCGGGCGGTGCTGATGGCGGCGCCGCGGCGGTGACTCGCCGGTAAGGAGCGGCCCGGGAGGGTCCGGGGCGGGCGGGGGGCGGCGGGCCGGGCCGGCCGTGCCCCGGGGGAGGCCGCTCCCGGGGTCCGGAGCGGTGAGCGGGTCCCCGGGGTGCGGGGGGGGCTCGGTCAAAAGTGGAATTTTCCCGGTAGTTGGGGCGCAGACAGAAGTCCGGGCGTGAAATGGGCCGGTGGATGCGGCTGCTTTGTTTTGATTAAGAAAGGGTTTCTAAAAAGTATATATTTAGCTTTTTTTTTTCTGTTTTTTGTTTTTTTTTTTCCTTTTCCCCCCTTCCCCTTCTTGCTCCTCTTTTACTTTTTTTTTCTTCTTTTTATTAATAATTAAATTTGAAGTAGAAGTGGTGAAAAGGGGGCGGCTTTGCATGGGATACCCGGAGCTCTGAACCGCTGTGGAAACCGATGGGGTTTGGATGCCGGGCATCCCGCAGGATCCAGCTCCCCGGTCCTTTGCCTTGTTAGGGAGGAGACCGAGGCGAGCGAGAAGTTTTTTCATTTAGTACTTGAAGTGAAATGAATTCCTGGAGCCTTTCTCATATTTTCTAGTGGTTCAGCTAATGCTAAAGTGTGTGTGTAGGCTCACGGTGTTTGCAACGATCGCTGCAGAAATCCCTCCTGTACATACAGCGGGGCGCAGGGCTTTGGGAAAACAACTGGAGCGGATGCAGAAGGATGTTCTGAAAGGATTAGATCACACTTAACCACATATACCCTTAGTGCAAACTCTCGAGATGTTTTTGTCAAGCATACTGTAGGCAAGAAAGAATGCCAAAAGTTTTCACTTTCTGGTTTTCACTGTCTGGTTTTAAACAAGTACTCTTTGAAGGAATGACTTTCCGTGAGTGTGGTGTGGGATTTTTTTTAAGGTGTAGGTGTTCTGGTATTTCTGGCAAATAAGAGCACTGCTGAAATGCGCCTGGAAAAATGCTGACCAGGGTGTTTTGTAGGAGCCCAGCAAAATTCAAGTTGCAGAAGTCTACCCTTACCTTCCCCAGCAGGGATGTTTTCCCTCCGAGGTGGAGCACACCAGAAACTCTCGCTGATTTCTCTGCAAACTGGACTTGGCTTTTTTTGGGCGAGTGCTAATGACTGTCTAGGGAGGAGGGAACAGAAGTTTCGGAGCCTGAGGCTTTAATTATGAACTATTCATTTTGCTGTTAACTCACTTTTCCCTGTGTGCAAGCTGAGGCTTTTCTACGTGTGTAAAAGAAGAGGAAAATAAGGTAGCTGAAGACAAAACATTGCTTTGCGTGGCTTAGTGTTACGAGGGAAGATGAGCTGCCTTCCTGGGGATGTGTGTGAGCAGAGGAGAGCTCAGCACTGCTCTGTAACAAGGGGTAGTTGAGCACCGATGAAGATTGTGCCACAGAGAGTGTGGCTGGAGGTCAGAGCTGTAGATCACACCACTGGGAAATGCTGCCCGAAGGCAGGTACGAGGTCCTGGCTTCACACTCAGATTTCACTATTCTACTTCTCCCCATCTCCTCCTGCACAAAGAATGTTATTTTCCCTCACTTTAAAAATTACTGGGATTTGTAACCTTAATGGCCCAGCTTTTTGATATCGCTGCCCAAATCCAGATCTCTAAATAGCAAATGACTTTTAAGTTTTTCTGTGTGTGAATGTTAACTCCAACATGAAATCTACCCAACTACATGAATAGTGATGCGCTATCATAGACAGTGTTGTACTTCATGTTTTAGTAAACCAAGTTCCTCTAGTCCAGCACTCCTTATGTTTTTGATTGGTGTAAATATGAGCTGGAGTGTCTTGCTTCAGAAAGCCAGGCTGCCCACGTGTTTGTCTTAAAAAGCCTTTGGAGAAGAACTCAAGTGAGGCTTTTTTTGGGCATTATGAGTTATACTTTCTGATGCAACTGTCATCAGTTGCTATTAAAAATACCTCACTACAAATAAACAAGGAGGATGAATAGTGACCCTCCTTCTCTTTAGTGCTGGTATTCTTATAAGGCTTTAAGGCAGGGAGAAGGGGAGTATCTTCAGTTGAGACAGTTGGTCTGTCAGAAACATTGCTAATAGCTGTCAGGCAGACTTCACATGTTCAGAAGAGCTTTGCAAATTGTACATTGCGTGTTAGTCTCCGGGAAGGTACTAGTGATGTTTACTGGGCACTGAAGCATGAGACATTTAAATGAGGATTTAAAAACTGTTTCCGAACAACAAAAATGTGTATTGTGTTGTGCAGTGAAAATTCTAAAGATCCTATTTCCATTAGCTTCCCTACTTTTTATTATTCACTGCTGAGATTCGTGGCAAGAGTTTCTGAAGTGTACTTTTGCGTTGTGTGTTCTTTGTGGCATTTCATCCATCGTTTTCCTTGGACACTGCAGGCACACGCAGAGCACCAGGTTTAAATTCGTTTCTGACCATTACCAGTGTAGTATTTTGACATGGTCCGTGTTCCAAAACCATCAGGCCTTTTTTCTTTTTTTTTTTTATTTTTCATCCAGAGGGCTGCTTAATCCTAAAAAAAATAAGAAGGCTGTTGATTTGTACAGAGGTGGAACAGCCACCCGTAACTGCATTTCTGCTGCTTGGTGGCATAAATCTCTGCCTCTGGTCAGGGGGAGGGGAGAAGGAGGGGGTTGGGATGTTAAACTCCTTGCCAGATCCCTCTGCAGCGCTGCTGCGACCAGAGGACTTTTGTGGGATGTTTGTGCATTCCTAATAATAACATGTTTCCTAAACATAGTTTAAAGTTGATTCAGTAGATGCACTAACATTCCATTAACTTAGTGACCTGCAGAAGTACTTCAAATAAAAATAGATTTGTTTTCCTGTCTCTTCCAGGCCAAAGCACTATGCTGAGGGCTTGTTGTTTGGTTTTTGTTTTGTTTTGTTTGTTTTAATTAAAAACAAAACCCCAAACCTTCTGTACAGTAAAATGCCAGCTAGTGTCAATAGTTTACAGGCGACTCTTCTGTGACTGTGCATTGGGTGTCCGAAATCTGCCTGCAGACCGTGAGTTATGCAGTCACTATGGTGATGCTGAAGAGGAGCGCGGCTCGGGATAAAGCGGGACTGGCCGAGCGAACTGAATGGCACCAGGAGCAGAAGCACATTTCGGGGTGCACCCGTGCTGCTCCCCGCAGCTCCACAGCCCAGCAACCCCCTCGTCGCCCGTCCATCTGCTGACTGGGGGTTTCATTTGCAGGGAGAAGGGCCTCTGGAGAGGTGTGTTGTTTGCGTGAGAGAAACACACATATGCATGGAGAAGTGAATTAAAAATGATTTCTACAAACCATTTAAGGATCGCAAGCTTGCAACCAGCACTTTGTAACATCCAAAATAAAAAAGAACAAAATTTTCCCAATCCACAGCTACATGTAACTATTTTGTTTTGAGAAGATGAAGTCACATCTTGCACACAAGTGGTGTGTCTGAAAAGGCACTGTGATATCCAGGAAGGCAGAAAACAAAAACACCACATAGTTAATATTGATTTGATAATGTTTTTTATTATTTCTTCCAAGCAAAGCGAGTTTACTTCTGTTAAAGGTGTTCAGTATAACATTTTGTGTTTTAATTTGAGCTAGTAGAAATGCTCGTACTGCCTCTGACAGCAGATTCAGTGCTCTCAAGGTTTTTCCTGACCATCCCGTGTGCCAGCAAATGGAGCGCAATGATGGGTACAGCCCGTCCTGCGGGCTCAGTCACCAGCCTGGCATCCAGAGGTGCGCAGGAGCACGTGCTACCAGACATACCTTACTTAGACCTGGCACAGCCTGTCACCTTCCAAGACAGAAAATCCGCCTGTGGACAGGAAAATGCTGGACATCTGAGATGAGACTCTTCCAGAGGAACTGACTGAGAAGTTAGAATTGATGGATGCAAGAAACATGGTTAGATTTGTGTTGAGTACTGGTGTTTGCCATTCTTGTGGTTAGACCTGGTGATATACCAGAGATAAGCACATTTTGTTGTCGCTTTTGTTACATTTAAAAACAAAAAAAACACCCCAACCGTAACAGGTTATAAGTGTACCTGTTTATGGTACCAGCATAATTATCTAGAGCTGGTGATGTGATTGCATCTTCTTGAAACAAAACAGTTACATGTAGCTGTGGATTGGGAAAACTTTATATATATATATATATATATATATAAGAAAGTGTGCATTTAAAGCCTGTGATCCTTAGATGGTTTGTAGCTGGAGACTGGCTTTTGATTGACCTCTCTGTGCTGTTGCCCTCATTGATTCATGTGCTTTGTAATGTGCCTGCATAGTGACTATGTCACAGCAAACACTATAGGAATTGCTGCAAGTAACTTTATAATTCCCCTCAGGTGAGCAAGGTGGCCTCAGGGAAGATTACTATTGTTTTTTGCAGCTCAGTGCTCAGCTGCATGCACTGATGGAGAGACTCTTAAGTGACTTTCAAGAGCAGCTTCTTGTCTCCATTCCAGTATCTTTCCCAATGACACTTAAATTAGCTGTCTATATGCTTATTTCATCTCATTCTGAAAGTTCCATTTATGATCATGATCTCTGCAGAAAAGCCTGGAAAGGAGTGGTGTTGCAGATCCCAGGTGACTGTGTTGCAGTGATTTATGAAAATCTCTTAGTTCCTGTAGAAAGCATCTTTGGCGTGTCCCTGTAAAATCCTACAGGCACTTCCAGTAAAATGTTGTCACTAAGCTTTACTGCCTTGATTTCTGTTCCCAGCTAAGAAAACACTGAAGGAGCGGGCTGGACTGACTCACCCGTGGTGCTGTGAATGCTGGAGCAGGGTGAGGGAGGGTGTGGGAATCAGGGCTTGCAGTACATGGGGAGATGGGTTGAAGCTGATTGTGTTACACACAAGACCGGTCATGCATGCAGTTTTGTTGTCTTTTTGAGGCAGCTTTGAAATGACCTCACATCTGAGTAACGTTGGGGAAGGTCTCCTAGAAAGGATCTAGACATGAAAAGGAGTTTAATTACAGTGCGTAGCAGCTGAGGTTTGGGTGATTATTCCATGGCAAAAATGGGAATTTTTTTGAATAGCCATGCTAAATTTTCATATAAATTGGAAGGTGCTCACTGTCTAACCTCCTTCTGTTGTGAATAAGAAGAAGAGCTACTTCTTTGGAGAATACCCACTTCAACCACAGCCCAGCAGGCTAGAATAGTCATCAGAGATGTGAATCTGGCAGCACTGCTGCTTTTATTTTCTTTTGTGACCTTCCTGTATGTTTTTCCTCCTGTGTGAATCTCCCATCTGCTGCAGCCTTTAAAGCATGAGACGTGTCTCTGAGAGGCAGAGGAGCTGGTGATTCTTCAGACCTCCTTGGTCAGGCGCCTCTGTGTAGCATCCCTCTGGTGCTGCGTGCTGAGAGCATCGCTGCTGTGGCCCTGTGGTTGGGAGTCCCCACGTCCCAAACTGTGTGACACCATCCTCTCCAGGGGCTGTTTCAGCTGTTTCAGCTTCTGCTGTATCCTTTTCCCCAGAGAGGAAAGGAAACGCTTCCTCTGCTTTGGAACATATTGTGAAGTGTTTTGTTGGTGCCCTTAAAAATGTTAGTTTTTTTCATGCTTGCGCATGCAAGTGCCAACCAGCTTATTTGTAAACTCCCCTTTGATTCAAGGCAGACTCGAGTAATAGCGAGAGGTGTTTGCATGAGTTACGTCTGCCTTTGCTCTGGGGACGTGCATGCTGTCAAAAGCTCAAAGCTTTTAATTCCTCCAGCTCTTGGGGCCAGAAGTAAGGAATTCCAAATTAAACAGATCAGCTGCGAGCTCTGAACTTCTCCCAGCTGTGCCCATGGTCCAGAGAGCATGCAATGTAAATATAAGTTCACGTTACACTTTGAAGTCAGTGTATATTTTTGACTGTTACACCAGTTCCTTATTTTCTAAAAGTAATGAAATGAGTAATGCAGTGGGAGAATTAATCTCTGTATATATCCCCAATAAAAGCGAAAGCCAAGAAATTCCTGTTTCCTGACAGCTGTGCCTTTTGCTTGTGTTTATTTCAAGGGTATAGGTTGGAGAACATTATTTTTTGGTCTAGGAGACATCAAGTAGAGTTAAACAAAAGTGCAGCCATATGTAGTCTTAAAATAAAATTTGAGGCAAATCAACATAAATCAAGCAGTATTTTACGTATAAGGTATTCTTCAAGTTGCGTAGTTAAGTAATAAAAAAAGAGTATGGCTGTTAAATACAGAGATAAATCTACCATATTTTACTTGGATATCTCAAGGGCTCCCAAATGTTTAGAGTATTTTATATACCATATGTGCTTTATTGCTTAAACTGTAGAGAATTTGTGCTTTCCTGCGAGACTGTTGCACTTTATGGCAAAATGCTTAAAGAACTGTCTACATAGTTGTACAAGAAACACTAATAACTCATATGGTATAGTTAGAGAACAGCTTCACTGCAACATTTATGCACGTTTTTGAGTTAAATTTCTGCTTAGCCTATGCACAATGGTTGACGTTGTCCCTGGAAATACAATGTGCAGTTGCATATGGGGTGCATAGACATTCTGGAAGGGTGGAAATAGAACATCCAGGTGCTGTCCACAAATGGAATAGCTTGTGTGAAGAGCTCAGCTTATTTTGAAGGGGTTATTTAACTGTTTTGTCACAAAACTGTTTTGTGTGTAGGTAAACATGCTTCTTTTTTTGAGCTGGAAACAATTTGTGAGGTTGATATTTGCCCAGTAGGACCTCACGATGGAAGTGGCACATGTAAGATATGTGCTCAAGTGTTACGAAGAGAATTTATTCAGAGGACATATAGCTTAGTAGGTTTGAAGCCACAATGGCTGCTGTAGTTAGAGAGCCAATAAGGAATGTGTTTATAAAATTATCCTTTTCTGTGTATTCTGGAATGTGAGTACTGTGCATTAAACATTACATTCACTTGCTTCATGCTTTGTGGAAGGAAGGTCTTTCCTTGCTACTCCCTGCGAACCGACCCCATGCTCCTCCGGTGTTTAAAAAAAGGACCTTTGTGTTTAAATCCACAAGGATGTGCTGGAGGGCTTAGCTGGTGCCAAACGTCAGGGAAGATCCTGGTAGTGGGATGCTCGGGGGTTCAGTCACGCACTGAGCTGGTTCAGATGCTGCTGCTTCCCTGCCTGGAGGAGCAACACAAGGCCATGCTGTCAGGGACATTGCTGGGTGACAACTTAGCATCCTCAGCTAGCTGACAACCAGGCTGTATCTGGATTAAAAGTACCAAAGTCAACACCTTGAATTGCACCTTGGAGCAAGTAGGAAGTTATTACAGCTGTTTGACCACAGGCAGAGATAACAATATTCCCCAGCAAGGCACAAAAGTTGAGCAGTGTTTTCGCTGCAGATTTGATCTGGGATTTTCAAAGCAACAAAGGACCCAGTAATAGCTACAGCCTATAGAATCTCTTAACAATAGGATAGGATTTCTCTTGCTTATATCCTCAAGGTATTAAAATGAAGAAATTAAGCTGCAACTACCGTTCATTAGATGCTGAGGGACTGAGTTAATCTGATAAATGGGAAGAGTGTTTTCAGGCAGAAGAAGATGAATTGAGATGAGCTGCAGCTTTTGGGTTCACTGGAATAGATGGATTTAGGATCAACTAGTATTTCAGCCAGCCTTTTTGTTTGCAGTTTCCATATTCTAAAAATGGTATTTCCTGTCGTATATCTGAACAAGATATCACACGTGCTTGTAATTTAAATGTTATGGGCTGTGTAATGTATGTGACGTTATGTGCGTAACGTAGAGAGCCTCTTACCCAAAACATTTGGGTTACATTTACATGGGTCCCCTGGGAGCTTTTTGGAGTCAAAACACATCCATCCTAAAGTCTGAGGTTACTGCCATTTCAAGGAAGAATGTCCTAATTCTTGAGGAGGAATTTGGGAGCACTTTTTAGAGCAAAAAAGAACTTGAGAGAAAAGATTAATTTATGGTGTTGTGCAGATGTAAAAGCATCAGGGAACAAACTACATAAAGTAGCATAAGACTGTTTTTTTTTTCTTTGATACTAGAGCAATGGTGCTGTCCATAATACATGAGTGGGTGCATTTCCTTTTATTAGCATGACATTATAAAAACCACTTTTAAAGATCCGTTTGGATTTTTTCCCTCCATTCCTAGCAGTCTGTTTGGGGGATCAGTGAGCAGTAATGGGAACTGCTCTTTGTTTCAACACTAACTTCTTGCATGTGTGTTTTTGTTAGCATCAGCATCATAAAAAAACAAACAAACAAAACAAAACAAAACCCTCAAAAAAACCAAAACTACACACACAAAAAACCAAACCAACTAACCAAACAAAACCCAAACACGTTTCTGGAAAAGCAATGAAAGGTGAAAGCTGCAGCCTCTGACAGGTATGCAAAGGGTATTGTAACTGCAGATGAGAGCTCCATCTGCCAAAGTGGTTTGCTTCATAGACATTTATTGGCTGAAGTTAAATATTTGGCAGGTGAATTTCAAACATCTTTTTGTTTTGTAACGGGAAAAAAAAAACTGGCAAATAACCTGTAACATCACGTTTTAAAAAGTGAATAGCAACAGACATTGGGGGTGGGGGGGGGGGGGGCGGGAAATCAACATCTGGAAATAATAAAGGATGCTGAAAAACTTCATTTTTAGCAAGAAACGGAAATAGTCTGTGGAATATGTTCTTTACTGTGAACAACATTTGTGTTTACTTACATTCCCATTTAATGTTTTCTTTTTCACTGGCACATCTCGGTGTTTTGTGATTCGCCCCTCCAGCCTGGCTGTGGTTGTATTGATTGCAGAGCCTCACGCTGAACCCCTGCATGGCCCCGGAGCCCCTCTGGGGACAAAGGCGCCCTGTCCCCTGGCTCAGCACGGTTTTCTCTCTCGCTGGTGGTCCCTTCCCTCTTGCAAATGCCGGAGGAGTTTTCAGTCGCAGCCTTTGAGGCCGCTTCCTACTGCTCTCTATTTGCAGAGTGCCCCGCAGCCCTGGCTGTTAGATGGAAAGCCGCGCTCCGCGTTCGCGTTGCATAAGCTGTTGTTAACGCACGGGGCTTGTTAAGATGAAGTAGGATCTGACAACTTTGAAGCTTCCCAATGTAGAAATAATCAATATATACTGCTGAAGGAGCACTGCCAGCAACCAGAGGGAAAGGATGAGAAAGGGTGTGGAATGGGAGAAATAAATGATACCCAAGTTAGAGACCAGAGAGCTGTGATTTTTCCTTGCATTGCTACACTTTATTTTGATGAAGTGATTGTGTGGGTGAAGGATACACTGGTAGTTGTGTGTGTCTGAGCTATGGTAGTCGTAACTTGTTTGCTCCTTTTCTGTCTTTCTGTAAGTGGAGAGGAGAGTGCTTATAAAATAACTAGCATAGTGCAAATATTTTCACTGAACAAAAAGGTCAAGGGTTCAAAAAATAATGAAGGACCAGAGTCCTTCTGAATGCGAGCTCTTGCTTGCTCGGCCACAGAGTGCGCGGGCTGTGCCAGGTTTATGGTACTTTCTTAACAGCTATAAACTGTCCAAGAAATAATGGGGAAATGCTAAAAATAATGACTCGTAGCATAAGTTTTCCCCTGGCTGAACTTCAGCATCTCTAGAAACAAACTGTTCTCTAAACACTACAGATAAAGAGGGGCTTTTGTGGTTATGCTATTATATGCTATAGTGCCATGCAATTAATAAACAGCCAAACTATGGCTGTCTGTGCCTGAAGGGGAAAGGCTTTAAGACATTGTTGCCTCACCTTAATTAACAGAATAATGTATATGCAGGTGGTTTTGTCTGCATGAACTCTGCCTGCCTTGTGCTTTCAGGCAAATGTGAATATGTTCTGACATAACAAGAATAACCTTTTTCAAATGAATGATGTTTATCTGTGCCCTGTGGTGCTTCATTGTACTCAATTCCTCCTCCGTCATTAGCAATTTACTGCTTGCTTCCTCATCAGTCAGGAGCAGTGGGGAGGAATAACTTCAGGGATGACATATCCTACATGAGGATACAGTGAGCGTTTACATATCAGCGCATGATTTAAAACCACAAAGGCACAATCAATTATTTACTGTTTGCAAGGCCTGCTTAGAGGACATCTAGCCAAGCCCTTTACCAAAGATACTTTATTTGATGAAGTGTAGTTTATTAATTTGTTTAAAGTCCTGTACTTTTTCCAGGCCACCAGCCAGTGCAGTGCTTAGCAGATGTGTTTGTTGTTACTTGGCCTTGGCTTGAGTTTCACCAGTGTTTTATCTCTGGTGTTCGCTTGTAGACTATACCCTTCAACGGGGATGTATCACTCCTTAGGGCTAACTCTTTCTTGTTTATAAATAAAGTCTAATGCTTTTCCAGCCCCTCTCTGACTTTACTCTGAGGTGTCTGGTCCCTAAAAGCGTAGGCCAGGGTTGAAGGAACTGACATGAAGTGATTCCTGCCCAGGTCTGGATAGCAGCTGGGACCAATCTGCACATCCCGCTGCTGGCAGGAGGCACCTCAGCTGGCAGCATGGAGCAGGTTACAAGTTGTGAGCAAGTTCTGGTGGCTACAATACACTCCCTGCTGCCTTTCACCTGGGGATGCCCATGCAACTGCCCCATCTCCTGTGCCCATCGCAGGAGGGGAGCGTCTGCCTTGGATAGACCTTAGGAGCTGGCCCCTCAGTGACATGTTATCTCTGTGCGCTGGTGTTGCCCTGATGACTGTAGCATGTGTACATTTCCTGTCAGCACTGAGTGGCTACAGATTGTCAACAACAACGAAAAAATCCCCCCTCATCCTCCCCATTTTGCTCTTGGAAACAGCTGCAGCTGTGCCTTGTGGTGCTTCATTGTACTCAATTCCTCCTCCGTCATTAGCAATTTACTGCTTGCTTCCTCGTCAGTCAGGAGCAGTGGGGAGGAATAACTTCAGGGATGACATATCTTACATGAGGATACAGTGAGCGTTTACATATCAGTGCATACATTCATAGTAAAACACTGTTTTGTTTAATGGCGGGGTGGAGGGGAAACCTCACCTGGAGCAGAGGCCTAGTGCAGAAAAGCTCTCTATATTTCAGCTACAGATAAGCATTATAGTAGAAAGTAATACACAAGCGGTCCTGTACTGCTGGGGGACTTTCTGCTCTCTCTGATCCAGAGGCTTTAAGCATCAGGTGCTCTGAATAGCCCACAAAGCTTAGATCTCCCTTGGATCCACAACCCAGGACAGCAGCAGGGATGCATGGGCTGTTTCTGTTCTTTCTACATGGCTGTCTGAGATTATAGATGTAAAATACAAAGTACTCTGGATTTGTGAACTGCATGCATGTTTTAAGCTTTTTGTGGTTTAAGGGTTGGGTTTCTTTGTTTTGTCTTTCAAGAAAATTTAATTCGACTGTCTGTTGTTTCTTCATAGATAATTTGCGGGTGATACATGTGCAAGTGCCTCATGTTTCTCCTACAAGATGTGTTCCACAAATCCGGCAAACTGGGTCACCTTTGATGATGAGCCACTCTTCCAGTCGCCTCAGAAATTGGCTGATAATCAGAGTAGCTGTAAAGCCAATGGCCTTAAACTCAATCTCTCTAGCATGCATGAGTCTTCAAGTAGATCATCTTCTACAGGCAGCACTCCGCTCTCATCTCCTGTAGTTGACTTCTACCTAAGCCCTGGACCCCCAAGCAACTCTCCACTTACTACACCTACCAGAGAATACCCACCAAGTCCATGCATCCCAAAACCTGGGATTCACATCCTTTATCCCATCCCTGAATGGCCACCAAACGTTAACCTTCCATCACCCATGACTTGCTCATCCCTAACCTCACAGAAACCCAGCGGCCTTCCTTTGAACACCTCACCTAATGACCATCCAGGTAAGACTCTGGTTTCCAAATCAACAGATGAAGGAAGCCCTAACCCACCAGGAAGCTGTGAGGAATTAGAAGAGTTGTCCTCAGCACACGGGGGCTTCCCATACTTCCAGAGTGACTGTGCTTTTTCCAGTCCTTTTTGGAAGGAAGGAGGCTCACTCAGCACATCACCAGCTAATGTTAGCATGCACAGGAAGGACAGATCACTCGACAAGAGCATCTGCTACCCTAAAGACAAAGAAACTTGCCACGATCAGAAAAGCCTTAACCAGGGCTCCTTCAGCTACATCTGCGAGAGGCTTGAACACCTGCAAGCCGACAGCTGTGATGCCCTGGGAAGCCCACCTGAACCCAGCGCCCATGCGTGGCACAAGCTCTCCCCGGCTGTCCCACACAGCCTCTTCAGGAGCCAGAGGGCAGATGGGTGGCCGTTCATGCTGAGGATTCCCGAAAAGAAGAACATGATGTCATCTCGGCAATGGGGCCCTATTTACCTTAGTGTCCTAGCTGGAGGCGTGTTGCAGATGTATTATGAAAAGGGCCTGGAGAAACCTTTCAAGGAATTCCAGCTGCAGCCACACTGCAAGCTGTCCGAACCCAAATTAGAGAGCTATAATGTCTCAGGAAAAATCCATACAGTGAAGATTGAGTGCGTGTCTTACACAGAGAAAAGGAGGTATCATCCCAAAGTAGAAGTGACCCATGAACCAGAGGTTGAGCAGATGTTAAAGCTGGGTACCACAGATTATAATGACTTCATTGATTTCCTCGTAACGGTTGAGGAAGAGCTGATGAAACTTCCTTCAATTTCTAGACAAAAGAGGAATTATGAGGAGCAGGAAATGACTCTGGAGATAGTGGATAACTTTTGGGGGAAAGTTACTAAGGTGGACGGAAAACTCGTAGAAAGTGCCGTCATCACACACATTTACTGCTTGTGTTTCGTGAATGGAAATGCCGACTGCTTTCTAACCCTGAATGACCTGGAGCTCCAGAAAAGGGACGAGCGTTACTTTGAGAAGGAGGAGGAGAAGAAATGGATCGATATTCTCGATTGCCATTTCCATAACTGTGTCAAAGTGCAGGAATTCGACCAATCGCGAATTATTAAGTTTACGCCCCCGGATGCCTGTAGGCTGGAACTGATGCGTTTCAGGACACGGTATAATGGGCAAGACCTTCCCTTTTCTGTGAAGGCTTTGGTAGTTGTTCAGGGGGCATGCGTTGAACTTCAGGCTTTTATAAACATGTCTTCAACTGCTCTGATTCCAACACGTTCGCCCGCTGTGAAATACTGTGAAAATGTTATGATACGCTTTCCCGTTCCCACACAGTGGGTCAAAGCACTTTGGACCATGAACCTCCAACGGCAGAAGTCCTTAAAAGCAAAAATGAATAGGAGAGCATGCCTTGGCTCCTTACATGAGATTGAATCTGATCCTGTAATACAAGTCTCGGTTGGAACAGCAAAATACGAGAGTGCCTACAGGGCTGTTGTATGGAAGATAGACAGGCTTCCAGATAAAAACTCAAGTAAATAATTTGTGCTATAAAGTGATGGGCTTGGGTGCATGTCTTCACTGTTTTCATGGTTTTGTAACTCCATCAGCTTCCATAGTTTGGATTATTATCTGGGTGGTAGTACTGGTAGAAGCTGGAGTAACTTGTTGGGAAAAAGAAAATATAGCTTCATTTATTTATTTATTTATTTTAAAGCACATTTTCCTAACTTACTTGATGGAGGCAGATGTATTATTTTCAGTAATTGTAAGGGTACGGTATCATGGAAGTGGATCTCCTCATTCAAAGTAAACCTCAAATCCACGGTAAGGAAGAGGGAAGGGTTTATGTTTCATATGTACCAGCTGGATAACGGTGGGATGAGAAGCAAATGGCAGTAGCCACCCAATGTCACACAGTTAATAGAAACGGTGGTATTGTAACTGCTGCGTCTTGGCTTTCCAGCATTTCTTAAGAAACAGTAGGTACGATACATAACTAGATACGTATCTAGAAGGCGTTGCGGTCAAACTCCCTGTAGCAAGTTGAGTGTGCTCTGCAAAGGCTGTTATCGATTACCTCCTTTATGAGTTTGTGCGTTGAGATTGGACGTTTACAGCAATAACTGCACTGACATCTTTGTCTCTGATGGTGGTACCTCACCGAAAACCTGCAGCAATAAAACTACCTAAGTTCATAGTAGTACAAGTGGGAGTTAGTTTCTCACTAAGTAGTTAATTTGCCTTAATTTAATGGAGAAAATATGATTTTTTGGGGGAAAGAAAATGTAAATATATGGTTTTAAAGTTCCAGTTTTCATTCACGAAACCAAATTAATATCCCTATGTAGTACTTTTTAAAGGTATAAAGGTTCTTGAGGAATATATTGTTCTGCTTCAGGTTCTGTAGAGTGAAGGCATTTGGATATGCATTATCTGTGTTTGAGGCTTTGGGGATTTGTGTAAGACAAGGGCATCTATTAAAGCGTTTTGCCTAAAATATCCGTAAAATCTGTACTTTTAAGAAGGGACTAAGTGTGCAGTATTAACAAATGGATTGGCTTAGTCTTGTAGTTTCCTAGAAGTCTGGACTAACTACCTCTTTAAAATGTACAGAAAAGATATAAGCTTCTTGAGTCCTGGTTTCAGATATGGTAGCGCTATATCGCCATATCCACTCACTGGTTCTGATAACTAGATGTGTGTCCATGCAAGAATTCTCTATCAAAACTATTAAAAACAACAGTAAAGGCAAAAATCTGAGGATATTTTTTTCTTATTTTTATCTAATTGTGAATTTTAATTGATCTGATCTGTGGTTTAGGTCATTATGACTGGTGTGTTTTTACAATTTGATATTTTAATATTTCTCACTGATATTTCAGTGACAGAAGTAACAGGTCAACAGAAAAACTGAGGCAGGAGCAAATGAAAAGGGAGTATTATCCTGAGCCTAAATATGAATTACATTGGTTTTGATATTAAAAGAGCATTTGGAAGCATCCTCATCAACATGCTAATGTGGCAGTTCTGAGAGAATCGATTATTGCATGGCTCCTGGTATTTTTATTAATGAAGTTGTATGGAAATGCTGGTGGCTTTTGCACGTAGACTGGGTCTTGCTTGAGCCATGAGGTTTCTCAAACCTTGAGCAATTTCGCCTTTTCAATTTCTATTGATGCGCACCGCAGGAGGAACAGCACAAACGCCGCTACAGTCAGGTTCAGAAATGACGTCATGTTAACGCCATCTCATCTTTTCCCCTTCATTTGTTTTGGAAGAAGCTGTGATTGGCTTGGATCTGTGGCTGATGCCATCTGGTTGCTCCTGAGCTGGCTGAGCCCCACGTCGTGCTCGCTGCCCAGGTATCTCACGCTCTGCTGGGACAGGACACTGGTGGCTGCCAAGTGATGGGCAGCGGGAGAGCCGAGGAGATGCAGCATCGGCCAACACAGGGCAGGCAGCCAAGCCAGAATGAATGATGGCGGGAGGGAGATGACAGAGAGAGGGGAGATAAGGGGAGGCAGTAAGAGAGGGGTTGAGGAGACTGGAAAATGCACAGGGAGGGCAGAGGAGCTGATGGGTAGATGTAGGAGAACCAGTGGACTGAAGAAGATTCTTCAGGTCTTCAAAATCTGTAGTTATGTGGAAAAGCTGGGGGAGCTGTGTCTCTTTAGCTTGGAGAAGTGGAGACTGAGGGGTGACATCATTAATGTTTATGAAGGTGTAAAGGTTGAGTGTCAGGAGGATGGAGCCAGGCTCTTCTCATTGACAACCAATGATAGGACAAGGGGCAATGGGTTCAAACTGGGACACAAGAGGTTCCACTTAAATATGAGAGGAAACTTCTTCACAGTGAGGGTGCCAGAGCACTGGAACAGGCTGCCCAGGGAGGTTGTGGAGTCTCCTTCCCTGGAGACATTCAAAACCCGCCTGGACACCTTCCTGTGTAACCTCATCTGGGTGTTCCTGCTCTGGCAGGGGGATTGGACTGGATGATCTTTAGAGGTCCCTTCCAATCCCTGACATTCTGTGATTCTGTGATGTGTGTCTTGCACTCCAGGCTTCAAGAATTCGCACCATGCTGCTGTGGCCCATGTGTCTTCCCAAGGCTTACGGGACTGACTGTTTGGGTAGCTTTTAATATTCTTTGCTATTTAATGTAGGTTTGCTTCTGCAAAATCAAGTCAGCAATTTAGTCAGGCAATTTTAAAGAGGATTATAAGTCTTCTGAAGTCTTTAATTCCCCACGGTTCATTCACCTTAAGATTTGATGCACACAATTAACTTCAGATTTATGTTATTTGAAAGTAAGAACCTTTTTTTTTTTTTTTTTTTTTTTTTTTTTTTGTGGCATTCTGCAGCTTTACATTGTTTTCGATCAGTAGCTTAAACTTTTGACATTTGAATAATTCCCCTGGCTGAGATCTGCAAAATCATTTGTATCCTTGAAATGTTCATGCATTTGAAAAAACATTTTTGTAGTAATACTGCCCAGTCAAATTTTAAACCTTGCTGTCGCATTTTCTGTATGCAGTTAAGAGTTTAAAAATAGAGTTGTCCCAAGGCATGCCAAAAATCTGGAGACACTCAAAACTCATAGAAATATGTAAACTTTCATAATACATTTATTACAGGGAGAAAAAAATATGCTGAGACTTTTGCTTTCAAAAAGCCTTTGTCCAATGCTTTAAAAAAAAAAGAGAAGGGAAGGGAAGGGAAGGGAAGGGAAGGGAAGGGAAGGGAAGGGAAGGGAAGGGAAGGGAAGGGAAGGGAAGGGAAGGAAAGGAAAGGAAAGGAAAGGAAAGGAAAGGAAAGGAAAGGAAAGGAAAGGAAAGGAAAGGAAAGGAAAGGAAAGGAAAGGAAAGGAAAGGAAAGGAAAGGAAAGGAAAGGAAAGGAAAGGAAAGGAAAGGAAAGGAAAGGTTGCCTTTGTTACATTTTGACTCATTTATAGACATCAAACTATGTTAGTATCCACTAGATTGTACTAAAGTGCTTCCTTGGAAGAGTGTTGATCAAGTGAAGTTGATGTGAGCTGCAAGATAGCCCAGATTTTTAAAAGCTGCCTGTGCTTATTCAGATACATAAATGGAGAGATTGGAGCCAGAGTGTTAGCATTATTAAAAAAAAAAAAAAAAAGTTAAAAAGCCATAGCCTTTGAAGAGTTGAAATTTCCGCAAATTGAATCTGCATTTGTGAAATCAGGGCATCATATAAGGAAATGTAGACCATGTTACGATTTCAGCACAGTTACTGGGGCCATGGGGCCAGTCTTTGCACTGGATAAACTGTGTGTATGGTTGTTGTATAAAGCAACAGTTCTTCAGCTGATTATCTCTCCTTTTCTTCTGCATGATGGAGCTACAGTGAGGAAGCCATGATTAAGCAACACAGAGAAATGGAGCCAGGGGAGCTGGTGGCTGCTGGCAGCCTCCAGCATCAGAGCGTGGACTCAAGTGTGGGACGTGATCTGGCTCTCAGTAACCTTCAGCTGCCGCTTTTCTTGTTTGCTAAACTGCCTGGGTGGAAACTCCAAGCCGTGACTTTGTTATGTGGGCTCCATCCCTGCCCAGCACCTCCTTCTGGCATCAGCACCACAGCAAACTGCTCCTTGGCTGTGGTACCCTCCCACTCCCCAATTTCTTACGTATTTCTCCCAGACAGCTGGATCAATGCACCCCTTGTTGACTTCTAACAATGTAAATTCATTCTTAGCAATTGTTGATGTTTTCATGTTCAAAGTAAGACTTAGAACTGAACCTATTTTGGCAAAAATAGAATTACTACTTAACTAAAATAACTAGCACTTTATTTTTGCCTAAATTGCTTGGCTTAATGAGCATTTCTCAGATCGAGGTTGCTTGAATGCTACTCATACAGGTGAATAAAGGATAAATAGTGTGAGTAAATGCAGCAAGCTTAGATTATAAATTGTTTGTAAAGTGCAACCTGCTAAATGACAGTTTGAATCTAGTTTCATAGTTTTACTGATTTGTTTGTTTTGGCTTGGATCACTTTTAGGAAGTAAGAGCTAAATTTTCAAGTCTTAACAAGCTGCCTAGACACCTAAAGCCCAGGGCTTCTGTGTCCTGAGTTAGCTAGTAAATGCTCAGTTATCTCCCCAGATTATCTGATTGCCTTTCAGGAGTGATTTCATTTCATCAGGCCAGGTGGTCATGTCTCCATGATGCCTGATGGGCCACATTTTGGATAGCTGGGCTTGCATCTGAATATGTTGTCTTAGCTTCCACTGGGCAACTGTACAGACTTTAGACCATGCCTCCTTCATTCACTGTGTATTTCCACAGCACAGCCTTTCCTCTTTTCTGGCTTATTCAGCATTACAGGTTTATTTTGTTTTTTTTTTTTTGTTTTTTTGCAAAAAGATCTTGTACACACAGCCGTTCTTCCTTCTTCTAACCTCAGTGTAATACAAAGTTTGGGAAACAGCAGTTTAACAGAGCAGAGATTACAAGGACTGGCCAGTTTTAGGTGAAAACTAAGGCAATGTTCACTGTCTTCCGAAGTGTTGGTTGATCACTTTATTGTCTGACACCTGATGGGAAGAAGTTGCTCCACACTCCTACCACAGCCCAGCAGTGGGCAGAGGAACTTCTCAATTGAAGTGGTGAGTACCTCCTTCTGACATTGGCGCTGATACAGGGGACAGATGGGTGGGAGGAACCCTGTATTTTGGGAGTAGGCAAAAGGGTCCAGTGGAGGCTGTTCCAGAGGACTCAGGGCAGCAGCCTTACTCAGATCCTCAAACTATCATCTCTGCCTTTGCAGGTTACCACCTAGAGGAAAGAAAGGATGCCAGAACTCATCAGATCCTAACACCAAGACCACCTCATGGGTGTGGATTAGCTGGAATACAAGCCCAGAGATGCTATATGGAACTGAACCACATCTGTATCGTGTCTAACACAAGAGCCTTTAGCAGCAGGCCAAGAGGAATGGCCCATTTATGCCTGGACTCAAGTGGACATCTACCAGCCAACATTTACTGTCAGATACCTGTCCAGGAAAATTCCAAGCAGTGGTTATTTCTGGATTCTTTTTCTCAGAAGACAAAACAATTCTCCAGACAATTACCATTGCTACTTGTTTCTACATGGACCTCCCCCACAACAGGAAGATGCTGAACTTGATCCCCAGAAGTCCTTAGCTCTCTACCCTTTTCCTACTACCACAAATGGACTCCAAAGAAGATGCTGCTGCTCTTTGATAAATCCTTTCTCCTCAGATCCTTGGTCAACCATAGCCCAGAGGCAGAGCATGCCACTTTACATGGCTTGAAGTGCCAGCTTAGCATTGCATCTTCTGCTATGAAGGACCTTTCACTTGTTGCTGCACATCCCAACCCAACAAACCGGACAAAGACCAGGTGAAGTAAGTGTGTTGCCAGGCTGCATTCCAGCACCACCACTGAAGAGTGGAGCAGGTCCTGGGATCCAGGAGGACCACAGCTTGAAAGGTTTGTGGTACCACAAAGGGGATGATGTCTCACAGTTTGGCTGTGGAATGAAGTGCTGCTTTTGGTCACCATTATCCTGGTGGTGCTGTCACCACAGCTGTCGCTGGGATGGTGGCAGATTCAAGGATGGAGAGGCCCCACCCCCACAAAGGGCTCATTCCACCATGTCCAAGAAGTCTGGAAGAGGGACTGTGGACCAAGAGAGTGCTAGTGCAGGAGCAATGGGCTTGGGCACAGGAAGACATGGCCAGCAGCAGATTGTGGACAAGGCTTATGTCACAGAGGTATACAGATCTGCCTGTCACTGTGGACATGAGTGACGAAGTGCCATCTCCTCCTCACACTTGTTCCGTCCTCCTCCAACTTCCTTTTCTAGGAGCTGGCAGGTGTTTGTAATGTTTGTTTCTGACCTTGTTCCCTCCTCTATTTCAGTAATAAACTCCTTAATGTTATTATTTCACCTGTCTCTGTGTATTGTGTTATTGTCCTGAGAACTTTAGCCAAACGCCATGTACCCCTGGCATTGCATGCCTTTGGCTAAGACCTTCACGAGGTTGCAAGCTTGGGTATCTTTGTGCTTTAGTGCTTTGAAGGACCCTGTCCTGTAGTGTGCTCTGAGGTGTGGGTAATGTCTCGCACATGCTGGGAGCATGGTGTTAGCACAAATCACAGCCAGTACCTCCTACTCCACCCCCATAGCAGCCTTGCCGTGTATCTGTGTGGCTGACTCTGAGCCCGATTCATGTGCAAGTGAACTAAGCCATAGGCTTTTACATAAAAAGGAGGTGACAGTACTGCTGCTTTTGGTCATAGGCCGTAGTTTGGGTGGTGGTTGTCATTTATTTAACTGTGCGTGGGTTGTAAAGCATTGTGCTTTGGCTGGTACGGCAGGTAGGTTGCAAAGTCTGCAAGGAGGGGTAAGGTTTTCTATCTGATCTTTCCAGCTGTCTGGCTTGGTTAGTTTTCCTTCACTCAGTGCTGGCCATTGCTGGGCACCTACTTCTCCCCAGTCACCTTAAAGACACTATTGTACTGGGCATATTTAGGGGAGCTTCATTCCCAAAACTCAGGATCTGCGTATTTTTTTGTTGTTGTTGTATTGATCCTTACCAGTTTCTTTTATAGATTTGCCCTTGCATTTATAACTGAAGCTGTATTACCTATTCCTACGATTTCTGTAACCAGTTCCTGATGAGTATGTATTAGAGCTGTGCTCTGCTAGAAAGAAGCAGCTAATCCCATGTGGGGAATGGCTGCTGGCTCTCCATGTGATAAACGTTTTTTAAAGACGTCTGGGAGATTTGGTGGCCAGAGACTGATACTCCACCATGGTGCAGGACTCTAGCTGGTGTGTATATAGCATTATTTTCTGAAATCCAGTTCAGGTCATCTTTGAACGTCACAAGTAGTTATGTAAAGAAGCAGCATTTCGGATAAGGAAGGAATGCAATGTACTGCTGGAAGCAAGCCTGCAGGGGATGCTTGTAAATCTGCCACTTAGGGAGTCCAGCTGGTGGAGGAATGCACTTGGCCAGTGACATGCCCCTTGTCCAACACGGTGGCTGTAAACACTGCTGTGTTTCTGTGTGTGTGCCTTTGGGGTCAACCAAACAGACTGAGGAACACTTGCAGTCAGCAAACAGCTTTTTAAGCTACTGGTTGTTGTTGTTGTTAGTAAACGTGGAAAAAAGAAAAGCTGAGAAAAGTGTTGGAGACCTCCCACATCTGAACTTCAAGGACTGATAATCTGAAGGACGCTTCCTTTCAACTCTCCCTCAGCCTCTTTGCCTTGATTTTTGGGGACCCATTAACTTTATGCTGGAATTGGGATGAAATCTGGAGGTCAGTTTGTTGAATTTGACTTTGTTCTGGTGAAGTTGGAGACACATGTGTTTAACAGAACTCTGCCCGTCAAACAGCTTGAATGCAAATTATCTCCTAAAATGAGAACTGGCTTGGGCAGACTGTGAGGCAGGTTGAAGGGAAAACATGAGGCACAGACCAGAGGGTGCACCCAGCCCAAGGCTCCCAGCAGCAATGGATATGTAGCTTTTTAAATTTATCTTTGCCTTGTGAAATGCCTGTGAGCCTGTGGAAGTGGAATGTTATAACGATTTTTATCCCACGAGACGGATAAAACTTGGTGTATGTTAACTCCATCTTCAGTATTTTCTTCATTCTGATATGCAATTGATTCCTGCCACTGGAGAAAGTGAGTGTGTAAAGAATGGGACATTTTTGCCTGAACTTTGAGATGCTGTTAGTATAATGGATGAAAACTAAATATACATTGCCAGGCTTGCCTGTGACAAAATATGGCCAATCCTTTCTCTGAATTTTTCCTGCCTGCAGCCAAGTGGTAGCTAGCTGTTTATGCTGATGCTTAAAATCCTGGAGAGGAGGGGAAACAGAATTACTGTTTTTCACCCTGAAGAATTTGGAGAGGCAGCTGTGACATAAATGATTCTTTTCATTATGTTATGCTGCTTTGATGCACATAGTGAGCCTGCGGACCTCAGTTTCTTTGGAAAACAGGCTTTCCACCCCAGTGTTCCTGTATGCCAGGAGGAGTAGAAATGCTTTCCCTTACCTTTGCCACATAAAAAAATGTTAAAGCAAATGATCCCTAGAATCTAAGGCTGGATTAGAGTAGTTTAGGATATGCTGCAGTACATGGGCAGTCCTTCAGGACTCTGCTTTATAACACGACAGTTACTTTAGTAATACTTTTGTTTGGAAGAAATGGAGTATGTTCTTTTCCCATCAAGCTAGAAAGGGAGTCCAGGTATCCCTTATCCTGGCAGTTGGGTGTTTTGTTTGAGCAGCACTCTGACCTGCACCTTTGTCTTCCTGCCGTAGACACACTGTAATAAATGATGATACACAAGATAGCTGTAGTGCTTGAAATAAACACTCCAGTAAAATTCCTACAGCAGAGAGGTCTGGAAAGGGTGGTTGTTGGACCCAGGGAGGCATCTCTGCCTTGGCTAAGTTGGGGCCGTCCAGTTTTTGTTTTCCTACAAGAGTAAGCAATGTATTTTGAAGTGAAAACTGAGATTCTTCCCTAATAGTCTGAATTTAGCAACCAATCCCCAAGTTTGTAATACTCTTCTCTTAATCAGAAGCTGTGAGGATCTGGTAAATCTTGTGCGAATTAATTTGTAAATCTGCAATGATTGTGAAAAGTGTGCTGAAGCAGAGAAAAAATGAGTAAGGGGCCACCTTATGCCCAAATAGTAAGAGATTACAGATAGAATAATCTTGTGTCATAATAACAGCTTTGTATTAATAAAAGATAAAGCTGTGCTCTCTTGCTAGCAGCTTAACCTTGCACTGTAAACAAAGAAGATAATTGACTCATGATGCTTATTTTTCTTTCTTTTCCAAGGTTCAGATCATCCACACAGCCTGTCTTACAAACTAGAACTCGGATCAGACCAGGAAATCCCATCTGACTGGTATCCATTTGCTACTGTCCAGTTTGTCGTTCATGATACCTGTGCCTCAGGAACAGAAGTCAAGTCACTGGGGATAGAGAGCGACGTGCAGCCCCAGAAACACGTGGTTCAGAAAGCTTTTTACAATTGCCAGGTATTTTCAGGGCTATGTTTTTTGTGTGTTCCTCCTCTTCTTCCTCCCCACTCCTCCATACAGTATTTGCAAGGCAAACGTGCTTTGTATTCTAACCATATCTTACATGCAGTTGTGATAATGACTTTGAGCAAAAGAATCATTAAAAAATAATTCCTTGTCAGATCAAAGATGATGGTGAAAAACAGAACTGCAAATGCAACATTGTTTTTCCTCAGTTGAGCTATTTTTGGGAGTAGTAGTTTTGAAGTCTGTTGGGTCTGGAAATGTTTTGATTCTGTGTCAAAGCTTTTATTCCTGCAGTTGCTTCAGTTCACACTTTCAGTGCCCAATTATTTGCTAATTCTACCTGTTTTTTGTTTTCTAACTACAGGTGGAAATTGAAAAGAAGTGGATTAGGCTTGATGGAGAAGATCCAGATAAGGCTGGCAACTGCCTAATGCAGTAACGGAGGACAGGAGGCATGGTCACAGAATATTAGTAGGAATCAATTTACATAGGAAATTCTATTGTTAGAAGAAGTACAGTGACCTAGTTTAGGATAAACATGGTCATAGAATTTTTCTGGGTTTTTTTGGTGCTTTTGGGTTTGATTCTGCAAACCGGTACTGGTTTGACTGGCCTGCATTCAAGTAAACTTCCTGTCATAGGAATAGTGGTATGAGTAAGGTCTCCTTGTAAAGAGTTGCAAGATGTGAGCGCTTAATTGACTGATTGTAATATATTATTTTCCTCTTGCATATCTATGACTTAGGAATGATCTCATACTCCATATTGAAACCTAATGGTACTACTCAAAGACTTCATGTCACTTGGACATATAATATTCAGCAATAAAAACTGCCAGAATGCTTATGTGCAGACCAGCATCTGTCCAGCAGGAACAATTAGATTTTTTAGTGGTGGTTGAAAAGTGAAGTCCCCCGTGTTTCTGCTCCCCTCGATATTTATGAATGGAACAAGTTGTAATATTATTGTTACAAGAGCCTCAGTTAATGATTTGGAAACTGAGTGATTTCATTGGTAAAATGGGAAAAGTCTCTCCACAATAATATTCTTCATTGTTCTGTGGCTGCAAGCGTTTCCTTCCCAGCACTTTATAGGTTCACTCGAAGTAATCTCTTGGGAAAAAAAACATATGGCAGATATGATTGAAGTTTCTGTGCCAGCATTAGACAAATCTTTTCTCACTACTGCAGCAAGTGAGACAAAGTGACGAATCCCCAGCAAGTGTAAATCAGTCCAGGCCCATTTCATTTGATGAAGCTTTGAGAGTTTGCACCAGCGGCGGGTTTTCCCCACAAATGGAAGAAATGGCTGGTTGCTGCCATTTGCTGTGGGTCTTCCTTCAGGATGCAAGTTCCAGATGTTGATTTGGAAGCTGCAGGAGCTGTTGCTTTGAGTTGCTTTTAAGACAGAGGTCATGTCTTTCCATGCAGCTGGCTCTGAAGGCAGAGTTTTCCATGGGGAAGCAAAGCAGGGATAGACTATCGCAAGGGAAGGGAAGCTGTGATGCTTCAACAGGCAGCTTGAGCTGTTCCCCCCATATCAATCTGTTAACTGTGTTTTCCACAAATTATTGGCATTTAGGGAAAAGTTTTTTCCTCTCAGCCACTATCCCCTTTGTCATTTTCTGCAGGCTGTAATCCAGGTCTGAAAAAATCGGGTAAATTAAAAAAATGCTCCTGATACTTTTTCTTTTCCCTGCTGCAGTTTTCATAAAATTATCCTTACTTCAAACTGAAATTAGTGGAGAACAAAAATATAGTAATGCACTAAAGCTCACTTTATATTTTGTCACAGCTTGTAACTGTTTATGTGAACACTGTGTAAAAATACAGATAAATGTTATTCCCCAAAAGTAGAAATATGTGGGATATGCGCTGAGAAAATTACCAGTCTGAGGAAACAGAAGGCCATAATATGAACCTAGTTCATCACAATAAACTTTTCCCCCCATTTGGAAGCTGAGAATGAAATGGGTAATAGATCCTATAGTAAGTCCTGAGGGCAGGTTTTTTATGGGTATTGCATTGCCAAAGCCCCAAATAGACTATTGTGGTATTTTGGGTTCTCTGTATATCCCTTTTTATTAGCACATTATATTATTATAAATCTAAGCAAGTGTTTGAGTGTAGTAGTGATCCAAATATGTCTCAGCTGTTGTATCCTCCATCCATGTTTTGACTTGAGAAGCCATTAGCACCTTCAAGTCATGTTTGGTTTGTTTTATTCGTATTTAATTTTGTTTATGTACTTCTCAGCTGAACTAAGAGGCACAGTGTGTGCTATGGCAAAGTGTTTATACTTACCATCACAGCAGAGCTCTGCAGCTCGCTGAAGTCCATGGTTATACGAGAGCTACACTATCTATTAACCTCTTTGCTTGGTAAGGAAGAGGAAGCAAAATAGGTGTTGCAGATACCTGCGCTAACCTTTGTCTGAGGCTGACTTGTTTTGACTGACATTGACACAGCTAATTCAGTAACTCTGTTAGCAGTGGTAATTGTCCAAAGCCTGCCTTGCCCAGCTGGCCCCTGTTTTTCTGTTGTGAAGAAGGAGGGGCAGCCAGGCTGTTCTGTGACCCTTTCACCTGAGGGTCCCTGTTGGTAGCACCCATGTCCTGGGCATCGGGTGGTGTTACAGGCCTGCAGAACCAACGCCTGCTTTTCTTCTGTCAGGTGTCTGCTGTGCCTTGGGATGTGTTCAAGAGCCCATGTAGCGCTGACCCCTCAAGATATGAGCTGTTGTTCTGAATGGCTTAAGTGATGAAAAGCCCCATTACATGCTTCCTGCTAGTGAGTCTGTATTATATCTGGTGTCGTGCAAATGATCATTCAGCCTTACTGAACTTGTTAACTTAAAAAGGTCAAGCTGCAGCTTTATCTGTGTTGCACACTCTTGGATTTCTATCAAAGGCCTGCAAGACTCACCGTTAACTTTAATCGGAATTGGATCAGGATCACAGGGAATTGATTCCACAGAAATATTGCCACACTGAAAGAAAGTGACTCTGTTTCATGCATGACTTTCAGTTTAAACCTGACAATTAGTGCAGCCTAAGGCTGAATAATTACCCTGTTCAGTCTCAAACTGATGTTTATATGCCTTGCTGTCAGAGTATTTTTTAAATAGGCTGCAGTTTAATTAAAGTAAGTTTGGGTTGTCTGACTTTTTTTTTCCCTCATCAACTTCTAACTTCCTATTCTATTGCAACATGCCAACATAGAAACACCGTGGCTTGCTCTTTCTTCTGCATTGTCAGATGTCCTTGAGTGTGACCTACTGAACAAAAATTCTGAATGTTTAAGACTCATTTGCTAACATTTTCTACAAATGCTATAGCAGGTGACAGTGAGTAAACATGCTGGCTTTGGCTCTTTAGATATCTGGGCTATAGGGAGTCTAACTGAATTTTGGGAGTGGAATGGAGAAGAGGAACATTTGCTATGAGCTGTTGTGATGCTCAGTGTCCGGCCATCAGAAAGACTGGAGCTTTTCACACCTGCCATCACTGAAATGCTGCCAACATTTTGGGTTGCTTACGATACTGACACTTGGCTGACATTTTCTACAGGGCAGTATTTCAATATTACCTGTGTTTCCTTCACAGCGGACCAGCAGGATTTGGGATATTTTATATTTTAAACAGAAATTAATGAGAACAGCTATTTTTGTAGTGTGTTTGCCTTATTTACAAAGTGTTTTACTTGCTGAAACCAACAAACTTTATCTTTGCCTTCATCTTTGTCATACTAATTGTATTACTGTAGGTAAATGGTACTTGATGTAATTTTAGATTCAAACACCCATTGAAGTCAATGGAAGTCTTTTAACTGACAAAATGGGATCTGCATCAAAGTCTCTAAGAAAAAAGGAGAGGCAAAAAAAAAAGAAGAAGAAAGGAATAGTGATAATGGGCAGAATAAAAAAATAAAAACCCCAACACCAGTGCTAGTAAGTAAGCAAGCTGCTATGCTTGCTTATTCCAACCAGAAAAGAGCACAAAAGAGAGGAAAAGAGTTGCTACTGGGTGCCAAAACGGAAACTTTGCAGTGATTGGGAATGATGGTCCCGCTGCTCCAGTGTAGCAGCTCCCAAGAAGTGAGATGATGCTTCATTCCATTGAACATCGTGCCAAGCTGCTGTCATCCTTATGCTCCTCGCCTTATTTTTTTTTCTAAATTCCATATTAATTGTCCAAAAGTACTTTACATCTGAAAATGTGTTTTCATGTGTTGCTTTCAGTTGCATATGTTTTATTTGATGGACGACTTCACTGCAGTGTTGGTGTCCACACCTCTATTTTACTTTATTTGTCTTTTTTTTTGACTCAAGGCAGTAACTAACTGCTGCAGTTAGTAGTTCTTAGCCATAATTTTGATAACTCTAAAGCAGTGCTGTTATTCTTAATGGAAAATATAATTTTATTTGGGTCTTTTGTCAGTGTAAGCATAAACAGATCATGCTGATAATCTTGTAATAACATTTTGTAGATTGCATATTGATTAAAAAAAATAAAGTTGTATTTCAAACTAGCAGTTTCTTGTCCCCTCATTAGAAATGTATCAAGCTTGTTTCACCTTTACTATAATTAACTGTTTGATCTTGTATCATCAGGTATTGCAGTTTATTAGAGCAGTTCTGCTCTATGTGGGGAACACAGCGCTCCTCGTCTTAGATAAAGCTAGTTCTAGAAAGCTGAACGGTGCACTATATTCCATTAATGATCATTTATGGCAGGCGCTTTCCCTGCTCTTTTTGTATAACAATAGTAATCCAAAAAATAACTGTGTTTTTTCCTAGTGAGTATTTCCTCCAATCTCTCTGGAATATTTGAATATAATGTAGTGAAAACTGTTTAAGACTTTGACAAATTTCAAAGTCTGTTCTTGAAGTGAGCTGTTACTAGGGAAACAGTGAAACATCTGTGGGGAAATGTGGGAATAAGGCAAAGGTTTATGGGGCAGCATCCAGAGAATGGGCTTCAAGTATAAAATAACTATGCCACTTGTGCTATGCTGCTGTCGTTGTGGCAAACCAGTCAGCTATTCTGGGAGACAATGGGAAATACAGTTAACATTCATTTTCACTTCATTGCTGTTCTTTCCTTCATTGAGCACCTGCAAATGGAAGGCAGGTGTCAAGAAAAAGTATAGTCCCCTTCCACAGATTAAACATTCTGCAATGTTTAAAAGTATCAGTGAACAATATGATTCAGGTATGTGAAAAAGTGAGATGGTATATTGCTAGAACACAAGCAAAATAATGAAAACTTATTTGGGGAACAGTTTCCTAGTATGTGCTACTTTATAGCCCTGTTCTTTCCTTAGTAAAAACAACCTGTAATTTTTTACAATAACAATCATAACATGTTGTAAGTGATGTTCACACTCCCTGCTCAGTCCTTACTGACAGAAATAAAAGAAACAGCATTGGCTCAAATTCTGCTTTGCTATCCCACAAAACCCAGTGTGATTAGGTATTTCTGGCTGTAGGTAGGTACAGTCTAGCATTACGTTGCATTGTGGTGGCCTTTTTGGTTTGATAGAATAACTTTCACTTCCATTTCCATATTCAACAATAAAAGTCTGAGGGGAAAAGTCAGAAGTGGGGACATGTTGGGAGTGTAAAGGACCCATGCCTGAGTGACAGCTGGCAGGGGTAAGAGGGGGGTGGCAAGGAGTGAACAGGGGTTGGCAGAAGGAACAGGCACCGGGCAGAGCTTGTTTGCAAGGGCTAAGGAGAACTGCAGCCTCTCTAAGCCAAGGGGAAAAGTTTACCTGTAAAGTGGATTGGAATATTATAGATAAGTGGCGAGGAACCCATGCAGAGAAGGGCCTTCAAGGGAAGCTTTTGAAGTTGAAAGTAGCTGCGGGGTGGGGGGGGAATGAACTGAATGTTCTGAGGTGGGGGAGAAGTCAGGAGCAGCTGAAGAAGAGGGGACATGGGCAGAGCCACCAGAGGCAAGATGTGGGACTGATGTGTCACGGTGAGAGGTGTCCCACCTGAATACACTGAGCTGGTGCCTGCTCATGGCATCCCACAGGGCAGCACGAATCGCTCAATCTGTCTTTAGCATCCCTGCCTCACATCTGTACAGCTGTTAGTAATGGTAACCTACCTTTCTGGACAGGAAGATCTTGCTCATGCAAGGAACCAATGGCACAGTTGTGCTATAGGAGATTCAATGAAAATATCAAATAAAACCCAGCAGTGGGACACAGAGGATTTACAGCAAGAATTTTGGCATTAGCCTGATGATACCCAGAGGTAAGCTACTGTTATAACCTTGTTGGATTGCTCTCTAGGGAAGGACCTTCAACTGCCAAGTCATCTGCAATGTTGAGTAGATTTTACTGTCAAAGTAAAGTACTGACACCAAGATTTAGATGACTGCTCATCTGAGATGCAAAGAGCCATCCACTGCATGAGGAGAAAAGATGAAAGGCTGTTTTAGTCCCCTTTATGGAAAGCTACAGTATGCAGGTGGAAAGCGCTTCTACCCAGCCATGGGAATGAACTACTGAATAGTTTTGCTGCTAATTGTATGGGTAACATTGGCCAAGAGGGTGTGTAGTAGATCCTCTCTGAAGTAGAGTTGTGGGGCGGGGGGAAGAGTAAAGGGTTGTGTACAGTCAAGCGTTACGACAGGGTGAGCCCCATCACATTTGCTCAGAAAGTGAAGCTCAGGAAGATGACCTTGAGCAAATATTGGGATCCTCACATAAATGCTTCCAAGACCCAATACAGCAATGCAGCTTAGTTTCCATACGTCTGAGTTATCCTTTAGAAGAGTTAAACTGGTATCAATTAGGCAGTAAAAGGGAGAACCTGACTGCTAAGCTGTGCCTGAACCTGTCTCTTAGTCACTTGCTGGATGATTTCAGCCATGTGGCTGGTGCTACAAAACCTACTGCTGGTGAAAGGGGCTGCTGTGTTTGCTCAGCTTTACTCCTCTCCAAAATACCCAATGCAAAGTTAGAGCAAATTGGCCTTAACCAAACCATGCTGCTCTGCTCTTATTTAACTTGACATTAAAGCTGCTGGACTTCAGCAAACGTCTGCTCGACCATGAGCTTCCAGCAGCTAATTCAGTTGAGGAGGAATATATTTCTGGCATTTACCCTCCTGCTGCACCCTGGCTCTGCGTGGTTCTGCGGACCCCTGCAGCCAGTCCCTCTGCACTGGAGCCCAGGAGCAGGTAAGTGGCAATTACAGACAGGTGACAAAGGGACAGATTTCAGGCACTGATGAAGGGGGGTGCGTCTTGGGGGCACAGGGCGGAGGTTGGGGTCTCTGGGGAAAGAAGGTGCTGTAAGCATCGGTATGTCACACGCAAGGAAACAAGGCAGACGGCAAAGGAGGCGAGGGGACAGGAGAGGAGCACTGAGCTGGGCACCAGCAGGAGTGTGAAGAAAGCAGCGATGAGAGTTAGGACAGTGAAGTGGCTGGAGGCTGCTAGTTCCCTTTGGGGCTTTCTCTCCACATAAGGCACATGTATCAGGGTGTGTATTTAGGAGAGGCAAGGCTTATTTAATCCTTAATTAGACTTACTCATACCATGCAAGTCTCTGGGTTTATCGAGCAGCTGAGATACACAGTATTGTTCAGTGTATTCAATCCATCAGGTCTTGCCATTTTTATATAGCACTTAGTACAGGTCAGAGCCTTTCTTATGCCACTCTGTCCTGAAAATTCATTATTAAATTGAATTAAGGGACAATTCTTTCTACAGTTCCTCTGACAAAGTGGTTTAAATCAGGTAAAAAACGAAAGGCCCTTGAAAAAACAGGAGTTACACATGATAAACGAAAGAGGAACAAATCACGGGTCCCAGTGTTATCTGTCTCAGAACTCTGATGGAAATGATTGAGCTTATAACAAAATCATGCTGTTAATAAAATTGGTTATGAGACTAGATTGCCATATATCTGTGAGTCAACAGCTGGAAACAAAGGGAGGATGTTAGAGAATATCTTTAAAATGAAATTACAGTTCTGCCCATGTCAAGGCATCTCCATGAGGAATGCCTGGATTCTGCAACCACTTCCTCTTAAGGATTATTTTACTTGGAAGGAAGGGGAAGATGGTATTTGTAACATGTGCCTTGAGAAAGAATTCTGCAGTCCTGCGGTTGAGTAGCTGTGTTCCTCTACAGCAGCAACGCTGGGTTTAAACAGAAGAGGGCATTCATTACCAAGCAAATGAGTTTGCTGAGGGCTCTCCATTTCTTGAGGAAAGGCATTGAAAAACGTTTGTTTGTTGTTGTTGTTTGTTTGTTTGTGTTTTTTTAAGTGATTAATAAAGGTTCATAATCCAAAAATAAATCTCTAGACATCATGTACCAAGAGAAGTATAAATTATTAGAAATTAAAACCTGCCCAGTAAACGAATGTTTGAGATGTCCTTAAGCAGCACTATCCCAAATACTGACAAAACCCTGAAAAATCAGGAGGGTTTGAACAGCATGCTAATATTTTCAGCAGCCTGACTTCTAACACTCTTGTGTGCTGTTAAAGAGACCGCAATGGGGAGAGCTGGATCAGAAGCTGAACCAAGACTGACAAAACCGAGATGCTGTTCCTGACTGCCATTTGTGAGCCTGGGCAAGATATGTGGTGTGTCTGTGCTTCAGTTTCTTCTCTTAAAATTAGGCTTAAATGTTAACAAATCCATAAGCGTGAAAAATATGACAGGTTTGCACTTTATATTGCTGGACACTGATACTAGGTTAAGATCACCAATATCAAAGCTAGTCTGTCAGTATGAGTAATGTTATTCACAGACACTTTCATTTTTTTTTTCTTGTTCAGAGAAGGCTGAATTTTTTCATTGTACACCTGGCTTTATCATGCTGTTCAGCTGACACTGCTTGCAGTGCCTGGATGAAAAGACACATTCTCTAGGAATTTTTGAAATAAACTATTATATAAATTATGTTGCTAGACCTCAGATTAATGTGTAAGTGCTCTGGTTAGTAGGAAGTGCTCTCTGCAACCACCCTGTGCAATGTGGAAAGCAGTATTTCCATTCCCAGTCTCTGCTTTCTCCCCAGCAATACCTGTGCTATAGGAGGCTTTGTCTGCTGTCCCTGGCATGAAGGAAACTGACATGTTGACCTTGATGATGGAGCCTTGGTATTCACTGGCAATACACAGGGTATAATTTACAACACAAAGGGGACACCCACAGTGCCTTGTGCTGGTGGGATGTACTACATATGGGCACACCCAGGCACATGCTGTCAACTTGCAGCACAGGTGAAGACCATTTGCTTTGGCCTGCATAGCACTGAGACAGCTGAGAAATTCTTTGGTATCAAGCTCCCCAGCCTCCCTCTCTTTTTGAAGTTAGGCATACAAATTATTCCAATTTCAAGGCACGTTATAATCCCTAGATGAACAAATGTTTGTAGAAAGCAGGGGGCTACTTTGTAAATGTTCTTTTTGCACTTTCACCTTTCTAAAACGGTTGTACAGTACGCTGGCAGATAGATGGCTCTGCATCAGGTTTATCTGTCTCATGAATGAGTCACAGCCAGCTGCAGCATCACCATCCACAACCTTCAGGGCCTGGTGAGATCCTAAAGGCTGCACCTTCTTCCTGCTATCTCTGCTAACATGACAAGACTAACAGACAGGAGAAGAATAACGATGTTCTTGGTATGCACTATTCCTGACAGTTTCAAATGAGTACTGTGCTTTAAAAAATATGTTTTATTATTTAAATTATTTTATACACAAAGCAACATAGCTTCCCTTTTCCTCATGATGATGCGGGGCATACAGAACAGCTGAATATGCAATTATTGTTTAATTTGAGACCCACACAGTGTTATTAAACACATTCCGTTGCAGAGCAAAATTACTTCAACAGCAAATTCCATTTGTCTCGCTTGCAAAAATGCAACTTACAATATTATTATGGATGCTTTTTTTTTTTTTTCTTTTTGTAGGTGTTTTTAGCTATATAATTAAGGGTCTGTCAGTATTTTCATTAAAATCTTTTCATTCTTCACGGTGCGTAAGTCAGCCTTAAAAATTAAAGCTTAATGGGCGAATCTTCCCTTTACAAGCCAAATAGCGCTATAACTACATAGCTACCTAAAAATGGAAAAAGGAAGAAGGAAAAAAGAAATATGTTTCCAGGTTCTTAGAATGATCAGGGTAGCAATGACCCATATGCAGACAGAAGGCGTATAAAGACCAAAGTATATACTCTCCTGCACACACAAGATTAACGAATATTTTTCCAGATGAGTATCTGCTAAATTGGTAAATCTCTTTATTAACATATGAACAGATTGCTGCAAATATAAGCAATAATTTGAATAGTTGTACCAGATTGCTGCTACTTAACTGGTAGCTTCAAATATCTCCCTGTTTATGAGGTAATAATGACTTCAGAGTTTATTAGAGCAAAATAATATGCTTCTGTAGGCAGCTTTCCTAGGTATATTTTCACACTCAGGAACAACTATGGTTCTCATTCACTCTGTTCACCAGACAAAGTATCCTGCCCTCCAATCACAGAATCACCGGATGTCAGGGATTGGAAGGGACCTCAAAAGATCATCCAGTCCAATCCCCCTGCCAGAGCAGGAACACCCAGATGAGGTTACACAGGAAGGTGTCCAGGTGGGTTTTGAATGTCTGCAGAGAAGGAGACTCCACAACCCCCCTGGGCAGCCTGTTCCAGTGTCTGTCACCCTCACTGAGAAGAAGTTTCTGCTCATATTTAAGTGGAACCTCCTGTGTTCCAGTTTGCACCCATTACCCCTTGTCCTATCACTGGCTGTCACTGAGAAGAGCCTGGCTCCGTCCTCATGACACTCACCCTTTATATATTTATAAACATTAATAAGGTCACCACTCAGTCCCCTCTTCTCCAAGCTAAAGAGACCCAGCTCCCTCAGTCTCAGGGACAGAAGCTGAAGTTCCAGGCAAGAGCTCAGGGTGTGAACTGCAAACCCCGCGCTTCGTGCAGCGACTGGTCCCTCTTTTCAGCCTGAGCAGTTGAAAGAAGAACCCCCGGTTTAGTAACCAGCGCTCGGCTACACCCAAGCTTGCTGCCCTGCGTGGGGTTTTTCACGGTTAGGGAAGAAAAGGCAGAGCAGGACCGGGCGGGGCCGGCGGCGGGCAGCCGCGTCACGGTGACAACGGCGCCTTAAGGCGGGAGGGCGGGGTGATGGCGGCGGCCGCCATGGCTCACGCGTATCCTCTGGTGAGGGGCTGCGGTGGCGAGGCGTCTCCTGGCCCCGCGGCTCGTAGCCAGGCTTGGAAGCTGCGAGCGGCCCGGCGGGGTCTGGCTGCCCGCTCCGGGCCGGAGACAGGGGCCGGGGACGTCGCCTCCCCTCCCCGCGGGGTCCCCAGAGGATACCTGGGACCGCCGGCCGTTCCCCGGCGTGGGGAGCCCGGGGGTGACGTCACGAGCCTTTATTTTGGTGGGGGGGGGAGAGTGAGTTAAAGAAGCGTTTTGTGGGCAAAGAGCATCACGGCAGGGGTTGGTGTGAGGCGCTGGGCAGCCCCAGGGTGGGGAGGGATCCCGTGGCGGTGCCAGGCGCAGGGCGGCGGCCGCTGCCTCGCCTCATGTGGGACTTAAAGCGGTCCTTCGGCTGGCAGCAATACCAGGGGAGCCTCGGAGGCTTCGCTTTAAGACTTGTTTTTGGCTTTGCTGGAATGGGGTGTTGATAAGTTCCCCCCCCACCCCCCTATCGTGTAAGAAATAAAACTGGAGTTTTCTGTTTCGTGGCAGTGGTGGGTCCCAGCGCGGATGGCCTGGTCATCGCAAAGGGCTGCCTGTGTGTAAAGGGGTAAAACCAGAGTACTGCAGTGTCTGTGCTGTAACCATTTTTCTTTAATTTGAAAACGCATAGCATTTGAGTTTTACAGTTGCTATGCGTGGTTTTTATGTAGCATAATAAATATTTGTACTTACCATAGTTTGGTAATCCTGGGGAGAGTAATAGGCCTGTTGAAAGATTTAAATTTGGTTTCTCTTATGGATTAGCAATGACGGCAAAGCATTTGACATATGGGCTAGTCAATATCTCCTAGTGTAGCGGTACAAGATTAAATTTTTTTTTCTTCGCATATTCCTAGTATCCTGAAATGTGCTGGGGGAATTCTTGGAGATCTCCAAGGAAATCATACATGAGTATGGTTATTTTAAAGCAGTGCTATGTTGTGCTGACAGCCTTTTGCAAAAAGCCTAACTTGTTGCTTTTTAATAACTGCTAGGGCTTTTTTAAACACATTGTTTATCATCTACAGTTTAGAACAACTTTAGAGCAGCAGCATATAATCTGATGTTAAGTTAGAGAAACGTAAATTAGTATTGCGCAATCTTAATTTCTAAGGCTTTAAAAATTTCAGCTGCATCTTTCACCTTGTTTAGCCTATTCTGCTGGTAATGATAATCAAGATTAATAAGCTTTAAATTGCTAAAAGCTTATTATGTTACATTTGCACCTGAGTGGACGAATCTTGAAGCTCCTGTGTGTCTGTTGTCCAGGTCTGACTGGAGGATTAGGATTTGATCACTAACATGGACAGAAGAAGGAATCAAATGTTGTGTTGGAGTCCTGTTGTAATATAGGATGAATTATATGTATTGATAACTATACTATTAAAATTTCCATAGCTAAACTACAGCATCAGACCACAAATAAAATAAAAAAGTTATTTCTTGCAGGTTACTTAAATTTTATATATATTCTGATAGAATTGGCACATCTCATTTTTACTAGCTTGTATTGTTAGTTGGTCTTTAAGCTAGGAGCAATGACGCTATAATGATACTAAGCAGTAAATGTTGGTTTTAAACTGACATTTTTTACATGCTTGTTTGAAAATATAAGCATTTCATAGCCTGCAGAAAACACAATTTGAGGCTTGAATCCAATTTTTTCCAGGGATGTCATATTGAAAAGAACGAGTGGACTTGCAGACCTCTGCACTTGAGAGAGTATTCAGTTTATTACACTGATCTGTTTATGCTGTTCAGTTTGTAAGAGTAGTTTATGCAGTGAGATTAGACCTTGTGCTATCATTTAAAATGGTTTAATGTTCATCTTAACTCGAAAACATTTATTTATTTATTTATTTAGCCTAAACTATACAAGTCCATTATTGAAGATGTGATTGAAGGTGTGCGGGAGCTCTTTGCAGAAGAGGGTTTAGAGGAACAGGTTCTGAAAGAATTGAAACAGGTTTGTTTGGTTCCCCTGCATTAAGAGAAGTTGTTTACTTTTTTTTTTTTTCTTTTGAGATGACGTAGCTGTCCATTTCTTTGCCCTCCAAAACATGCAAAATTTTGCCCTAAGTTAGAGTTTCAATGTAAATGATATCTTGGGCTGCTGGAAGCTGAAATTCTGTAGTGATTGTTACCATCTTTATTGGATAGAATCAATTTACTCTTGTAAAAGCTAGGAATACCTGATTATAATTTCAAATGTGGTTTATTTTTAAAGCTGGTATCTGTTGACCTTAATAATAATCTTTCTGCAGCTTTGGGAAACCAAGGTGGTGCAGTCTAAAGCAACAGAAGGCCTCTTCAGACGTAACCACCATTCTCCACAGTTTACCCTGCAATTGCCGCACAATTTTCACCATGTTCTGCAGGCTTCAGCAGGTCAGGTGGTGTTGAACACAACAGATGCAATTCAAGAATAGCTCAGTGATGCAAGAATCTTTTTAGAATACTTGAAGGTGCTGGTTTGGGATACTTATGTGTGTATCTAGGACGACAGGTAACAGCAATTATTTGAAAGTGGAATTTGACCAATGAAGGATTCATTAAAATTTGATAAAGTAATGCAGTTACGGCTATGTGCTCTTGATTTACTGCTTAGTTCGAGTAACAAAATGTGTAGAGTTTTAGCCGCCTTGTCTGTGGTTCAGAAGTTTTGCCGTTCAATTGCAAATTTAGCAGAAGGGGTAAGGTTCTACTAGCGCTTTTAATGTGTGGCATCATGTATACAGAGGTTATATGGCATTATTGTGCCATGCAGCTTGGCTGTCACATTGGATTTTAACCTGGTTCTGCACGTCTTAAAATGTAATCCCTTGCTCAAACAGCAGAGTGAGAGTTTTTGGTGAGGTTTTTTGTCTTTCAGTTAGTTTTCCTAAAAGCGGCATTCCTGTTACACTTGACTTTCACAAGACCTGTTCTTCTCAATTAAGTGCAGCTGACCACTGTGGTAATGTTATGGCAGAGCGTAATGCTCAGCTGAGGCTTCTCCCAATGTGAGAGGCCATTGGGACCTTTCCCCATTAAGGACAAGAAACATGTGAGATGATTCAATGAAAATCTGTGTCATAGTGCTCTTCGCAGTTGGGCAGGCACTGCTCATCTGTTTTTTTACAGTCTTCATAGTTGAATGGGCTGGTTTTGGAGACAGGTATTTTATTTATTCCATGTGGTTAAAGGGAGTATACTTTTGGGTTTGTTTGCTATTGGAGGCTTTATATTTAATGAGTTTTACCTTATTACTCCTAAATTTTGGAAGGGTAGTACTACGGCAAAACAACCTGTTGAAGCCAGTTATTTTCTTTTTCTTTTTCTTTTTTTTTTTTTTTTTTTTTAATGTTAAATGGCATTTGAATTGTCCTGTAGCAAGAGATTTTCAAAGTAGTTAGGGCTACCTAAATAGTTTGCTTGTTGAAGCCTGGGGAAGTTTTCCCTTTGGCTTATCTTCTCTCACTGAAGTCAGTACTTAGTGCTTTTGAAAATTGCACCCTACTGTTCCTTCTATGAGCAACATTGGATTTGCTGTGGTGCAGAAATATAGTTGCATATCTTCCTCATATTGACAAGGCAATTCATTTTACATATATGTTCTTGGTAGCATTGCACATCCATCCTTCTAGTTGATGTAATAAATAGAAATGGCATGCTTAATTTTTGCAGTGCAACTTAAATGGATCAAACAGTTAAATAGAAATATTTTTAAAACAAACAAAACATCTCCAAGACCAGCTTTTAGCAAAATGTAAGTTTTACAAATTTGGGTGTAACCTCTCCCTGCTGAGTACAGCATAAGCTTGAAGCAACATAAAGGGAAGTATATTCAAGGGCCTCTTCTAGATGTGCTCACTTGTTTGTTGATCGGAGTATGAACTGAAGGTAGGTTGCTTTCGTTTTAGTTTTAGCTGTGTTTGCTGTAGATTATGGTAAGATCAACTATGTCCAAGAAAGTAATGTTTTTTGTAAAGTGTCTTTTTTTTTTTTTTTAATAGCTTCTTTAGTCATCCCAGCTGGCAGAGGTTTTCAGCATTTGACAGCAGGAGATCTGGTATGTAGCTGTAGTGATATCTATTTCAATTTTGATTATTCTGAATTCTAAATAATTATGTTTGTCAGTTGTTAGTAGGCTTAACAAGAGGCAAGTATTAAATATTTTCCACGTATAGATGCTTTAGGACAGCATTTAGGGACTGAAAAAGTACCCCTTCCCATGACAGTTTTAACTGTCCAATATGGTATAGTAGGTAAGGGAGCATGAGTCCTGCTGAGAGAGAATCAACAGCTGAAGAAACTCAGTGTTGTTACTTCTAGCCCTATTATTTTGTTTTATATTTTTAATGAAAACTATACAAAAATTAAGAGTCTGCAGATGGAGAGCTGTAACTCTGCTGCTTCTGTTTGAGCAGTGAAAAAGGATGGGGATCTACCAGTTGGTTTTACAAGCAGTGCAGCCAGAAGCGTGTTGGAGGACCCAGCTGTATTTAGCCCATGAGATGGAAGTCTAGTAGAAATGCACATCTACAGACCACCCAGATTTCCCCACACACCTTTTTTTTTGGTTACTGGATATTAAATTAATGCATGGCTAGGAAATGCTAGCAGTAGTGAAGCTGGGAGGAGCATTAGCTGCAAGGCATAGAAATCATCTAGAAGAAAATGAGTGTTTTAAGAGTTGACAGATTCTGAACTCTGGGCATGTCAAAATTTGTTTGGAGTGGGCCTATTAATTGTCAGAACTTGATGAATTTGAGTTCCTCCTAAGCATCGAGGTAACTAGCTTGCCAAGCTGAAGTATAATATGGGGAAGGTGTTTGTATAATGTGCAAGTTTCCTGATTGAAAGTTTGGCTTTCTCTGGAACAGCTAGTTCAAAAGGGAGCTGTATATCCAACTCCTTGCTGTTCAGGAGAAAAAGAGAATGTGAAGTGACTTCATAGACCCAGGCAAGGAGTCTGTGCTGTGTGGAGTAATGCATAAGCTTAGGTAGAAGTGGCTCTGAGTGGAAAAACACCTTTCTGAATGGTGTGCATGTTGAGGGGGTACAGAAAAGTGTTCTGTTAATGAAAAGGGGATAACTGGAAAATAGGGCAAGTGATTATCGTGTCGCTACAGAATACTGTTTATCTGTCTAAATCCCAAAAGTCTGAAGCAACTTCTCAGTAGAGATCATCACAAAAAGGCCCTCGTTCATGTTTGTCTGGATATGTTAGCGTGACGTGCTGGGGCCTAGGAGATAAAGTGTGCGCTGTTTCTTACTAAAGCTCTTGTGTATCTAGGGTGCTCCACAAGCGGGCGCAACTCTTACTCTCCCTACGGGTATTGCTTATCCTATACATGTACCAACTGGAGTGACGCTACAGACAGTATCTGGTAAGATTAAAGAGGAGATGTAAAATGTTACAGTGCATTGACTGTATGTGGATATTGAAAGATGGTTCCAAGTACAGTAGATAAAACAAATGTGAAGTTAAAGCATAGGGGGGTAGAGACATTTATGCTCCTCTTCCTTTGTAGTTTGTGTTTGTAATTGCTGCGTGGGGGAAGTAATTACATTGATTAGTTAGTGTGTCAGTTGTGTACACTTGCAAGATCAGTTAACATGGGCTGCCAGGTGATGCCATTTTTTTTGTTTTACAACTGCTTACAATTGTGTTCTTTTGTCAGTTCAGACATAGGTATATCCTTCTCCTATATGAGGAATATCTTCCATGTTTTAAAAAGGTAAAGACATTCTGGTGCTTCAGAATTGAATTGACTTCTCATTCAAATAAAATCCAATCATCCATAATCCTTTTTGCTCCCACTCTTTGCTGACAAAACTGCCTGTACTGCTTGTACAAAAATGTGCTAGTGCTGCTTTGAATGTGATGAGTGGAAGGCTTATTTCAGTCACTGATTGACTTTTTCTTCAAACAGCTGTTATTTGAGAACTAATCACAGTATCACAGTATGTTTGGGATTGGAAGGGACCTCAAAAGATCATCTAGTCCAATCCCCCTGCTGGAGCAGGAACGCCTAGGTGACAGGAACATGTCCAGGCGGGTTTTGAATGTCTCCAGAGAAGGAGACTCCACAACCTCCCTGGGCAGCCTGTTCCTGTGTCTGTCACCCTCACTGAGAAGAAGTTTTTTCTCAAATTTAAGCGGAACCTCTTGTGTTCCAGCTTGATCCCATTACCCCTTGTCCTATCACTGTTTGCCACCGAGAAGAGCCTGGCTCCATCCTCATGGCACTCACCCTTTATATATAATTCCTAAGGTTTTTGAGACCTATGGGCTAGTATCAGTGACTCTCTGTCTGCAAGCTTGTGTGTGGGGTAAAGAATAATTGAATGACATTGTGAGCTTAGCTCTGGCTCAGCTTTTAACACTGATAATAATAAAAACTGTAAGGATTCAGTATTTGGAGTGGTTTTCATACAATGAGAGGACAGATAAACTAGGAGGTGTGTGGGTTTTGGTGTTTTTTTTTTTTTTTTTTTTTTTTTTTTTTTTTTTGTTGTTGTTGTTGTTGGTTTTTTTTGCGTTTGTTTTTAAACTAGAGTTTTTTAGAAGGGATACTTAAAGGTCCTTGAAAGAGTGAACTGCCCATGGAGATATGCAATAGTAGTTTCTGAAATGATAGGGAAACGAATGCAAAATAGGATTATTTTCTATTGTTGTGTGGTGCGTTTTTTATTTTATTTTTTAATCCAGCATATAATTAAGTTCTCGAACTGACTGCCACAAGGTATTGTGAAGGCCAAAACCAGAAAGGGGTATTAAACATGATCGTCTGGATGGAAGCTCTGACTGAAGTAGCCTCTGAACACTTAATTTTCAAAGGCTGCAATTGTGCTTAGAGAAAGTACTGCTTTGTAAATGTCCTGTTTCTCATAGTTTGCCTGAGTATTTGCTATTGGTTATTAGTGGTAACAAGAGAGTGGCCAGGATAAACCCTGTAAGTTTAACCTGATGAAGAACTTTTAAACTCATCTCTTTGTAGGGCAGCTTTACAAGGTAAATGTGCCTGTGATGGTGACCCAGGCCCCAGGAGATGCGAGTATTTTCCATCACCCCGTTCAGCAGATGTTTCAGCCCCTTGAGCAACCTTCAGTTCTGCAAGCCAACGTTGCCGGTGTTGCACAGGTGAATGAATCTTCTGCTCAGGCAGCTGCTGAAATGTTACAACCCCAGGAGACTGCTGTCCAACAGACCACGGTATTTCCACCAAATGTTGTGGAAGAAAATCACCTAGAGAACTCTGCCAATAGTGCATTGGTCCAGCAGCCTTCTCTGAGTCAGCAGCCACTTGCATCTAATGCAGTGTTGGATCCGTGTGCAGACTCAACAGAGAAATCCCAGCACGGCAGTCTTCACACAGCTGTGTTTACTCCAGAAGCCTCTGAAGGGTTTTCTCCCACAGAGTCCTTGGCAAACAACTCCAGTAGTGTCCTGCTGGATGTGGCTGGGCAGTTTGACACTGAGCCTCAGCAGTCAGTGCAACAGCAAGTGCCTGATATCATTGACCTGATTATCATGGGCAAAAGTTTGGATGATAATGCTGTGCTGAAAGATCATGACAGCATTGCTTCCTCTGACAAGGTAAGGCCTTTTATTTCTTAGCTGGTGAAAATACATCTGTTGGAGATAGTTGTTTGGAGTATCAGAACAGATGAGATCAAACACATCTGCAAGCGACAAGTAGCACCTCTAAATTATAATAAGAAAAATCATTATAATTTTGAAGTTCATTCTTGAGCTTGTTTTGAATAGCAGTAGCTATCTGCTTAATGTTAAGAATTTCTCACAAATATTGCTGAAATACTGTTGTTGAAGAGAATGTCAATCTAAAAAAATGCTCAAAGTGTAATGCATAGATATAGTGTATTCTTAGACTTACTGACAAATTTTGGGCATAATACTTTGTGGGTTTTTTTGACTGAACAGACATAAATGACCCTTTGAGAACTTCCATGTCATTGTGACAGTGAATCTGCATGTGGATAATGGCCAGCTGTGGGCAAATTGCTTTTGCAATGTCAGCTGGGGTAGTTTTAGCTTGTAATGTGCAAAGAGCATTTAACTTGTCTTGCGAATGCATATTGAGTATGAAAAGTCAGATTTGGTAAGTGAAAATCTGATGGAAGGAAATGGATTTCCTTGGTAGAAAATACAGAACAAACTAGAATTGCTGTGTGAAAAACTTGAATGATTTTAATTAGGAAGCCACTTTCCTGACCTCATCTAATTTTTGTTCCAGAAATTATTTGCAGATGTTTTTAAGTTCAGGCTGGCTTGTTGACTTTGAGTTGTAGTGCTTATATGTGATTGAGACAAATTTACTAAATGCAAATTTAATGACAGTAATGACAAATGACTGTAAATAGAAGGCATGTTATGCTACTCGTGAACTTTTTGATGGCAGGATGTCTTACTACTGTCAGTAGTAATAATGGAAGGTCAAAACAAAGTGTTATTTTCTTGAACTAGAAAGAATATGTGGATGTGAATTAAGTGCTACAATAAAGATTTAATGAGAAACTGAAGACGGCTGAAAGCTTAAAGCCCTTTTATGTTCCTATGAACAATCAGTTTAGGAATTTCTAGCACTTTTATGAACAGTAACTTGAAGTACTGAAATAGTTACTGTCTCAGCTTTTTAGATGTTGTTGAAACAAAGCATTTCAATTGAATTGAGAGAGAAGGATGAGTTAATCTTGACTCATTTCAAAAATGAAAAATGCTATTTTGGGGGGCGGGGCAGTAGCTTGTTTCCCTTTTTTTGTTTTGGAGTTTTATTTGCAGTAGAAATTCACAGATTGAAGTTGGTTGTGTACAATAGTGTTTAAAGAAGAGTCTAAGAAAATGTCTCTTTATATTGCTGAGGAATATTTGGAATGGATTCTGTTTAAGGTTAAGTGTTAAGATTTGCAAATCTAGTCAGGGTTTACAAGTAGTCCAGGACTTGAAACTCTCATTTTAGTGCCCCAGTCTTGTTACTTTATTAAACAAAGATCTCAGGCTTTGTACTGGAGAATGAAAGCTTTGCGGTGTTAATTCACAAGCTGTCTCTGGTCTCTTTTTATTCCTGTCAGATGGAACCTACTGAGCAGATGGAATCTAATTTACAATCAGAGAAGGATATCTGCAGTGACATTGAAGGCATAATTCAGCTAGATGGTACTGGTGACGTCTCTCCCAAGGAAGAAATACCACATACAAAATATAGGGAAGAGAATGAATTTATTGCTCTTATTGAATCAGAGGATCTAAAAGTTCTCGAAGATGAGGAAGATGATGATGAAGAATGTGACAGTGTTACAAGCACTGAGTCTAGCAGCAGTGGTGGTGATAATGAAGAGCCCCAAGTAGATATAGTTGAGGAGGTAATTTACTTTAAAGCCTTGTGAAGCACATTACAATAGTGTATTTATCTTGACTGTTGAATTGTTGGACCCAGAACAATTCCTGACAAGTTTAATGCAGAGAATGCATAGTTAAATTATATACCTCTTGAGACAGGAGGTACTGCTGAGAAATTACTCGAGAGCTCAGTGTGAGAAGCCTGGACAAACGAAAGAGATGTTGAGAAGTCATTTGTTTATTAGATGAATTAAAATACTTAATTACCAGAAATAAAGTTCTATGGTAAAACTCTGGCCTCAGTGGAATGGAGTTTTGCTTTTTATTAAATAAGATCAAGATAAAAGTCTAGGTTTCTTTTCCTTCTGAAAGACTGCAGAGGATTAGACAGAGAACAATGTGATACAAGTACATATGTTTCCTAGAAACAGGAATTTCTTAAAGAAGTGCAATCTTGTATCCTAGAGATTCACAAGAGAATCAACTCATAGCTTTTGGGCTGCAAATGAATACCAGTTGATTAGTATCCCAGTTACTGGGGTCAGCTTTATCAGTTAGTAGTTCTGCTTTTTGACCTGTGTTTTTGGTTTTGGTTGGTTTGTTTTTGAGAATGTGAAGATGCTTATAAATGAGCTTTGTGTAACATGATCTTCATAGCTTCTAGGTCTTGATTTTTGCAGTGGCAGCCTTTTATTTTTCTAGGTGTGTTTCACGTCAAGTATTGTCAATGCTATTCTGAAACATTATGTAAAATACAATTCTAATCTCTAGGACCCCTTAAATTCTGATGATGATGTCAGTGAACAGGACATTCCAGACTTGTTTGACACCGACAATGTGATATTTTGTCAGTATGACAAGGTACAGTATATAGTTTTATCTTTGTTCCTTAATAATTCTAAATATGTTCAGCAAATCCGTATCTAGTTATCTGTCAGTGCCCTTTAAAGAAAATCTCCTGCTGTTATAATTGAGTGTTTAAATTAGGTCTTTAGCTGACAATAGTCTGAAGACTTACCTGCTGTTTTCTGAAATAAGAATAATCAATGGGCTCATAATGGCCTGTTAAAGGAAAAGGAGACCAGATTTGTAAAGCTGCTAAAGCTTATGCATTTCCTTAACTTCTAAGTAATATCAACAGCTCCATGGATGTATGTATGAATTTTCAGCCATGAATTAAGATTTTTGAAATGGCTAACAGAAAGAGGAGTATGTGTACTTTCTTTTACACTTTTTGACTTTTGAAGCACTTACTGAATGATTATCCTACCAGAATTCTGCTGTGTCTGAAAAACAGAGCAGTTGTTAAGAGCGATTTGTCCTCCTTGTTTTTAATGTTTAAAATTCAACGTTATTTTGAACTCTTGAAGATCAAATCAAGTATTTCTAACTCTGGTGTGGATTTGGACACATCAATAGTTTAAGAGCTGAACATAACAAAGTTCATCTTTTTTTTGAAACAAATATGGAAAAATGTATCTATAGTTTGCTAAAGAATGTGCCTTGGCTTTTATTTTTTCAGAAGGGACTAGTGATAATTTTGTGTGTGTGTTCAGTTAGGCCTGCCTTAATGCTGTCTGTATTTTAGGAAATGGTGGGCTGCTAAGAAAATTGTCTTTACTGAAGTGTAACAGGTTATCTGTTTCTGAAACTAGTTATTTTGGAAAATGTGTCTAGAAAATGTATCTGAAAATAAGCCACAGTGTCTGGGTTGCATTGAAGAAAGTACATTAAGTGTGATGTTACAGAGGCTATAGGTAGTGTATATTGTTATCTGCTGCAAGTTTTGTCTGTAATAAGCTGAAAAACTGTTTGAAAATGTTTAAAAAATGATAAGAACTTCAGTATTGGACATGTCTTATAGGAAATTTAACATCAGATGTTATTAGAAATTAATAGTTACAGAAATTGGGGGAAGATGTTGGTAGCTTTCCCCTTTCCTATATAGATGTCATAAAACAGGCCTAGTAGAAAGTAGATTCAAACAGCTATCTATTAAATTACTTTGTTACCTGTAAAAGAAAGCTGTTCGCAAAATTACTATTCCATTTCTTTTGCTTTTTCCTTCTTTTTTCTTTCTAGATTTGAAAATGGACTGATGCTTAAAATCCAAGGAATTTTCCAGAGATGTTTGAAATTCATTCTTATAGTATTAAAAACCAAAACCAAACAACAAACAGAAACCCCAGCTTTCTACAGTATAGATAATTTTGCAGGCCTTTAAAGAGAAGCAGAATATGCAGATTATTTTTTTTTTTGTATGGCAGAGTTTGTTTTTAAGCAAAGTTTTCATGCTTTTAGCCTTATCCTAAAGCCTCTGTGCATGCAATCTTGCTTTGCAATGTGTATGGGAGAAGGAAATGGCTGCATTTCAGTGGTTAAGCCATACTTGTTTGCAAGGTGCAATATATTTTGGGACTGATATGCTCATGAAGCTGTTCTGTTATTGAGATTCAGAAGGTTGTTCTCTTGAAGAGGGCAGGGAGTTCATTATAAACAACTGAAATCTACTGTCTCTGTTGAATACTTGAGGTGTGCCCAGTGGCAGTGTGTCACATGTTCTGGGCTAACAGGATTTTGTAAACCAAGTTGTGCTTAAGAAACCTTTCTTTTTAAATGGATGGTCTAACATATTTTTGGGAGGTGTGGAACATTGATTTTTTTAAAAAAATTTATTTGTTTTTTTAATTCATCAGATACATCGAAGTAAGAACAAATGGAAGTTCTACTTAAAAGATGGAGTGATGTCCTTTGAGGGTAAAGACCATGTTTTTGCAAAAGCTGTTGGTGATGCAGAGTGGTGAAACCTCACTGAAGTATGTACTTTCAGACTGTGGCATTATTCTCTTATAAACCTTCTGTGCAACAACTAGACTTTCTATTGTTTTGCCATTAAAAAAAACAGACCAACAGAACAACAAATCAGTGACAAAAATATGTAAAATCAGTTTTGTTAATCCATGCAAACTAAACCACTGTTTTGTTAGCTACTCAGCTTTCTTTGCTGTTTTCTGATTATTTAATTACTTTTCTACCCGAGAAATGTTGTTGGCATTAATAGCTTTAAAGACTGAAATACTGAATCTGTTAGTAATTCAAGAAAGTAATGGAATATTATGTGACTATACTGAAGTAAGTTTCAGTTCTGTTGGTTTTCTTTCCATTTTTTAAAATAAGAACTATGTAGTTGTTGGTGATACTATATATTTCTTTCCAAAGGGGAAAAAAAAAAGGAAAAAACCGACGACAACAACAACAACAAACCCACCAACATCTGTGCAAGTCTGAGATTTGTGACTTTCAGCTGTGCACTTCTTTCTCGCCTTTCCTTCCTCTGTTGCTTTTTTATGTTGTTGCTTTGTGCATTTTGTTGAGCTTAAAGGCAGGCACTTTAGATGTACATCAGGAAATGTGGGTGAAAGACCCTTGAGCTCTCAATATGTGAGAATTATTGTTTATTCTATACCCTATGTGCCTACTGAGATGCAATGAATAGTGTGATTTAATATTAAAATGTGATTTATTTTCACTGTCAATGGAAAGTCATTTAAGTTTGCTTCTGCACATATCCACTACATTCTAGGACTACAGACCAGTAAGCTGTGAATGATACAAATTGTGCATAATAATAAAATGTCATCTCATATACCTTTCTAGCAGAGTTGGTTTTGTTCCCTAAATATAAACTTTGCTTACAAAAATGCATACAAACCATGCATGTGACAGTTGTTCAGCTTGCCATGAGAACTGCATTCCCAGCAGTCCTCAATATTATCTTTTTGTTTGTTCCTCTAGCAATAGAGGTCAAAAAGAAGGTCTGTGCCCATAGGTCTGGGCCCTGGCCCTTCAGAGCTGCAGCTTGCCCCTGGCTAGCTCCTGTTCCTTGTAGGGCAGTCCTGGCAACTAAGTGGTTAAAGCCACAGCCAGGCTGACTCAGAAGAGGCTGATCCTGCTGGAAGGGCAGTGTTACACCTGGCACCCCCTCCCTCGTGGTTGCTGCTTTTAGGTCTTCTGAAAGATGACATGGTGAGACATTTAGTTATCTGTGCTCCCTGGGAGAGCACAGAGGCCTTGAAAAGGGAAATAAAGGGGGGAGTTAGAAAGAATATAGAGAAGAAATGGGGGGAAAAAAACAGCTCTTGTTCGTAAAGGTACAAACCCTTGTGCTGATGGCATGAACAATAGAGGTGCTTCCCTCAGGAGGCAGGTTTTTAGCAACTGTTGAGTTCCTTGCATGCTTTTTTTTCCACATATCTGCTGCTGTCCAGTATCAAAGACAGGACACTGAAGGAGGAGAGCTGACCTGAGTGTGGCATTTATTTTGTCTTTTATAGTTACTGTTTCTGGGATGTGGAGAACTGTGTATTCAGCAACAGTTAAAATATTACAGTGTATGATTTCTTTTTCCCCATTCAGCTGACTTGTAGCTGCACTGATGCCACACTTCAGACCCATAAGTGCACAAGAAATGCAGCTCTTACCAAATGACAGATGCTTTTAGATTTCAGCCCTCTCTCACAGGCTCTGAGGTGTTCATGCTCCATAAATGTGTACATTAGGAACTATGGGACCATCTTCAAATCAGGCAGCAGAGCAATGCTTCAGAAAAGACTGGAAGCAGAGGTGGTGTGCCACAGGAATCCAAGGTACATGTCTGGGTATGCACCATTCACTAAGCACCGCACTGTGTTTGACTGTTCCTTCTGAGAACAGGATCTGCTTTCACTAGTCACTATAAAATGAAGTGGCTAAAGAGTGCCTAATTTTAGCTAGTTTTAAAGATAAGTAGCTTTTTCCCCTATGTTCCGTGTACATGAAGGTGAGGAGTCAGAGCTCTAAGCATTTTTATGACTGCCCAGCTCCTCTCCCTGTCTCTTCTCAGACCTTGTTCCTCTGACTGGCTGCCCAGATGTGTGAGATAAAAGTAGGAATTCCCATCTCTTGTCAGCTTTACCAATTAATACTTAGTGCATACTTCTACCTGTTAGCCTTGTCTACCTGTTTATTTCATCCTTAAAAGACTTGTTTAATGTTTTGCAAGTTAATTTTTATGACAGCTTGCTGTGACCTCTGTGCAGCTCAAGTAGGATATTGATGATATAGGCTGCCCATCTGAAGTATTTTTTAACACTGACTTCTTCTCAAAATTCTTGCAAGATTTATAGGTTGGGCATTTGTGACATTTTAAATTCTCTCTGGCTTTTCACAAAATCCCATGCACTACCAGCAATTAAAATCTCAAAGCACTGTTTGCCATCTTTCCTCCTGAAACTTTGCTGACAGTCTACATAGTGGCTGTTACTCCTGGTCAAAGCTGATCTGCATCAAAAGGATGCTGAAGATGGCTTAGCTATACCATCAAGTATACCCTGGGTTTTCATATAGTTGCATTTCCTAACCCAGCACCTTCTTGATATGAAGGAAGCTTAATGTGAGCTCCATCTGGTGCCTTGCTGAGCTACCAATGTAGAAGCTTTAGGGATTAGAGTTTTGCTTTCACTATCTCAGTCCCTCCTGTACTGGGGAAAATGGCTAGTGAATTAATAATGCTGCAGATCTTTTGGCTCCCTCCAGACTGCACTGCACATATTCGCCGGGAGTGCTTGCAGTAGATATTTGGACTCCTGCAGTAGGACTTCCGTTTTCTTCTGTCCAAGCATACAAGAATTGCCCATCATTTCATTTACACCATTCTTGGAGGAACATTGGCAAAGACTTACAGCTTTGAATAAGACATTTACAACTAAAAATATCTGAAGTCAGGAATTTTTATACTGCAAAAAAAAGTTTATTAAAATGCAAGCTCAGCTAGCTAATTGCTGTAGCCTATGACTTGAGCAGTAATCGGATCAGAATGTTTTTGATCTGAGTAGTTTACTGTAGTAATGCCTTTGATTGCTACTACCTACACGTTGCTGTAGATGTGATGGGAAGAGGTGTGCAGTACCAGTTATGGCCATTGAAGATACTTCAGTAAATGGCTGTCTAAAACTCCACACCAGAAAGAAGGCAAGTTTACCAAAAATAATGAGGTAGAATAGAAAGTGTAACTTGTATGAGAAGCTCTAGCATGAATCTAAGTCTTTATTAAAGTGTTACTTTTACTTATTTGCTCACTTTTGTGTGTAGAAAATACTAAAGTATATAAATGTTGTTTGTGCGTTATTTTTTTTCTTTTAAAAAACCCAAATGAACAAAACCCAACAGCAATTATTTTCTAAATGGTTGATTTTACGCAACTTACAGTAGGTAAAAAAAGTGCCCCAGAGCTCCTATTTCTTTGCTGTTACCTAAGCAGCATTGTAAGGCAGGCAATTTTCAGTTGTCACTATTTCAAACTCATTTCTCTTGCATGTAGTTTCCTGATAATGTTATGTGGTAGGTGGACAGGAAAGGTGTGCTTTCAGGCTCTCGTCCTGTTGAAACATAATGTAAGCAAATCAATTATTGCCCACTCGAGACATTGTTTTGCTGTGTCCTAAATTGTGTGCAGGACTCTTCCATGGGCTGTCTGAAGAAACGAGTCTCAAAAATCAGTTTTGAGGTAGGTGACAGAGAAGCCTTAGACCAGGTAGTTTTTTTCCCACTGGTGTCTTTAGTTTCTATTACAGTTAAATATCCTATAGCAGTCCCATTTGCTCATCTACTAAGCTCAGGAGCTGGTGTGTATAAAGAGGTGCATCATACGGAATTTTTACTGATTGCTAAACTGTAGAATTTTAACAGTTTCCTTCTGTTGTCAGTCGTGCTTTGTTCCCCACGTGTGCAAACTGCTTGTGAGTACAGCTATGCTTGCGTACAGAGGTTTTATACTGATTGAAATCACGGCATTAAGCTGAAGGTAAGAGAGGGTCAGAGATGTTATTTCTAATTAACACAATTATGATAAACCACTCACTAGTACAAAGAATCACTTGTTAACGCGAAGCAAATTTAATTTGCAATGCAGTGTTTTGGCAATAAGAGGTGTGCTTTGGAATGCAGATTTTTACTCTGTTGCTGTCACAGACTTGCAAGAAAAGGACTCAGTTGAGAAGGAATATGTAAGAAGTTTAAAGAGATTGCAGTAATACCATTTTCTTATGTATCAGAGCCTGCACTTTCGGTGGCTGGCAAGAACTGTTAGGCTGTGACTCTTCTGGAGTAAGCACGATCTTACACAGCTGCACAGCTCTGCTGAGTGCAGGGCAGGTTTGTATTATACCAGATGAGGATCTGGTTTCAGATAGCTTATCATCTACAGAATGGGATTGAAGATGCTAAAACTTTGGCTACAAGCTCAAAGAAAATGTATTTGCTTTTACTTTTTCATCCTCTGTGGACCATGAACTGCCAAGTGTAGGTTTCATGCTACCATATTGGTTTGAAATGTAAGCGCTCGTGTGTTCCTCCCATCAGAGGCAATGTAACCAACCTGCCAAGAATAAGCCACCTAAGAGGCTTGATCTGCAGTCTGCAGCTTTTACATCTCCTTTTGCCCACAGGACTGTGAAATTTCCAATAACTAAGCCTCTCATTTTCAGAAGACCAGGCAGTACACAGCGTGGCATCCTCAAGATGTGCCTGGGGCAGACCCCCACAGGGCATTCGGTGCAACCTGCAGCTTGGCTCTCAGGAGGGATTGTTTGACCCATATGATGCAGGTAAGAGCTCACACATCTGAACCTCCAGCTTCAGCACAGCGTCATGTTGGTTCACGGCAAGTGAACCACGTAAGTGTGACAGCTTATTTGCCATGGACAGAGCAAGTATGCTGCAATAATGGAGGAATGCTCCATTCTTACTTAAATTAGGAATGTGGCCACAAATCTGGATCTCCTTAGCATCAGGCAAGGCATAGTGAAAGAAAAGATAGATTTTTATGGGAAAACAGAGTCACTAAAAAGTAACTACTGTGCTTCATCAGCTGGGAATGGAGTCAGACTGTGAGTGCTGAGGAGTCCTCAGTGCATCCTGAATGCCACTGGCAGTCGCGATGCCGGAGAGCAGGCAGCTGAAAATAATTCATGGGACTGTCCCTGAAGAGAAAACAAGGCAGTGCTTATTTACCTGTGCAGACAGCAGCTTTCCTGCTGCTCAGAGGGAGCCTTTACAGCTTCTGTGATTTGTGCATGCACGCTGTGGTACACAAATGCAGTCATGTGCGCAGCAGGTGGGGTTTTATAGCTGTTGCATCTCTTGTGATTTCCAGATCGTATGCGGTTGTGTATGGGTTAATTTTTTTAAAGTAAATTACCTACCAGCTCAGACTGAGATCTGATATAAATTTTGAAATTGCTAGTAACAAATGCTTAGCAGGTCAACTTTTCTCCTTGGTGACATCTTTACAACCTAATGCTTCAACACTGTTCTTTAACAAAGTGTAGGTTGCTGTGTAATTGGAAGTTTCTGTGGATGAAATGAAGGGAGGCATCTAGTTTAGTGCCACTTTCCTTAACCCAGCGGTGCCAGTGCAGCTGACAAGAGTGGAAAAAGAGAGCATGAAAGGTAGCAGACAGGCTTTAAATACCCCCAGGGAAGCAGATTTGGAGAGAAAGGAGCCAGATTGCAATCACTGCAGTATCTGTTAACTTCAAGAGCACCTTGACTACTCCTGGGCTCCACTGGTTTCCCCCCAAAGAGGAGTTTTGCCTCTCATCACAAAAGAAGAAAGGGGAAATAACACTTCAGACCTTGGAACAGTTACATTGCATAAGAAGGATTGATTGGCATTTTTATTTATTGTGAAATGTTCAAGATATTGTAAAATAATTCCTAGTCACTAGAATAATTACAGCTGGCCTTGCAAAGCGCTGCATCTATTGGTGTTCTGGTTTAATTTTCATTGCAAGGTGTCTTGTCCCGTACTGCAGGATACGGCTTCTCTAACGCCGACAAGAGCAGCAGCACTTGTGAGGCTTTGCTGGGGCCTGGGGCTGAGCTGCCGTTCTTGCAGTTGGAGGTATAAGCAGAGAAATAGTTCATCCTGTAAAGCTCCGCTCGGCTCTTACAGCAACCAAGCTTGCTCATCAGCAGAAAGAAATCCCTTCGGAATGCTTTGGTGAAAATCGCGTAGAGAAATGGATTTGCGCAGGAGTTGACAGGGTAAAATAAAACCAGCAAAATCTTGGAGTTTGTCACTGTGATGAGAGGTACTTTAAAGGCAGCGGATATGGCAAAAAAGGAGATGGGGGCCATGCAGGTAAAATCCGTGAAGATCAGTATTGCCATTCTCTTGGCGACCTTGGTATCTTTATTGGCAGCTACAAGCTCTGGGTTCTGAACAGCTATGTAAATCTTAATGTAGCAAGCACAAATGACAATGAAGGCGACAACGTTGAGCACTAAGATCAGCAATATGTAGGCTTGGGAAATACTCGTTTCGATATCCATGGGTAAACAAATGCTGACCTTCATGTAACTGCTGACCCCGAGGAGAGGCAGCGCTGCTATGAAAATGGAGAAGACCCAGCCGCCGAGCATGATTGGCACGGCGTGCCGCAGCCGCAGCTTCCGATCCAGCTGCATGGCGTAGGTGATGGTGTGCCACCTCTCGATAGTGATCACCGTCAGCGTGTACACCGAGAGCTCGCTGGCAAAGACGGTGAAAAAGCCGGCAGTGCTGCAGCCACTGCCCGTCTGCCAGTCTATGGCGTGGTTGTAGTACTGGCCGCTCGTCTGGGCGTCGACAGAAGCAATGAGCAGCAGGTAAAGTCCCATGCAAAAATCGGCAAAGGAGAGGTTGCACATAAGGAAGCGAGGAACGGTGAGCTTGTAATGGCTCGTTATGAGAACAAGGAGTACGGTGAAATTGCCAGCAATGGCAAGGATGTTGATAAACCAGATCAGGACTCTGAGAAAGCTGTATCCCAGGATGTCTTCGCAGGGATTAAATGCATCTGGTTCTGGAGTGCACGTGAGTATTTTAGGCTGACAAAAGTCATACTCAAAGTCAAAGTCGGTCATTTCACTGTCATCGAAAATCGCTGAGTAGCTATAAGGAGAGGTTTCTTCATCTGTTGCGAATGGGTAAATACTCTTTTCTGCTGACCACAGCGATGTGTTGTAAGAGTAATCTCTGTAACTATTTAAAAAAAAAACCACAAAGAGAAGTGAATTATTTGTTACAGGCTGCTCACACTCTTTTGTAAAATACAACAGATAACACTTGTTTTAAAACAGTTACTTCCTCCATGTGTTTCTACAGGGTGTTGACATATAATGAAGCATTGTAAGGATGCTTTTTGTTTGGGTAGCAGCTTTGGAGAGCAGCAGAGGTCATAATCACATCCACAGAAATGCTTTCTTATACAACTTATTTGCAAGTATTTAATCTTGATTGCTTTGGAAGCAAGCCATCTTTCTCATGCTGCTGGTACACTGTTCAAACTGCAGTAACACTCGAATTGATGGATTATAGGCTTGATGTAATATAGGTCTATCAGAAAGTTATAGAAGCCAAACTAAAATAACCTAAGGTCTTTAACTGTGCAACCTTACCTCCCCAAGGAAATGAAATTATCAAAGTCCTGAGACTACATGACTTGGGAAGTGATGAGGAATTTGATATTCACAGTACTATAAGATGAGGAGTAGAAGTGCACAGTTAACTAATGTCAATGGCTAGGATGATCTTTTGAGGCCCCTTCCAATCCCTAACATTCAGTGATTCTGTGTGAATATATTAAGTTTAGACTGGACCCAATGCCTAATTATAAATATTTCTATGTGTTTAAAACAGACCTCTGTAATCTCCAGGTCATCAGTAGTGTGAGGATAAGCCCGACAAAGAAACATTTTATAAACAAGCACTGTCCCTTCAGATTCCCTGCCAGAACGGGTACCTATTTGCAGAACTATCCAGAAATATCCATTCCAACTGTGTTTGGGCAAACACTCAATCTGCAGTGTGAGACTTGGAAAACATCTCTGTGGAGGACAACTCTTCAGAAAACGGGCAGCTGTGGGATCACTTAAATACATGCTTAAATTTCTGCATCTACTGAAGCATATACATTAAACTATTTTTCTGGAGCAGGGTCTCAACTGGCAAATGAAGCTGAGCTGCTTTTCAGCTATTCCTGTTGGGCAAATAACTTTCCAGTACTGTTATCCTAACTCTTCTCCCTGTACATGAAAATATGCTCAATGTCTTGCTGCTTCTTGCCTGAGTTAAACTGGTAGAGCGGGGAATATATTTAACTCTATTTACTAATAAAAAATATTTGTGGCTTGCTGTGAGGCCATGCAAACATGCTGCCATGTGCCAGCTGTCTTTCTTTCTTCTAATAAGAGCTCAGGACTGTCAGCCGATTTCTGCTGTGGTTCCCAAACTTTGCAACTTACAGCCTTTCAGCCCATGAATCATGACCTTCATTTGCTTAACATAATGTCTGCTTGGAGAATTGCTGGTATGGAGACTTACCAAAGCAAAAAGCTTCAGGAGCCAATAGACTGGGCAGACTATTTAATGCACAGTAGGAGTGCAACAGATGCTAAATCCAAAGCAGGCGATTACTCTGGCGTAGGCGCTGGTGATTTGTGTGATCATATTTCTCACATATTTCTTCACACAAGGCCGAACAAAACTAGACCGCAAGTGTAGGAGACCTCATGAATCAACCACTAAGATAATGTCCAAGGAAGTCAGCATCCCAGTGAATCAATCACACGTGGCTGTTTTTAGCTGTTGGAATTTTGTGACCACAACCTTTTCTTTCCTAGACACTGCAATGCTCTGACACCACCTCATGGCTGAAGAGAAGTCCCATGGTCTCCCATTTAGATTTAGAGGGATGGAGAGCTGCAGAGCCTCAAACTTCTCTTTTAAATACTGGCTTAGAGCCTGTGTCATCCAGCATGGCCAACACCAACAATTTTGATTTTAGCCTTTCTCATTGTCCTGCTGAACACCGTCAAACAGAACTGTGATGATATGGAAAGACAGATTTAGAAGAGGTAAACCAATTGCAGGGGGTCATCAAATTTCTAACTCAGGGGCTCTATTTCTACCATGGAAAACTGCTGACATACAGACTTTTAATTATCCTTTCTATAGGCAAAAAAAAACCCCACAGTAGCAGCTCTTTGAATCACGCAAATAACTGCAGTTATCTCAGGGCATGAAAAGCCTCCATGTAGGACATTAACTTTCTTAAATATTTAATCACGGCTTTGAAAGTCTTTCAAGAATTCAGAAGAGAAGCTGGAGCGAGTAAAGCTTATTAAATTGTTTTTTCCCCCTTTGCTTTTTAACATCAAAATCACAAATCTTGGTTTAATGATCATAAAATTGCCACTGTGCAACTTGTAAGGGTGACTAGGTCAGCAGCAAAAGACATGCTTTTTTGGAAAAAAACCCACATGAACAGCAGGAGGGCAAGGTCCATATTTGCTACTTCCAGCATCTGTAAGCAGAGAGGTACTTACAATATTTCGTTTGTTGGTTTCCTCATGGTGCTTTCGCACACTTTGGAGAAGTTGTCAAAAATAGAAAGCAAGGAACTTTGTCTGAAAGAAGGATGAAAAGAAAGTTGAATTTCAGTCTGGATTTTGGCCAAGTTCTCATCTTCTCTGCAAGTGATCTTCACAGACACATAAGGTAAGCCAGAGGTGGCCTCACAGTAGTGTGAACATTCACGTGGAGCTCTAGAAGTGGGGAGGAGAAGGCTTCAAATACTGTGGCAGTAGGCAGTACCTCATGGTGGGATAAAAGGATGGTCTTTCAGCTTGGTTATTGTTTATGATGTATTTTTGTACTGAAATAACTTTAGCTGGGACTAAAAGGTATGTTTTGCCTCGTGAAATATTGTATTGAAGTGGGTCAGGTTCTCTACTGGTATGAATGTTAGCAGTTATGCCTGCTTTTAGAGAAGTGCATGTTAACAATACCTGGGAAGCTCGCCTGATACTCCCTTTTCAAAAACCGTTTGGGATCTGGAGGTAGACCTTACATGCTGGAAGAAAAGCAATTTGAAAAGTACAAATTGAAAGATGACCTATTTGGGAAAATCTCTGGTTCTGAGGCTTTGAAAGGATGAGCCAGGTACTCTGCCAGGGTGAATGGAAATGGCTTTGTGTGACCTCATTGTAACAGCAGAAAGAGCTGGCAAAACCACTGTGCTCTTTTGTGTACTCCTAAGAGAATGAGACACTTGGAAGCTTATAAAAAGTTTTATGTATAATGAGAGAAATAAGGTTTTAAGATGTCAATCTAAGCCCCTATGTGATGCTTATAAATAATGGGATGGCAACAGAAATAGGCAGTTTTTTTGTAATTTTTTTGAGGATGTGGTATAACCTGCTTCCCCTGCCCCCTTGCCATCCCTCTCCCATTCAGACCAGTGGAAGAAGATCCTGGGGACTGAATCCCACATTCCACCTCTCTTACATGGCTCAGGGAATGAGCACACCACAATTGTACCCCAGAAATCTCAAGAGTATTTGGTCTGAGTACTATCATTTCCCTAATGTCTGTGATGCTGACTTAAGTGACCCTGCTTGCCCGGTGAGATACATGCAAGACCTTGTCCCTGTATCTCACTGAGCAGAGTGTGCCACCTATAGGTGCTAAGGAATGAGGTATGGGGCAGTAAAGACTATGTGGGATGACTGTATATAGGGTACAGGGCGACAGAATGGGCTAGGAGACAGAAACAGGCTGCAGCTGGGTGACCATGAGAATACATAACCACACAAAGACTTCCCTGTGTAACCTGGAAAGGTCTTGGGAGGTCTCAGTCTCTGTGTCCCTCTGCTATCACCAGTGGATGACAAGGTGTCCTGGTTTTGTTAAAAAACAAGTTTCTCTTTTAGTGAATTTGCCTGTCAGCTAAAGCCTTCATATTAGCTGCATATTAGCTTCATATAGCTCCTGGAGAACCAGACACATGTTTTGGTAAACATAGCAATGGAATGCGAGGTTATTGATAGTGAATGGATGCACCTCTCGTGAGAGGGACAACGAGAAACAGGTGACCAAGAAACTGACCAACTGTGTATAACATTCCATTCACGTGAATACTTCATATAAAAGTAGGAGATCACGAGGATCTTGTCCCTTTTTCCCTTTTGCTTATGGCCGACATTAGGAGAGGACTTTGCTAGATGTCCCTACGAACTGAGGCCTAGTGACAGACTGAATCCAGCTCCGATTGGCTGCAGAGTCCAATCCAGGACTTTGGTTGCCGGCTCTGCAGTTGCTGAGACTTTCAAGATTGGTTTTGTATATTTTGTATTATTTTCTCTATTCTTATTAGTAGCATTAGTAAAACATTTTTAATTTTTCCAACTCTCTTCACTCTGTCCTTCTTTTTCTCCTGATCGTCTGTCCTTAGTGGGAAGGGGGGAGAGGGAGGGGCAAAAGGGGGAAGTGGTGGGGAAAGGAGGTTAACAATACATCTGCCAGGGTTTTATTGTCACCCCACAATTTAAACCCTCGACACAAGGAAAACAGCCAGAGATCTGCCTCTTGTTCCTCTGCAGTAGCTGGTCATATAGAAGATAACAGCCTGTGACTTGTACATGTTTTTCCAGCAGCTGGGGCTGTGCAGATGGGTAACGTGCCAGCACTGCTCTGAATCCTGCTGTGCCCCAGTTAGATGGGCAGCACAGTTTCCTGATTTGCTTTTTTTTTTTTTCTACTAAAAAACCAGCCACCAATTATAAGAAAGCGACTAACTCAAGCATCCCTGTTTTTATAGAGTATGATAATGTTGCAAACTCAAGCACCTGAAATTAATATCAGAAAAGTAGTTGTCTTCATCAGAATGAATAAAACTTTGTGGTTTTTTTTTTTGGTCCCAGGGTTGTTTCGGCACTGAATGTGCTCAGAGATTTAATCTGGGACTGAATCAGAGTTTAGTAGCAATGGAAACCCTTGACTGTAGGATCTTCACTCTACTCTTGCTGAACCAGGAACCACTTAGTAAAATGACGTATGCCAAGAAAGCATAGCATCACCCCTAATTTTACCCTAAAGAATTGAAATCTACTCCTGCCTTGGCAATGCAGTGCTGATGTGATGGCATACAAGTTGCACAGATCAGGCTTCCCACAAATGACTGCTCAGTACATCTTTTCTGTAGCCTTCATGTGAGACAGATGGGAAGCAAGGTATCCTCATAGCCTCAACTAACCTCATTTGGAGTTACTCTGGCTGCCCAAAGCCAACTGAGGGTTGATTTCTTTGAAAAAAAAAAATGCTGAAAAATTAGTTCCAGTTGTCTGAGATTGACCTCCCCGAATTAGCAGATACAAAGCTCTCTCTGGGCCATGGTTCCAATAGCGGGGAGACCAATACTGTCTATTGTTATCTGAAATGACGGGGATTAAACCAAATAACCTCTTTCTGCAGGATTCCTAATTTTGGTGAGTAACTGAAAGCCTGCCTTTTCTACTAGGCCATCATATCACCTGCATTAGATAAGCTACATAGCTAAAGGCTATTGATGGACACCTATCTTCCAAGGAGGATTTTTAATTGAGCTACCAAGAAAAATATAAGCTTTAAGCAAACTCAGAATAATGTTCCTGCTGGCAGATCCTGGCACAGGATGGGATCCATTTCTATTCTAAAATAAATGGAGGTAATTTTCCTGGCTTTAGCAGAGATCTATTGTTTTGTGTGAGGCCTCGCTATGTACCACAGCTTCCTTGTAACTGGAATAAGGATTATCAAACCTTGTGAGTTGAATAAAACTGAATTGCCATTTTGGAGCTTCTGAAGTATTGCAATACAATAATGTGCTATTCATACGTACTTTTCTGTCCTTAGATTTCGAAAAGCACAGCAGTGGCTGGGATACGTTAGAACAGCTTCCAGAAGATTGCTGAATTTATCCAGTGGTGGCAGTCTCTTTAACGAGTAAGATGACGTTGCATTTAAGACTTGAACGGCCTCGAGCCCGTAACTAGGCAGGGACTCCAGCGCTGTGTAAGAAACATCCCTGTGAAATAAAGGAAGTGTTATCTTTTCACGTGTATAAAAATACCACTGAAGCGTTGATGGTAGGTAACCACAACTCATTTTTTGACAAAGGCCTAAATCTGCAAAGCCATTTCAGCACCTGATACCCAGCTCAGAAACACAAGAGCAGTGGGGTAAGAGCATTCCCGCGGCCCAGGAGCCCCAGTGAGGCAAGGAGCTCGTTTTGTTCTGGGGAAACCAAACCCCAATTGTTTCAGGGGATGTCCCTGACTTCTCTGTTTGAAAGTCACTAAGCATGGAGCAAGAGATGGCTCTTAAGGCCAGAAAAAGTGGGTGAATGTGACTCTCTACCCAGCTAACAAGTAAGATGCCCTCATGGCTCTCTGTTTGGCTCTGAAGGGCCGTTCAAGGTGTTTTAATTAAATGGTTATTAATTAAAACACATAAAATAATCCATCATTCTTGCCAAGACAAACTTAAGCGCTTTGGCTTTGAGTAACTTTAGAGGAATGTTTTTCAAGTTGGGTAAGGAAAGGCCATTGACATGACTAAGGATTTTCAGAGTCAGGCTGTTAAACAGGGGAAAAAAAGGCTACAATTGTGAAAGTGATATTAGTAATGCCATGTACTGTAAAGCAGCAATAAAAGGAATAAAATGGCACATGCAGCTCATAGTGCTATTTATGGAACCACCCACTGGGTTTTATTGCACAGAGTTACAGCCAGTCCAGCCCTCCAATAAGTACTTGATTAATAAAGCATGAGGATGATAATAATGTGTTTTATTCAGCACAGGCTAATAGTATGCAATCAGCTAGTTCAGCTTTATGACCAAATTCTAAAATAATATGTTGTAAAAACATACTCATCCTACCAAAGAGAAATTAGTTTGCAATGTCAGAACGTAAGGCACAGGAATAGAATCAGGAGGATGTGACACAAAGTAAAGGCCAACATATCTAAGAGGCAGAGGTCAGTGCCAACGCTAAAACTGGCTGATACACATTTGTCATGGTGCAAACTGAGCCTTCCACCCTGTAATTTCATGGCATCTCATTGACATATTACCATTTTACAAGCAGAGGGTAAGAGATTATGTTTTCTTCCAGACTCAAAGCCTGTGTTTGCTGAGATGATGCAGCCCACGTAGCACATCCAGGTTCCCGTGGGACACCTAAAATCCCAGTAACGGAGCGGTGGGTACTTACAGGACATCTGGCCCTATGGCCCCTCTCAGGGCGTCGTCATGTATCCACCTGAGGTTCTTATTGTCCTTCAGGATTCTGTGGAATTGAACATTAAGTCTCTTTACATCCATATTTTAAAATAACCCTTTTTTGTTTTCTTCTTTCTGTCTATTTCAATCCTTTCTCCCACCATAGTGGTTGTTGTTGCAATATCTGGCCAGGGAGCGCTTGAGTTTCTTATGAGACCTTTCCTTGTGCTGATGCCACCAGGTCACTGTAATCTATGCTTAATTCTGATAATTTCCAGTTTCTTCTGACTTAAACCAGCAACCAATCTGGTTCCTTCACTCCAGCAGCATATATAAATGCAGCAAAAGTTGTGTCTAAACCAAGAGGCTAGTCCCAGAGGCTGCGAGAGTGATCTAGAAACTGTTGATATTTCCAGATGTAAAATGTAGGTTTGGGCTATGGTTTCAAGATTTCCACTATTGCTGCTAAGTTTAAGAATGTATTAAATTTTGTTAAAAATTATGAGCTTTTTAAATAAAAAACCTGCAGCATTCTAAGGGATGGTGTTTGAGGAAAAGTAGTAAGCACTGCAGAATTAACAACTGAGTCACAATGACACTGAAACGTGCAGTTTTCTAATGGGTATCAGAAAATGCAAGACACAGCTTGTTAAGCTGAAGGAAGAGCCTCTGACTGTACTTGAACTGCTATTCACTGTTTAAAAAAATATGGAGGAGGTGAAATGCACTCACAATTGATTCAGCTTTGTCCCATTGAAGGCATGGCTGTGGATGTCTTCAAATCCATTTTTATATAATTTCCTGGGGATTCAAAAAAAACATGCAAGGAAAAAATGTGGAAAATATGAGGTTATGTTAGGTACTACAGGTTTAAAATTTTAATGCTGCATTCATTTTAATGAAGAGAGGTTCTTGCTTATAAAGAACATAAGTAACTATTGCATGATTTATGTTAACTCTAAAATGAAGATAAAATTGAAGCTTAAATTTCCTAAGCACCTTCCTGTTTAGCTGTTGAAGAGAACTTCTGCTTACGTACAGATCCTCCCTGCTCCGAGGAGCTCACCTGTGCCTGCCTTGGGCTGAGATCCAGAAACAAGACATTATTCCAAGTAGGCAGACAACAACCTGGATGCAGAAGACCTGGACTTTGTGGTCTCAGCACATGCAATGGAAGGCTGCCAGGGCTAGAGAAGTGTCAGGTGGAAAGCGACTCTAAAACAAGAGGGTGCTGGTGGACTGCAGATCCAGCAGCCCAAGAGAGAGCTTTGCACAGAGGCAGGGGTGAGTTGTGCATCATCCAGGGGTCAGGGTCCTCCAAAGCAGGGCTGCTAAGCTGGGTTTGTGCTGCAGAAACCTTGCTGTCCCCTGCGCTGCACCACGGATGCTTGGTGCCACGTTGAGTTCTTCATTCTCCGCCCTGGGACCAGATGGCTGGGCTCTGCTACACCTGAGGTCCAGCTCTCCTTTGTTAGGAGATCTAACCTATGAGTCCGATTTCCCTGAGGAAAATCCATTTCTGATATTAAGTTCATGTTTCCAATAGAATTTCAATATTATCATTTGTATATAGTACTTTTTCTTTAATATTAAGCCCTAATGGAAAATGTGGTGGAGTTTATAAATTACACAAAATCTCTGCTTCTTCACTTGTTTTTGGGAGAGCAGAATCTGGGGCTATGAAACGTGCTCCCAAGAAAAGCTGGAAGTATGGGCTCTAGAGCGCCTGGCTACAATTGATGCGAGAAGGTATCTATCTCAGCACGATGCTGAAATAAGTGATTTCCTTAAAAAAACATGAGGATATGTAGGATCAATTTCCCCATCCACATGAAACACTTACTGTTTGAAAGACTGAATTAGCTATTTGTAGTGCACAGTATTACTTCAGGTTGACTTTACACCTTCATACATGGATTACTTGTGTTTCACCAGACCATGCTGCAACAACCAGAATTATTTCAGCTAATTACAGTTAACCACATGGGGTGGAGTTAACATCTAGCTCTACAATTAGGAAGCTGCTGATAAGGTAATTATTTTCTTCTTGTGGTGAGCTCTCTGTCAGAAAAGGATGGGAGAAAATTATCATTAGCTGTTTCCAGACTGATTTTGACTCCCATTTAATACACTTTAGGGTTACAGTAAAAATTTTAAGCACCTTTCTCAATCTCTTGCACGTTCATTTTCTTGAACCACTAACAGAATAATAATTTTGCTGAAGTTACTTAGAGAACTTGCTTGTAGGAAAGAGGCATATAGGATGAAATTATACCCTAAACTAAGCAATTGCTCCTCTTTAACGTTTGGTGGAGTAGTCTTCAGTCACATTTATGCTCAGCTTCTCTAATGGTTGCAGAAGGTATTGGTCAACACATTTAAAAAAAAGAAATCTCTATTGAAATTACTGTCATGCTGGCAAATCAGCCTGATGTAGTGCCCAATCCAGTCAACTACAGCACTTACTTGTGTGCACAGCTCATTTGCAGGTGCAAGTAATTGATGGAGTTTTGTGGCGGGGTTTTGGTACACTCTTGTCTCAAGGCAAGACTCTCCATCTGGATGTGTGCTGCCTTTTAGATACCAGTCTGGTCTGCAAAGGTTGGCTTTACTGGCCTCCAAATGGGTATTTGTATCTATATACACAAAGTAGTTGGCCTGCTGCTGCCATCTGTTGCTCAGCTGGTCCTTCCTCAGGAAACCTCAATTCCAGCCCTGTCCTATGGTGAGGCTCAGTCTGTGATTCTTCTCCTATTTCAGCACTTTATGGAAATCTTTGTGAAGGCAAGAGTCCTGTGGAATCCACACGTGGTTCTTGCTGTGCTGACAGATGACATCTCACTTTGGCTTTCTGCTGCTTTTTGCATCCCTCGAGTGGGGCATCTCATTTGGCATCAAACCAACCTGTCTCATAGGTGGCCGTGCCAATGAATCCACAGTTTGCTAAAAGGAAAGTCTTGGTGGGGAGACTATGGGTATCAACATAATCTGAGTCAAGTGAAATCAGGGTAAGAACAAACATTGGTACTTTGTACCTCATCTTTGGAGGGAACCTGATCCGTAGTATCCACCTGCTTGGTCCCTGCAAACTTTTTGTGAGGAAACTGCATCACTGAGGGAAGGAGAGAGACCCTGGCCCCCAGCACAGCTTTTGGAATTTATGTCCTGTTGATAGTACTTTTAAAAACAGTGTTGCATGGAAGATGAGGATTTGGATTTCTTCTCATATTTTCTTTCCTATGTGAATTTAGCTTTGGGATAATACCCTGCTCTTCAGCTTGAAGAACACCTCTCTACTTCCTAAGCGTTTCATTTAATTCATAATACAGACATGTATTGTATGGGGCTTAATTTCAAGGTTTTTATACAGTTGAGCTGCTCTCCTCAAGCTGAAGTGTTATCTTCACAGAAGGAACTGCAGCTAGGACTGTTTTACTTACAGTGTCAGCGATTCATTGTTCATCCCCTGGAAAGCATTTTGTGGTATAGTTGTCATACGCAAGTTATCACAGAGCTCCCTTTGGGATTAAAAAAAAAAAAAAAGGCATTTTTGTCAGTGATCCAGGAACAAGATGGAAAGACTCCCAGCTGGGTTAGGTTGGGTCTCTACTTACAAAATAAAATGAGCTTCTAATGAGAAGATCTGTGTCAGGTCTGGAAATAGTCTTAATCCAGTGTTACATATGCTCCTAGAGAAAAGCATAATTCTTATTTACAGGAGAAAAGATTACCAGAGTGGATGCAACAAGAAGCCAACTTGGTAGGTGCAAGTTTAACAATGTATTAAAAGGTGACAAATTTTCAATTTTTGATTAGGCTCCAATTGTGTTTGTAAGACCTATAAAAATTAAGTTTGTAGTATCCTCAAGCAGTGCCCCGGAGAAGCAACGTATGTTACCTCTACATTAAGCACAAAGAAGAGATTTAGTTACCCCTTTTGCATGTTATCTTGTCTATCTGAAAGCTTTATTCTGGAAATAAGCACTTAGCAGAGCTAATTTGCAGACTTGACTACTGGTTTGTCCATTACTACCCAGGCCTGATCTACTTTATTTTCTTGCCTATTTAAAGACTCCACTACTGGTTAACTGCCCATTAAAGGTACTGTAAATGATGTATGTACTTTTAGTGTACCGTAATGCATGAAAAAAGAAAAAAAAAGTCAAACAGAAAATAACTTTTTCTTACAAGTATTTTAGCCTTGGAAGGTTTCTGAAAGCTCCGTCCTCGATGTGCAACAGGTTTTTTGTGTTCAGGATTAATCTGTAATGAGGAAAAAGTATTTCAGTATTGTATTCGTTATACGTTTGGGAGGATCCTGAATTTTGCTAGCCATTGGCATTGTCAGAAAACAGTCAAGTGCAGAACATGACAGAAGGCTCTCCAGCTGCACACAAACTTTCTACAAATACAGTGAGTCCATTTTGAAGCACTGTTGGTAATTGCTAATAAAAGTGGCTTGTAATTGTTAGGTAGCTGACAGAAGATGATGGCTTCTGAATTCTCTTTGTTCACTGAGCTGAGACAATTTGGATATCCTGGTCACTGGTGGGAATTAGCATTTTGCCATCATCTGGTGGTTCCTTGGTATAGTTTTGTGCCCCTCACTACGGGAAAGACATTGAGGTGCTGGAGAGAGTTCAGAGAAGGGCAGCAAAGCTGGTGAGGGGTCTGGAGCACAAGTCTGATGAGGAGCGGCTGAGAGAACTGGGGCTGTTCAGCCTGGAGAAAAGGAGGCTGAGGGGAGACCTTATCACTATCTGCAACTACCTGAAAGGAGGTTGTAGCATGGAGGGAGTTGGTCTCTTCTCCCAAGTAGCAAGTGATAGGACAAGACGAAATGGCCTCAAGTTGTGCCAGGGGAGGTTCAGATTGGATATTAGGAAAAAATCTCTTCACAGAAAAAGAGTGGTCAGGCACTGGAAGAGGCTGCCCAGGGAAGTGTTGGAGTCACCATCCCTGGAGGTGTTTATTACAAAAGATCTGTGGATGAGGTTCTTAGGGTTTAGTACCAGAATTAGGGTAATGGTTGGACTCAGCAGTCTCTTCAAACCAAAATGATTCCATATGTGTTCTGGGTTCACAGCGTGTCTAACACAGTGAGCTTCTGCTTTACTGCAGGAGCTCTGAGGCACAAGCCCACTACCATCACGGTGATGGTGCCTCCAACCGGTGGTCTTGGGGGTGGGGCTGAGCAAGGAGCCTGAGCTCTGCTCATCTGTGTGCATGCCTGGTCCTTGCCCTGCAATCGGATTCCTTTGCATCATTCTGTGTCTCCATCATATTAATGAGGCAGTTCCTCAGATGGTTTAAAATGTTAGACCACCACGGTCTTCATTAGATAGTGGCTAGTAGCACCAGATGTCTGCTTAGATCTGCATGAACTGGGAGATGGAGATAAGTATGTGAGAGGTGGGTGTTGGTCTCTCCTTCCAGGTAACAAGTGACAGGACTAAAGGAAACATCCTGAAGTTACACCATGGGAGATTTAGATTGGATATTAGGAAAAATTTCTTCACTAAAAGAGTTATCAAGCACTGGAACAGACTGACCAGGAAAGTGGTGGAGTCACCATCCCTGGACGTATTTAAAAGATGTGTAGATATGGTGCTTAGGGACATGGTTTAGTGCTGGACTTGGCAATGTTAGGCTTATGGTTGGACTCGATGGTCTTAAGGGTCTTTCCCAGCCTAAATGATTCTGTGATTCTGTCATCTGTGATATACTGTTTGCTAGCAGGTGTTCAAAAAATGGGGACAGGCCCTCTCAATCAAGGAGCACTTTCTGTAGCTGTACTATTTGGTAAACCTATCTATTTGCATAAAAGCTCAATAGCCATAACCCAGCTACCTCTTTATGCAGCTTTTACAAAATTCAAAGCTTTTATAATGTGAATTTGCAAAAAGAATACAAATCCAAGAATGCCAATGAACCTGCCTGCCCTGATTATCCATTGAAAGTGGCCTTGAGTGCAGCTTTGGACATGAAACCCTTGCAATATGATGCTTGTAGAGCATTCAAGGTTCAGATAGGTTTTCTTGCTAGTTTCTTGATACTGCTTCCAGTAGCTCTTTAATGATCTTGCTCAGCTTTTTGGTTTTGGCAAATGACAAGCTATCCATAAACTGTAGGTAAATGCATTGGGTCAAATCTTTTATTCTGTCCCTAAACTCACCACTGATTCTGCTGGAAGCAGGACCCAGTCTGAGGTGGACAAATCTGTATCTCTTGCTTATGTGAGCAAGTAACTGGCTTCAATGGAGTACAAGGGGAAAAAAAAAAGATGGATTTGTCCTCGCTCAGTTGCACTATTTTTAAGCCACTCATTGATCATGCTGTGTGAAAAAGGCAGTAATGAGATATTGAATCAGATTTATGGTTTCCAATTTCACTAAATATTTCAGAGCATTCTCCCAGTCACTGCTTTAACTCACTCTCTCTCTCAGAGGGCTGTACTATGCAGGTCAAATTTAAAATGGGTACATGTTCTGTTTGACTGATATTTTAGTGCTTAACAGAAGAGCTATGCATACTAAGCAGATGTATTTAAATACTGTAGGCCTTTAAAAACTGCATCTTCAAAAAGGAAGATTTTTCTCATCTGTTGTCATCTCAAATTACTTCCCCGTTTAGAAGGCTCGACAGTGCTGGCAAAAGTAGACACAGAGCTCCACTCCCATTGTGGAGCTCACTGAAAGCAATGGGATTTCTATGCATGGATGTCTTTGCAAGATTTAGATCTCCAAGGCTAGACCTTACAGAGTGCTCACTATTTTATATGAGACTTTGGAGAGAAATGTTTCTCATTATAGATCTAATCCAAATCCAAGCAAAATAACAGAGGAAGATCTGGACCAAGAATGCTTCTCTGGAGACTCTTTACTCTTTGATGATCCTAAATCATGACATAGACACCTTTCTTTAACTGATGCTTACATTTCAGACAAAGTGGGAAGGCTGTCAAATGCACTTGCTTCTATTCTCTCTAGGGAGTCGCTCTGAGAGATTTCACTGTAATGAAAAGGCAGATACAAAGCAATACATTAATGGAAAAGATACCAGAAATCAGCTTTCCACTTAATATTTATTTATTTTATACACAATTTTTCACCTGCCCCCCACACAACCCCTGCCCCAATTCTTGTTTGGCATCAGTGTCTGTTCATGTCTCCTCTCAGGCACAGAACCATAGAATAGTTTGGGCTGGAAGGGACCTTCAAAGCTCATCCAGTCCAACCCCCCTGCCATGAGCAGGGACATCTTCAACAGGATCAGGTTGCTCAGAGGCCTGTCCAGCCTGGCCTGGAATGTCTTCGGGGATGGGGCATCTACCACCTCTCTGGGCAACCTGGACCAGTGTTTCACCACCCTCATTGTAAAACATTTCTTCCTCATGTCTAGCCTGAATCACCCCTCCTTTAGTTTAAAACCATCACCCCTTGTCCTATCGCAACAGGCCCTGCTAAAAAGTCTTTATTATAGGCACCTTTTAGGTACTGAAAGGCTGCGATAAGGTCTCATGAGAGCTGGTGCCAGCAGGGTTTGAGAAAGACCAGCCTTTTGCTTTCTTGGCAAAGAAGTATGCCAGCCCTTTGGAATAAGTATCTCTAACAGCCAATCTCCATTTGCTCACGAAATTGTAGGTAGGGTAGTGGCTCAGGGCCAGAAGTAATGTAAAGAGTGAGCCTAAGCCTGTGAGCCTTTCTTTTTTATCATCGGTGTTGCTTAGTGAATTTATTTGCATGGGTAAGGATGTAGATCATGTTCATGGTGCTTCATACACTATTATTAAGTCACGATGATGGTCATCTAATCCACTAATGTAAAAATACATAAATATGCATTCAGTGCACTTTATGAATAATTTTTGGATGTAAATGCCTTTTTTATTCCATACATGCAAATGGAGAGGAAGTGGCTCTTTTTCAGCACTACACCAACCAACACAACCGTTTTTGTAGGCACTGTCAGATTTTGATGTACTGATGCTCTTATTCAACACATGTATTAAGAATAATGAATGCTGAGTATAGAGAAAAAGAAAATATACTTATTCGATGACTGTGAAATGCTTGCTAGATTAAGACTTATGGGGCTACACAAAACTGACTGCTGAAAGTAAATATTCATGCATATATAGGGTAAAAGTCTTCCAAACAATGTTTTCTCTTGACAGAATTGACTGGAAGGGCACACAAACTGAACTTAAGATTATACACTGTCAAGAAAAAAAATGTTTTTCCAAACAACTGGAATGCATCTACAGAATCAGAGCCAGTCTTATCATAGTCCTGAGAGTTATCTTATTGCAATTGTAATTACAAGAAAATAAGGATATAAAACCCCTTAGACCAGAATGAATTGGTTTTCCATTTGTAGTGGCAAAGGTGGATGCGCACTAGAAATCATATATTAAATACATATAAATTTCTTACAGAAGTATCCATTATTTTTTCCATAATCGGAATTCAGTGAGATTGTTATTTTTGGTATTGCACGAAGGAAAAATGGATGAAGAACAAGTGGCCTGCTGGGTGCCTGATCTTTAAAGACTCATGGGCTGGGAAGGATCAGTGTCTGGTCGCAGAACTTGAAGGCTCATTCAGGTCTGGGGTCTGAAACATCGTCCTTCCTGTTGCTCACTGGCTCCCCATTTATATGTGTTTGAATGAGTTATGGCAGTGAGGATAATTTATCATCTGATTTGCAGATGGTGCTGAGTTGCCAAATAGATGATTTAGAGATTTATAATTTAAAAATATGCATTTTTCAAAGTAATACTAAATCTCAATAAGATTATGAAGTGTTCTGTAGATTTACTTCAGCCAAATAGATCAATTTCTATGCTGTTAATTTGAAAAGATACATTAAAGGATGCAGGCAAATAAATTGTCTTTATGGAAGAGAAAATGTCAATGAACAAAACATTCTATGTGAGGAATAGTATATGCATACAGTTTGGGAAAGTTTAGCCTTAAGTCATACAGGTAGGAGAAACTTTGTAGATTTCAGTTGGTCTCCCATCTGAAAATGATAAATTCTCATTAATCATTAAGATGCACATGATTGCAATAATACAGTGCCATTGGACTGTACTGGAATACTTCACTGTAGTGGAATACATGCAGCAGGGTTTAGCTTATTTTCTACTTGCTAGAGTTACAGGAACATATAATTTGAACAAAATTGTTTAACCAATGAGCACTAAAAGCTAAACTAATCCAGTTGGGTCTATTCAATCATTGGCATTACCCTCATCCTTCAAGTCTTTGCCTTCAAAACTGAACCACAAAAGCGTTTTCTACTTTCTCTGTTTCCTTGAAAATAAATTATGTAACATCTAATATATATTTTAATATCTGATGCGCTATGTGCTCTTCACAGGTGAAGAGAAGTACAAAAAGTACACCTTGAAAATAAAGTGGCGTAGTTTGTGCTGTTTCTTTGGTTCTGGAGGAGGTTATCCCCCTATTCTGCATTGCACTGGTGTGTCATCAACTTTGTGCTTTAGAGATGTACTGGTTTGACTGAAAATGAGTTAATTTTCTTCATGCAGTTAGAAACCCTTTTTTTTTCATGGCTAGCAGGCTCATTATTTGGACGTAGTTTGAGAACAAGAGATAACACGCCAGCACAAAGTTAATGTTTTAATTGCTCTGGTCTGAGAGCCAAGGACACTCTGAGCTCTGCCCACAGGTGTGAGGCAGCGAGGAAGGGGGGCAGAGATGGGGCAGAGCTTGACTGGCGTCCACACTGATCAATAAGAGTATTCCATCCCATTAGCATCATGCTTCATATTTAAGGAGAGTTGGCATCTTCTGTCTCTCTCTCTCTCAGGCATTCCTCTCTCTTGCTCTCTCTTGGGCATTTTTTTTTTCTCTCATGCGTTCTTTCTTAGCTCTTTTTTTTTATCAGAGCCAAGGGAGTTCGGTTTGGGATGTTTAGTTCTGCCTTTTGCCATTTTGCAGAGGCCTCTGGGCTTTTCTGCCTTTTTCCTCTTTTTTCTCTGTTCGGGACCAGGGCGCTGCTTCCTGGGACTGGCTGCTCAGTTGTGGACAGTTTGTGAGGAATTGCCTTGAGTATCTTTTATTTCTATTTTATATGTATATATATATACATATACACACACACATATATATACATATATATACATAAAACTAGTAGTGTATTGGTATTCTGTTATTTTATTAAACTGTGTTTATCTCAATCCAAATTTCTCCCTTCCCTTTCATTTCTCTCCCCTATTGGGGGGAAGGGGGCGAGTGAGTGGCTGTTGCGGTTGTATTGCTAGCTCAGGTTAAATCACGACAAGAGACCACTCAGTGCAGACAGAATAAAAAAATAGCAAATAATGGAGACTCAAATGTGCCCTCTTTCAGTTAGAACAACAGAAAAAAAGGCAAGAGTGGTTGGACGAGCCTTACAGTGTGAGTCCTTGACATAAAATACGTACAAAATGAAGGGAGGGGAAGCAACACAGGCCCGGTGTGCAAAATTACAGCCCTTCTAAACCGGAAGACCCAAGAAAGGGTTCAGTCCTACTGATCCCCTGCCAAGCTTATATTTCAGTGCAAAACACCAAAGAAGTATCTTATTTGGGTACTACATAAATGTATTATCACAGAATGCCACAGCTATCATGGCAAAGATAAAGTGTTATGATAGAAATCAATCTCCTCTGCCAATCAAAAGCACCTGTCATCAGCTGTATCCAGTTCTCTCCAACACATTTCTTATGTGATCTGTTAAGCAACTCCAGAAAGTCATATCTTTTCAGAGAATGTTTTACATACGGTTTATAAGAAAAGAAATGCTATGTTATCTTTCCCCAGTGTCTTTTTCACCAATACTATGTTTTAGCAATACATTTTCACATTATTGTAAAAAGATTTTATTTGGGATGGAGGTTTATGATAGAATTTCTAGTGAGGAATTAAGGAAAAGCCTATGAAAAATTTTGTCAACTTACATGATGAAGGCATCTCTAAGTCCTTCAAATGCATGTGATGGGATTACTTTTACAGGCAGGTGAGTAAATAATCTGAAAAAAGAAGAGAGGGAGGAAGGGATTGTGAAGCACAGGGTTTCCTTGTTTACACATTGTACCATTATGGTGGGCAGAAAAGCCCACAAAAGCCAACAAAAAAGCATAAAGCCATTTTATTTCACCCGCAGTTCTTTGTACTTCTGGAGTCTGATCCACTTACCGTTCATCTTAGTTAAATGGAATTCAAAGGATATCGGGTCACTTCCTCAACAGCATAAATTTAAGACTAATCACCATCAAATCAATAATAATTGTAACCTATTAAATAAAATAATAACCTCATGGAAGTGGTCTGCTACATTTACAGTCAAGGGAAGATAAAAGCTTATTTAAAGTTAGTTCTGCAGAAAAAGTGGCTTTCATGTAAAGCTTTTTCTCTATAAAACAGTATCTTTGCATTCTCTGGATCGTGTTCTCCTCCCAGCAGTATCCCTGTAACACTGCAGGGTTGCACCCTGAATTCATTGGCAATGCACTGGCTGTGTACAAGAGTAGAAGAGTCAGGCCTGGTGTGGTGAATTTTTTGGGTTTTATTTTTAATAAATTGCATCAGTGTGGCTAGTTGATTAGAAGCAAGTTTATATTTTCATTTTTAATTTTTTTAGTTACTTTGAATGAGAAGTTAACAACGATGTGAAAGACAGAGCTGCATTTTACCATTCTGCTCCACATCTGAATCAGAATACTTTTACCAGCCAATTTATCTAGCCATGACCACACTCTCCCTGATAAAGGCCATAGGAAAATATTTAACATATTTCAAGACATTATCTCTGTGCAAACAGATAATTGCTCCATTTTGTTTTATAATTACAAATATCTAGTCAGAGACATTTGTTTCTCATCCTTAAACCCCCCTCAAGGTTTTTTTACTGAAATGTGTCCGTGCTATTCATATAACCTACTTTTTTAAAAATTCGTCGTCATAATTCTTTATCCAAAGACAATTAAAAATGTTTTCCAACTTTTATATATATATATATATGTATACTTTATATATATGCACATATGTCATGCCCACACAATATAATGGCAGGCTGTCACACATACATATGTCTTGGGGTTACAATTCTAGAGGTACCAAGGAGCCTGGGAGTCAATTCCTAGCTATGTTCCAAATAGTCTGTATGATTTGGGGCAAAGCATTCAGCTTCCTTGCACCTTGACTCCCTGTCAGCAAACTGGGAATAGCAGTTCTTCCCTACCTAAGAGGGACGTTTTTGATGCTGCTGTGATTGGGTCATACCTGTCTCGAGATGGATGCTGGCACGTCGTGTTGCGTGTGAGGTTTGGTTAAATCAGAAATGAAATTAAATCATGTGTTTTGAAAAAAAATGTATTTGCCCCTGAAGGGACAGAAGGGCAGAGATAATCCTGTAGTAGGGCTCAATACTCTGAGCCAAAAAGAAAACAACTTCAAGAAGTAATAAAAAGTAGAAGCTGAGAAATTCCTGCTCTATAACCCTGGCAGCAGGAACTTTCTCATAACTGCACCATCGGCTGGGTCTGCTTCCAGAATAAACCATGTCTTTTGTGAAACTGTTTGCAAAAAGTATTAACATTTACCAAAAAAAAAAAAAAAAAGGAATGTTTCTGAAAGTGCAAAAAAGTAAAGCCAGGTCTTGGCTTTTAATGACATCAAAATCTTCCACCCAAGAACCTCCTATCTCCTACCCCACTGTGATGTGCCGGTGAGCAGTGTGGTAGTTGTAAATTCCCATAATTCATGGCTCAGACTGACCTGCTGAAAGCCTTTGGCAACAGTGCTCTGAGCTGAGACACCTCAGCTGGGCGATTAAATTTAAGTGGGATGACCCAGCACTTTTAACACGTAGTGTAGTTAAACTGCATGACAGCAGTTAATCCATTCTGTATTTCAACTTCATTGGTTTTTGTTTTTTAATTCTCATGAGTTCACCTTGATAGCTGGAACTGTGAACTCATCTGCATTGACATTACCTCGTCCCATTAAGCGTTTCACCAAACAGCAAGAACAAAGGAAAAAGGCAATGCATAATCAACCTTCCCTCTTAATTCTCAAAATGCATGGTGTAGCATGCATAGACACTTCCACATTGACAGAAACATTTAAATTCACCAAAAAGGTAAATGTTCCCATCGCTGTTCCTGCCCACTTTACCTTTGTGGTTTGTACCTGAAACCTTGCCTGTTTTAAAGGGAAACGTGTTCATTCAGATGTCTCTATACTTACAACATTTTTAAGAAGATCCTTTAGCTTGCTGGGCACAATCCAGCCTCTGTATATAAGCATTTAGGTTAATAGAGTTTTGAACTGCTTGTTGCAGGATTAATTTTTTCCAAAGCGCCAAGTAAAGCGAGGTCTTATCTCATGTGTTGAAGTCTGTGCTATTGAACATGACTGATGTCTTTGATAGCACACAATGAAACTCAAGCAGGTACTGGCAGGAATTAAATATTGATTTCTTTCTGAGAGCACTCAGATTGTGACACTCAGATGTGACCAGTTATTCATCTCTTAGAGCTGAGGAAGCTTTTGTTAAAAAAAAGAAAGAACAAACTGGGTTTTACAAAGCTACAAAGCCTTTATACGTCTAAACTGCCCATGCTACTAGCCCCATTTCTATAGCTCATGAAAGGACGGATGCATCCATCTTTAATACACATTACCAACACCATTTTGAAAGAATGTTGTTAGTTAAAGCCTGAACTTTTGCACTTTTAATAAAAACTGTAATGTTTCTTTCATAGCTAATACATCACAACTTGTATGCTTGTACCTCCTCCTGCCATTCAGCATCTGACAATACCGCAGCTCCAGGTAACTGCAGAGCTTTTCATCCTTGGAGAAGGGATGGACAGAAAGGAGTGGGGAGCCAGGCAGCCTTGTTGGCATTCACCAGCCCTTAGCGTTTCTGTAAATCAACCTAGGTTTTCAACGTACACAATTCTAGGCAGTAAGGTTTGAAATGGCCAGGCTAAATATCTGTAAGGCTATCTAAGAACATTGAGAGAGGCAGGACCAGTGCGTAGATTGATCAAATCCTGTCCTTGCTTGGTAGCTGAAATACTGTCCTCTCTTCGGCTAGCATTTGTTTCCTGTATTTTTGTTTGGAAATCATAGAGTGGAGTTTTGACAGGGATGATTGTCTTCCTTTTATCGGGAATATTGGGGCCCGTAGGGACCACGAGAGCAAACCACCTTCCGCTTCCTCTGCTGTGAATATATGGACGGAGCAATAAGAGCTCTTTAGAAAATGTTCATGGGCGGTCTGTCTCAAGGATGCAGTGGCATAAAACCTCTACCATATTTTTATTTTTTTTTTAATTCTGGCATATAGCAGAGGCAACTTGACACAATTTGACAACAGTTTATATCTGCTAAAAGATAAGCTTCTGCTCCTGCACTACCACAGACTCCAGCTTCAAGAGAAGCTTTTGAGAGATCTGGAGACCAGAAGACTGCAGGACTGCTGGCAGACCTGTTCATGAGGAATCAAAACCCAAGGCCACTCACACTACCGGAGAAAATCTCTCTATCACAGAACCGGCCTTTTTCAAAATGTGATTAGTTCAACTGATAAATAATAATAATAAACTAAAAAAAACCAGCAATAGGTATGTCCTTATAGCAATAGGTATGAATGTGTTACTGTAGCTGGGTTGCCTGTTATATATTAGTATCTCTGTTTTATAGGATTACTCATATTTCTAATGCCCCGAAGGTGCATTCTTGCTGGGAGTGGAAAACATCTTATTCTGTGGTGTCCTTGGCCTTAAATCAGAAGGACTGGGAATACTGATTCAAACTAAGACTGAAAGCACAGCATTTTCCTATAGTTTTTACCAGCTTCTGGGGCAGCGTAAAGAGTTGGCATTGAGTTCTAAAGCCCTGTATATCAGGCATTATCTGCCTGAAATGTGAACTATGGTGCTGGATATATCACATGAACAGCCAAGGAGTACTTTCTGCTAGGTGGTGACGGGTGAATATCCCAAAGATGCAAATATGCCCGCGGTGGTAGAAATGTCTACTTGTTCAGTCTTTTGCCACAAAGCTTTGGACCTGGTGCCTGAAATTAATCATGAGCCACTCACACTACTGAAGAAACCCTTCCCCACACCCTTCCCGAAATTATTAGTGCGCTTGCAAGCACTACACTGCCATTCCCCTGGTGCACACAGGTACTTATGTGACTATGAAGGCACAAAAGAAACTTTGTCTTGCTTTGTCTCTCTTATAAGGAGCTGTGCAGGGGAAGAAGATGGCTAAAAACCATTGGTAAAGTATGGAAAGAGAGGAAGTCAGTAAAATGACAAAGCTGGAAAAACAGCATGAGGTAGACAGTAAGAGGGGGAGAAAAAGAGTAAACAAGAGGGAAAAAGCAACAGCTGAGTGGATAAGAAGACACTAGTATGAAAATCAAAGGAAGAGGTGAAAGGAAAGCATATAAACTTGAAAAAGAACTAAAATAGAGTAAGAATACACATACATCTGTAGGCTTGGAGACTACATTAGTATAGCTTTGTAATTGTCTGATGAATGTAAGTTTTCCATTAAAAACAAACACACACCACAAAACCCCAAAATACAAAGAAACTGAAATTTAATAGTATAGTTCCAGATTCACTATAAATCAAGGTGGATGTGGCCTGGAAGCAGGAGCTGGACATATCTGTGTAAATGCAGACTGAAAAACAGAGAGATTTTTTTGACATCTGAGTGTAAATATTTTCTCTGCAGTATTGTGCAGAATCTTGGTTGAATTATTTTCTGACTGTAAAGTTGGTTTCTACAGCCAGCCTAATAGCTGGACGTTGTAAATAACTGTAAAGTTTGAATGTTATATTAAAGGTTGAAAGGGAAAAAAATCTTCCCTTATTTTTGCCCGTAATCTAGTCTTGTTGATTTGAGTGAAACGTAACTGGCAGCAGCCATAAGCCCATTATCTGTCTTAACCTGATCACTGAAGTTGGGATATGATTTCTCCTTAGAGTGACAGATGGAAAAAGGAAAAATAAAAGTGTAAACCAAAAAAGAAAGAAAATAATCACATAAGTTTAGAAACATGCTTGTTGCAATAACTCTGGAGAGTTCCTCCAGCATCCACAGGCTCTGCTTTCTCTGACACTAAGGTAAAACAGGGAAATGGAGAGGAAATAAACCTCAGGATAGAGATGTTTCTAAAAACTGACTTTGGAGGAAGGATTCACATGGCTCTAGACTCCTACAAATTAGTATTTCTTGCTTCTATCAATTCTTGAGCTAGGGAGAAAGGGAAGAGGAGACCAGGGATAGTATCATCTCTGGGGAATTTCAAGAGCATATTAAATTTACAAACAAAATTGCTGAAAATTAAAAACACTGGCTTTGTTACCAAAAGGGGCACAATAAGAAAACCCCAGCTCAATTCTTCCACAGATAACCAAAGGATCCTAGAAACAACAACTGTGCTATCTGTTGGTCGTCTAATCCCCTATTTTGACGCCATGATTGTTTAGATCAGTGTTGTGATAAAGCCCTTAAACAACACAACAACACTTGAATACCGACATATATCAACTATTTGGTTTGGTCTACTAGATCATGAGTTTGGAATATGGTGTGGGAGTGGGGTAAAGGAATAAACCTGTAATTCCCTGTTGTTACAATTTAATCCTAATTCCCAGAGGAGCATTAGGCAGAAGGATATGATGAACCACCCCATAGAGATCTGAACAGCTGTGAAAACTCACAGCAGCTTTTTTACTGCCAGAGAGGGAAAAAAGATAAGCCACTAACTTGTCACTGAGTTGGACCCTGAAAAGAGGCAACGGGCACTGCTAGGAGGATTCTGATGCTTTAATATGGGGGGCTTTAAATTGCATAAGCTTTGGGAGAAGATGCTGGGAAAAGTCAGATTTGTGAAAGTAAAACCAAACAAACTCCAGAACTGACAGAGGTTTTATGAACAAATATCGACCTTTTAATCAGGTTTCTTTAAAGTTACCTAAGCCACTACAAGGCACTATTTTTAGAATAGGAAAGGCAGCTTTTGCGTCCTGTCACGGCAGGAAAATTAAGTTCAGACAACCGAACCACTTCTGTCACCGAGGCTAGTGGCGTACAGCAGGAGCTTTTGAGAGTGCAACACCTTGCCCATCGAGAAAACGTCCCGAAAGGACGGGCATCTTCTTCCTGAGGAGAAAGCCGCTGCCTCCGGGCTCCCGCCGGACTCCCCACGGTCAGGCAGCGGCACGTCAGGCTGCGAAACCCGCGTACAACTTCAGCCCCGACTACACCACATCTTGTCCCCTCAGCGGGATGGGCGACTCCCCAAAACTGCCGCCGCGCCGGCAGAGAGCATGGCCGGGGCGCCGGGAAAGGCGGCGCTGCTCCGCGGTGCGCGTACTGCCCCCGACGCGCGGAGCGGACGCGGAGCAGCAGGTCCCCGGCACCCCGCCCGCTCCCCCGGGCACGTAACAGCATATGTCCCCCCCCCAACTCTGGCCAATGCGCCCCGCAGTACTTACGCGCGGGCGGGCGCGGGGAGCGCCCCGTGCGGGGGCGGCGGGCAGCGCAGGGCGCCCTGGCTGCAGGCGCAGCGGTGCGGGCAGTGTCCGCCCGCCCCGGGCAGCAGCGACAGCGGCGGCAGCAGCAGGAGGGCCAGCAGCGCGGGGACCATGGCCGGCGCGGAGCAGCTCGCCGCTCGCCCCTCGCCTCTGCCCGCCCGCAGCCCGCGGAGCACGGCCGGCGCCCCCAGCTCCTCCCGCCCCGGGGCGGGCTTGCAGCCCTCCTTGGCGGGGGAGCCGCGCCCGCACCCCAGCCCCCTGGGCTTTCCGGAGGAACCGCCTCCCCGAGCGTGCCGGTACTGATAAAGTTGCCTGCAAAGCCCACAGGTGGCAAGTGGAAACTTTGCGTCGATTTTCATGGGCTCTGCAAACAGCTCAGTCCCCATGCTCCCCTCTCCAGGAGGGTCAGGAGCACAAGTGATGGCTCTCCATTCCTAGAAGTGTTACTTGGCCAGTGGGATCAGTGCAAAGCACGTACCCAACTCTGCACCAGACTGCATTGTGTGCAGGTCAACAAGAGGATGAGACCATGGAGGTGTGTGCCCTAGAAACTCCCATTTGTCTGGCTATTAACTGCGTTGAGAGCTTGTATCTGGGGGAAAATATGTTGCAGTTCTCTTAACAGGGTAAATGCTTATTGTGCTGATACAGCAGCCTTGTTAGTGGATGGGAATGGTTGGGATACAAATGTCCCTGTCAAACACTTTCTTATGGCTCCACACACAGTTGCTGTATTGCTGATGAAGGATTATAATTTGCCCGCTGGGCGATCAAAGAGAGGCATTTAAGGGTGCATGACTTATTACTTTATGATCAATTATACCCTTTGCGTGAAAGAAGTAATCATATTTTCAGGACTACTTATCTTCACAAAGGTCCATTCATATTGTAAGGGGCTGTTTTCCACGTAACTATCATTATTGCTATTGTTATTATTATTTATTACTGCAGCTATAGCTTCTAGAAGATATACTTAGAAATCAGGACCCTGTTTATGACGTGTAATGGAGTAAACCAGCAAAAAAGATAATCGCTCCCCAGAGTATGATTTGCAAAATAAGTGAAAGAGTATATAATCAAAAGCTACCTCGCTCTCCAAATGTATCCAGGAAAAAGTCCAGGAGCAAAGGAGGGAATGGCCAAGCACAACATGGGTTTTGCCTGAGATGATTCTTCCAATTGTAGCTTTAAAATAATGGAATTAAATAATAAAGCATTTTACAGGTTTCAGTGTTTAGGACTAAAATACGAGACAGGAGTGAGGTGTGTGAGATGTGTGGAGTCCAGGTGCATCCCCGTGGTCTCAGTGAGGGCTTGGAGACAGAGATAGCAAGCACTAAACAACTCCCATGCTCTGACATCAACAGCATGACCTGTGTCCATCTGGATCGGGAACGAGAACCAAATCTTGCGCAGGAGGATAGGGTGGCAAAGCCCTCCTTTGTTGTCCCTCTCAAGAGCACTACCATCCATTCAGCCTTCTTCTTTCAGCATCATACCCTCCACTTTAACTGATAGTGATGTTAGCTTTTATTCTGACCTTGCAACGATGATGAGGTGCACTCCATCACTTTATTCTGCTATGCTTGGCATACTCTTTTTCTCCACCACTACAGCAGGGTTATTCTGATGGATGTTCTACCTAATTCCAGCTAGCATGTGCCTTTATATTGATCTGTCCTCCCCCTCCCCACCTTCCCATCGCCTTTGTAGCCAAGGAAAGTGGTGGGGTTATAAAAGCGAGAGGCTGACTGAACCCTGCCAGCTGACAAACATAGGATAACATTGCGTCCTTGCGAAGACCTGCTCATGTGAAGTGCAGTTTCTTTGAGGTCTGTCCGTATGGTACTGCTGACCCTTTCGCGACACCCAGCTGCCAGCACCGTGTCTGGGGTCTTGCAGCTTTGTTTCCTACAGGAGGAGCAATCAGTGAGGAAAAATCTGGGTACGTTCTTGTGTTATTTGCACGTGCTCATATACATTGATTTGGGAATTAGATGGCCAGAAGGCAAGCAAGAAAGTCCCTTCTTGGACTCTACCTGCCAAGCCGAAGGTTCCTGAGGATCAGTTCAGTTCCTGAATCAGCTGCATGCAGACTTTATGTCAGGAAGCAAACTACCTGCTGCCATATGGCTTGTCTGTCCACAAAGCTGCCTATACTGCCAAAGTCAGGCAAAAGAGTGTGTCTTGTAAAAAACCACTTGTTTGACAACCCATCTTGGAAGAGCACCGCTGAGTGACACCTGCTGTCACTCTTTGCCTGGCAGGTGCTGTGACTTGCCCTCATTATCTGCAGCATGTGGTGGTTTGTAGGATTTTGCTGATGCTCAGGTGTCTTCAGAGATGTTATTAACAAGGGTGCTAGAGCAGCGTGTGGTGTTTGAGGTTATTACTCTTTTCAGTGCCGTGTCTCCCAGGAGCACTGCAGTGATGACACTTCCATGCCTGTGTCACACACAAGTGGCGGGTCACGCCTGGGGGCATGCGGGTCGCTGCCTCAGTTGTCATACGGGAACTGGTGAGCTTGAAGCTGGTTTGGGTACGAGCTGCAGTTACATCTTTGGCAGGAATGTCAATATACTACAGGCTGTAGGGGCAATTCTCTTTCCTTGCCTTCTGTATTTTGTCCTCAAAGTGCCAATAGCTGTGAGAGCTAGATTTGTGCTGACCACAAGACATATCAGATCTCTGAGCCTTCTCCTTCCCCCTTTCAGCAGCTTTGTCAGAAGACAGGAGGGCATCGCACTTAGCCGTGTAATTATAAAGCAGTTTGTTATTTATGCATCTTTATGCCCATGTGTGTACAGAGCACAGATCTGGTGATCAACTGCAAAACCCATTTAATAATCTGTGACAATCATACAGGCTTAATTGCATTCAGCCCACTGATCTGCATTCAGCCCACTGATTCACCTAACAAGTCACAGGGAATCTTGTACGCGTTGTAGGGAAAAGCAAGTTTACACCCCCCCCAAGTGTAGCTATCCCTGAAACTCCTTCCTCAGAAAATATCTTTAAGAGATGTTAGCTATATATATACAAAGGTTTTGATCGCGTACTATTTTTAATATACCTAAATTAGAATTGCAAGCAAAAAGCTTTATTTCTGATGGAAACACATGGTCATTAGGAAGTCTTGAACATCTGGGCTTGACTGAATATCTATCCAAAATGAAACAGTAATTATGCTTAAGTATAGCATAGATGCATACGGTGTTAACCTAAATTTACATCTGCAGGAATAACAGCTGTTCATATAAGGATGAGCCTCATACGGTTCTGTAACTACATGTACAAGTAGTTTTACACCTAGGTTCATACATGGCTGCATAGTAATGAGTGCCACTACATGTATTGTACAATTCATGGAACCATCTTTATTCTGGTAGTACTTAAGTGGGAGCTTAACTTTGATGTGTTGAAGTTTAACTGAAGTTGCAGGGAATTAAAGATATGCCTGATGCTATTCTTCTGCTCAAGCTCTAGCATACGCAGGGATTGCTTTACACGTGTTGGAGTGCTTTCCTGAATCCTTGCCTCAAGGCTGCTTTGCAGAAGTGTATGCGAGCCCTTCTGCAGACAGAAGCTGCAGGAGCGATAACAGCCGTGAGGGCTGCAGCTGTAGGTTGTAGGTTTGTTCTGCACGGGCAAACAATGTAAACAGGAAAACCCAGAAGTCCTTCCTCCATCAGATCCCCACTGCTCTGAAATGTGGGGTTGATGGAGCAAGGACTGAGAGATTTGGCTCACAGGAGCTGGTACAAGGTTTCTCACTTTGACATTTAACAGCAGGGCTGGAACCTGCTGGCCTGCTTTGCTATGGAGCAGCCCCTAACTTGCACTCATGGCAGACCCCGTTTAGGCCAGTTGTTCTAGTTTACTATCTTTCCCTTTCTTTCTCCATTTGTTAACCTTAACATGCCTTTTTACAGTTCCTCAGAGAAGTATTGTCAATGGAATACTCATGTGTAGAAAAAATTGCTTTTCAGACACAGAACACAGCTAATTACAGCGTTACAATTAGCTGAATGCCCTTAACAGGGTCCAAGGGGGGAAATCATAGTGCAGCATCTGCTATACCATATGCTTTTCTAGTTTTCAGAAGATAACAGTGGGCATGTATGCTGCCATGGATTGCGCTTTCTGCTTGAAGAGCAGAGCAGCCTGCAGATGCTCCAGTATTTCTTCCACCCAAACTCTGTTAGAAATATCTGATGCTGCATACATCTGTCATGATGAATTATGCTTTCTTGGCTTCAGACTTCTCCATGCAGACAGACTTATAATGATCCAATGGTAGTTCATATCCCATCGTTCCTGAGTGCATCCTTCATCCTAAGGGCAGGTGTTGTACCAGGAACAGTGTGGAGACAACAGGCAGTGTGACATTGCATGAGTTTGTGCTCAGCTCTGGGGTGCTCCTCATTGTTCACTGAATTACCATATAAAAAGGATGAACTGCTGCTTTCTGCATGGGTTTTTCATTGTGGTGTTGGAAAGCTGAAGTTGTCTTCTGTGTATTGTTTAGTGAACTAAACCTAAAATGGCTCATTATTTTTTAGCTGATAGATTAACTTTGCCTTGTCCAAAACATCCCAGAATAGTTGTAGTCCTGCTAATATACTGTTCAATGTGTTGAACTATGTTAATTACAGTTGAATTAGAGCTGACAGTGACTGAGCCAGCTTAGTAAAATACTGCTTCAAATTTAACACAAACCTTCTACTTCTTTCTATTATTTTATTTTTTTAATCACATTTTTAACATTTCACTGTCTTCTGCTTTAACCAAGCCCAGAACTCCAAAAAGAAATGCATTTGTAAAGACATTAATAAAAAGTATGTCACTATAGTCGCAAAGCAGCAAGTAGTAACTAGCTTTGGATCACATCCATTCTCCTAAGTACTGATTAATTTGTTTGTAGAAAATGGGCCTCTGTTATTTAGCCAATTACTTAATTATCCAGTCTCTCTTCCCAGTTTGTTTGGCAATCTTGTGCTGTGATTTGTGGCAGCTTCTAACAACAACAAAAATATTATTAAATTTTTGGAAGGGCTTGGGCCGGGGCACATAAACCTGTGATTTACCTCCAGTAAAGCCTGAAGGATGCTGAGAGAGAAAGAAGCCCCATGGCTCCTCCAAAAGTAGTTGGGAACACAGTCTAGCTCTGGCTGTGTGTTTGTATGACTGTAACTCTGTCCCAGGGTTTTACTGTGAACGCTTTCATCATGGTGCTAGAGCTGTTGCTTTTTCATTAATACCATACCATATCATATGGTTAGTACATGCGTATTTATGAATTAGAGGACCATGACTACCTTGTGAGAGTTCTGCGTCCTTATGTGGAGGCTGAGAGTGTGATGGGACAATAACCCTGGGGTCTGAGCAGTGGGACTAGAGCTGCCAGAGAGAGTAAAAGTAAATCGGGGAGTCTAGGAAGTGGGGATTTTTCTCACTTGGGCCATAGTATTAGTTCTTGGCTGGTGCATCAGTCAAGTTTTACTTATTTCTAACTGTACGTCAGCATACACTTGCAGCTGTTAAATGAGGCAGGTGTTGCTCCTTGTTTGCAAGAACATCTGGGTGCCTGAAAGAAGCACTGGGCTGAAAAGGCAGCCTGTGAATTTGTACATGCACGCGTTATACAGCTAAAACCTAACAGCTGGGTAAGGTTTGAAGCAGGATGAATTGTAAGCTTTAATCACTAGACAGCAAAAACAGTGGTCTCTCATCCAGTAATCCATATGCCAGTTGGATCATAAATCCAATAATTATGTACAGTGTAGTTTTCCAATCCCTCTTCTGAAGACTTTCTTTCACATTGTAATTTATCTTTTGCCTGTTGTCTCAAAATTTCAAAAAAGGGTGGTACAGCCATTTGCAATCAGGTCTGAGCCTGGTTCCTCTGCCACTTTTAGCATGTATTACACGCTGATTTAGAAACTATTTTAAAATACATTAAAGCCGTCATGAGAAATGAAGGAAGCCCTGAGCTTCCGAGTGTGTGTTTGATGCTTACCTCGTTGAATTCCGGAAGAAGGGATTATTAAAGACATAAAAGCTGTCTCTTCATCAGGAGCTTAAAAACACTCCAAGGGAAACAAAAACTGTTGTGCTTAGCTGCTGTAATTTAAGACCCAAATTCTGCTCTTGTTTATAATGGCATAAATTTGAATTTGATTGAACTCTGGGTTAACAGTACTGCAAATGAGATGAAAATGTGACTTCAGAAGTTCTTAAGGTAAGAAGCAGTTTTGAACCCGACCTTGTTCATTTTATCTGTGTGTATGCTCTTACTGACTCTGCTTTCGTACATCAGCCTGGAAAAATATTTATAGTACATTTGATCTCTTTTTAATGATCCTAGTCAGAATGAGTATTTTTGATTTAATGCTAAATGTGGCCAGCTTGGTGAAATTCCACTGGGGTTTCTACACTTCGCCATTCCCATGATATTTAAATACTGCATGAAAAAATAAAGGCATGCTGCCTAGATCCTGAGATTTAGTTAAAGAATTTCATGGACTTTGAGGTTCAAAAAGGCTGCAATTATAATACAGTGATTTTCACTTGCTACCTAACACAGGCCAGCTTGTGTGATTCTGACAATGCACAGATGGATAGGAGTCAAAAAAGACTGCAGTAATTTCAATAATTAAATATTGGTTTAATAGTTAATAGAAGTTCATTATATAAAAGGAAAGTTCACAATCTGTTGATAAAAAAATCAGAACTTCCCATACTATATTGATTTTAAAATATTAAATTTTTTTTGTAAACATGATGAAGTGGTTTGGAAAGTAGTTAATACATTTTTTCTGGGAGTTCTAGAATTAGACAATATATGTAGACTTATAAGGGAAAGTAATTCCAAGTCTTAGTGTTCCTTTCAAAAAGGAATAGTGTTGACCATCCTCAGCTTATTCACTTTCTTACCTCTGCCACTGACAACCAGTAGGGTTACATTATTTCAAGGTCAGTATTTCCAAGGGTGCTTCTCTCCAAGGGTGCAGGACGTAGTGTAATTGGCCATCAGTCAGAAAATGCTTTAATACTGATAAAGTGTGTAGGAATGTTTTCTGCTTGTCCTTATATGACTTACAAAGTATACAGCTATTTTTTTTCCCCCAAACTCAATGTCAAATTAATGGAGTTTGTCAGCTGTTTAGGTAATGAGTTAGAGCAGACATTATGTTTTTGGAGGAGATGTATGTGTGTTGCATTGCGAGGCCAAAATCCAGAAAGACAAATGTTTTCAACCATCTTGACAACCAGAGTATCTCCCTGAATTTACAGTGCCTAGTCACCTTAAAGAAAGATTATTTTGTAAAACCTTTTAATGATTACTGGCAGAAATACAAGAACAATGAAAGACATTTTGATTTACACCAACATGAAATGAGATAGGAATTGAGTTCTAAATGACAGGCACTTTCAGTTTATTTGTGATCCACATAGTGAAGCATGCAGTGCTTCACTAGTGTGGTTAAGGATCTAGAGTAATGCTTGGGAACAGGCCCAGGAGGTGACTAACCCCAATTCTTCCATATCTTACCTGGGTTCAGCTGTGACGTGTTTTTGCAAAAGCCAATAGTATCAGCTGAGGTTGAAGAGCTGGAGCTGATACCAAACTTCTCTGCTGAGCTTCTACCTACCCGACCACTGCAGCAGTATCTGTCTCCATAGTTTGGTCTGTAAGCTTCTTGTAAAGCTCGCAGAAGGAATTAAACTAATCCAAAAAAGCAATCCCAAATTATGCAAGCAGTATAAAGAGCCATCCAGCACAAGCCACGGAGCTCTGGGCAGAGGCATGAGCGTGAAGCTCAGCTTACACTAGTGTGTGTCACCTGGGAGGAAGAAACCCTTGCAAACTTGTTCTAGTCTTCTAAAGTGTTTCCTCAGGGGAAAGAAATGCTGCTGCATATGGGGAAGGGAACCTGTATTTGTCCCTTTTCCTGCTCTAAGGGGATTTTTGGATTTGTGCCTCCCATGTTCCAGGTGAGTGACGCAGCTCTTGGTTGAGGCTTGAGCACCTGTAAGCTGCTGCCTTGCAGAAGGCAAGGTAAATGATCATTTTTCTTCTGTGGTTTAGGCTGCTATAACTTTTGCCTGATCTTATTTTTCTCTGTAATTTCTGATTAGTTGGGCAGTCTTTACTGATGTGGTGTTATTGCGGTTCCCTGTATTCTGCCAGTTATCTCTTGAACAATTCTCTGCAAGTTTTTTGTGTGGCTGAAAGGGGAATTCCAGGTGTTTATTGATTTAAGGATGAAAAATCTTTTGTGTAAACCTCTGCACTCCCTTCTCCAACTGACTTCACTGTTTCCTTTAGTTTCTCTGTATGCATATTTGGAAGTCAGGACTACTGGTATGGACCTTCTTTCCTTCCTCTGGGTTAGCACCAAATGAGAGTTTGATCACTCGCTCCAGGGCTATGTTCTGTGAATGACCCTCACATAATTGCCTCCTCTAATTAGCAGAGAGGTACTGTGTTGGGTAGGTGCTGTGTGCACATCCAAAAGGTTTCGATTCTCAACCCCACGGAAGGCAACGGCAATATTTTCCTAGTATAGGCATGCCATAGCCACAGAGTAATATGGTAACAGCTCTTTACTGGCATTGGTGCTATCACCCAAATATTTGTGTTTGCCAGGTATGTGTTAGGAAGCTCGGGGAAGTGCTGGATGTTGGTGTTTGAAGGGGCGGTGGCGGGAGCCAGGCTGGCAGGGGGTGGGTGCCGCTAGAAGGTGCTCGGGCGTGGGAATCACCACCCCCTGCCCAGGCACAGCAGATGCCACATGGTCCCAAGATTCTTGACTCCTTATTTTCTCTGCAGACTACGCTCTCATTTGTTCTTCTGCTAAGTTTAACCTACTGCGGGTGAAAGGAAGTTCTTTGCTCAGGCTTATCAGGGCCAGAGTCTTCTTTGAATACCAGCCAAAAGAGGGTAAAAGTGAGTCCTTGAGTAATGGTTTGCATCACCAAAGCCCAGTGAAGTGGGGAAGGGCCACAGATTATATTTTGGTGTGGTATTTCTGCTTATTTATTTGTCTGGATTGGGACTCATTGTCTACTTTTATATATAAATTTGGGATGTCCCACTGCCTTTCTTGATCTGTCTTCTCCCATGTACAACCTCTTAGGTATGCTTTCTCTGATGTGCCCCAGATTGTGTCCCTTGGCCTCTTTTGAGTTGTAGGAAGTTACTGTTCCCCCCAAAGATGATCCTTGCATTTATGCCAGCAAAGTTTGCCTTGACATGCTTCAGCTCAGTCCAGTCCCATTGCTTCTCCCCTGGCCCTGCCAGCCCAAGATACCCAGAAGAGTGGGTCTCTCCCACAAGTACACTTGCTGCCTAGCGAACTGCAAGCAGGCACTGCTATCCCACATCCCTGGAATCCATAGGTGTTTTTTTTTTCCCTCACTGTTTCCAGCCCCTGCACAGCCTCCTTTCCTACTGCCTTCAGCACTAGTTTCCTCTGGCCATGCTCCTCTACCTTCACACGAAGCCCAGGAAGCCAATGTCAGCACCAGCTGTAGGTCTGATACAGTCCTGCCATGCCTCTTGCACAGATAAAGCGTGTGTGGGTGTGAAGTGGAGCTGGAAAGAGCTCAGGCTTAGCCAGCCAGCAGCTCCTGCGTGCCCAGATCACACAGCAAGTGCCCTTTGGCTCAACTCTCCTGTCTCCACCTTGTTCCTTTTGGCTTATAGTAAGTGTCGGACTGTACACATGGCTCCAGAGGGGTGAGCGTTTTTTAAGATAAAAAATGAAGCAGAAGATTATGGGTGAGAGAAATACCAGAAAGACATTCCATGGAGCTTTCCCTACTTGCCTTTTTCTCCTCGCTTCCTCAGGTGTGTTATGCCCCTTCCCAAGGGCAGGCTGGCCAGAGGATCCTGATCTTTCTTTGCTGTGATGAGGGCACTTCTTCGTGTGGCTGCTGAATATGCAGCCAGGTGATATCGGTGTGGGATGCTGGTTGCTTTAAGCCTACACTTTGGCTGCTTTGGGTTAAAATAAGCAGGAATGTGGTACGCTCTCTGTGAGTTCGTTTGTGATTGCTGCAGCCCCACAGATGGAATTCATCCAACACACCTCGTTTGTGAAAAATGTAGAGGTCAAGATAGTCCCTTTTTGCGCCTTTTCTCATTATTTTTGAGTTGCATAATGTTTATATGACTAACTGAGAAACTGAAAAAAATATAATGAATAACCTCTTAAAAAACAAGATTTGTTGCTTTGATCTTTAACAAATAAATAAATAATTGATTGACCAAACTGTAAAAGAAGGAGAAAGAATTCCGTACCCCTTATGCATCCATGAGCCCTTTTGTGAAGTCTTGTATTCTGCTAAAGGGGCTCAGAATGAAAATAAATGTGAATATTTTAATTTGTGATTAATAAAAACCTAAAGGAGAGGAGTGATTTCAATTCTAAACTATTTGAATGTATGAATATTTGCTAAGAGAGGGGTACTGTAACAACAAGACGTGATTGCCTTTTTTATTCATCCCTGATGTCTGGGACATCTTTCAATTATTGAAATTGTATGGACGTGAGCAATCTCGTGAAAGAAGTTGAGTGCACTCGTAGGACTGAAGTTAGTTGTATGTATTAATCCCACTGAATTTAAGGGCATGAATGGTCTAAGTACAGCTACTTGTGTGTCTGTGGATCCATAGAGTAATAGCTCTTATCTTGCAAAGAACTGCTAAAGAGGGAAATACTTGCTGAAGCTGCTACATGAGATGGCTGTATCTCTCATCTTCCATCTGCCCAGATGAAGCAGTCAAATCCAGCTTTTGTAACCCAGTCCATTTGTCTAAGTTCAGTTACTCCAAGTTCACGTGGCCGTGGCAGGGTGGAACTTGTCCCAGGCTGTAGTCATATGTTGCTGTTTAGATGTGGTTTTACTTCCATATAAAAACTGATGCAGTTTAGATGTGAAAAAGAAACCTGTTTGAATTATGGATGGTCACGGAGATTTCCTTTTGAGCAGTCACTTTTTCAGAGAGTACTGGTTTAATCAACAGGTTTAGTGCCTATTCACATCTAACCAGATTGTCCTCATGCCAAAGACATGCTAAAGTCGAGGCAGATGGCTTGTGAGAAATGGCTTGCAGGAATGGAAAAGAACAGCAGAAAGTTTCCACTGATTTGGAAAGGCCCAGTGGTGACCCAGAAATTGTGTTCCAGAAGAGAAGCACAAGCTGCTTTGGGAGAGGAAGAGAAATCGGAGACTCTGCTGTCCACCCTGCTTAACGCTTTGGGATGCCATGGTAGAGCTACATCTCAGCTCAGGGGACCCAAATGAATTATTATTTAACTTGTTTCACATACCAAAGGTACGAAGGGAAAACCTGTCTGTCATTTCTCAAATTCAGGTAATGTAGACCTAAGCTGATCCATTTCCCAAAGAACCCTTTCATGGGAGAGCATCATTAGTGTAGATGACAAGTCACTGCAGATGTCAGTATGGTCAAATTTGTGGGGTGACTGGAGAATGTGACTCCTCGTACGTCCAGTCATGGTCTGACTGATAAATGTTGAGATGCACCTGAAGAAATGCCAAGCGTAGTTTGTTCTCACTGGAATCAACGGCATTTGATAAGCCAAGATAAGGGTTTATCTGAAAACGAAGGATTTTTGAAGTCCCATGACAGTTATAGCACATCAAATGAAAATCAGGTCTAAATTCAATACCTGAATGTTGTTCTTCTTGCAGTAAGAAAAACTCAACACAGTGATCTTGTGAGACAACATTTATGGTGTATCTAAATTTAAATACACCTAAATCCATTCTACATTCTGCTAAGGGGGAAGTTGTGATTTCTTGTGTCTCCTTGACTTGATTATTTTTCTTTTGCTTTCAGATCTTGTATTAATACCAAAGTTGCAAATGAAGGCACAAGTTTAACAGCTTTATCTTTTTAGACTTTTTTTTTTTTGAGACCCCACAGTGTAACATGCCTTAATTAATGGAAAGCAATAATGGATTGCACAAAGTCCCAGTGAATTTTGTCTTAGCAAATTAAATCTGATTTAATGTGTTAAACCGAAGAAATATTTGCATAGTTAATGAAACTGATTAACTTAGAATTAATTTGCTATGTTTAGTCACATGGTTTAAAACTAAAGTGATGTTAGTAATGTGTTGATTATTATTAGTACTCAAGATAATCAGGCTTGCTGTATGATTAAATGTAAATATGTAGTAAAAAAATAGTTCAGTTTAATAAACAATTTCAAATAGAAAAATGCCCCATGATGATAAAGTGAAATTGGGGAGTGTTAATTGTACACGTAGACACTAAGAAGTGTGGGGAAAGCACAAGTTCCCTCTTATATGTTGAAAGTGGGTGAGAAGCTGCTTCTTTTTTTACTGCTCTTTGATTTGCTAATTATTTCTTTGTGATCTGCGTTACACTTGTGCCTGGGAACAGTCAGTATGGCCCATGGAGCAGACGTACGAGTGCTGAACAAACAGATCCCGGTGAGCTCGTGGAGGTGTGGATGGGAACTAATGGGTGGAAGCATTGGGCAGAGGAGATGGTTTGTGGGTCAATGCCTGTCTGCATAGATAGCAGGGACCTTGTAGTGAAGTTTTGGGATGGGGTCATAAGGAGGACCATGTGCTGACTTTCTGAGATGCGTAGGAAACAGCCCCTTTAAGAGAAGGTCTCTATTGGAGAAAGCATGGAAGTGCATGCTTAAAAATGAAGTGGTCATTGAATCATAGAATGTCCCAAGTTGGAAAGGACCCACAAGGATCAACAAGTCCATCTCCTGTCCCTGCATATGACAACCCCACAGTTCACACCATGTGTCTGAGGGAGTTGTCCAGTCTCTTCTTGAACACTGTCAGGCTTGGGGCCGTGACACCTCCCTGGGGAGCCTGTTCCAGTGCTCCAGCACCCTCTGGGTGAAGAACCAGTTGTGGTACTAAGAGGTTGTACCTTTGACTTGTAAGGGTGCAGAGCTTGTCAGTCAGTAACCTAAAAGAAATTGTAGATAAATAACCTCCATGTAGGAAGCAAAGGGCATGGAAAGCAAAGACAAGCTGTGTTTGATAGAATGGAGAGGCATCTAATAAAGAACATGTTCATACTGCTTTTTCTGGAGGCTTAATCAGTCTCTAGAGTAACTCGAGGCCAGCTAAGGGATCTGTGTTATACCATTTTCTCTAGTTTTGGTAGGGTTTCTCTGAAGTTTGGAGTTGCTGCAGCTTTGTGATGGTGTTCTAGGCACAGCCAGTGCATCCCACTGGTGGTGCTGGGGATGGTGGGGCACAAGTACTTGTCCCAGGCCAGTCCAGCGCCTCCCAGGCCACAGATACCCTCCTGCCCTGGTGCCAAGGCTGGCCCATATCTGTGGGCATGGGGTAAGGGGGACAAAGCCAGAAAAGGAATCTGGCCCTTAGGTTTCTTGGTGTCTGAGTTTAACCTCAACTTGTTAATCTGACATTTATCTCCAAATAAATAGGTTTCATGGCGTGTAAAAAGGGTAAAATTCTGGCTGTAAATCTGATTGTAGGTTCTTACTGTACAGTGTTGCTTATTTCTTAAAATTGCCTATTTAAACACCTTTTTTGTGCTTTGAATTTTCATAATATGACAGTCAGTTCAGAGTTGACTAGGCAATTTCTTCACTTGGTTACACTAATGTAAATACCAATTAAATGAATGTGCATATTTGTTTTCATACAACTGTGAGCAGAATTTGACCCAGGGAATCATCAGTTGACTCTACATTGGCACACTCTTATGTTTTGTCTATGAATTAGAAAAATAAGTATAAATGAAATCAACTTTTTATCCATCAAGAAGAAGCCTGGGATTGTGTTGTCTGAAGCCTTATAAGTAGAAATTGCTTTTCTGTGTGAGTTTTCACAGACTTTCTCAGAATGGAAGGTCTACAGAACTTATAAGCAAGAAAGACAGTGTTGGGGGAAGGCAGATGCCCTCTTCTTGGTCTGATAAAGATGCTGGTTTTGGCCAGCTGACCGTTGTGGCCAGCATGCTGCAGTTTACAACTCACACTGGTCAGACAATGTAAAAGATCATGTGGACTTCCCTTATCCTTCACATACTAAGTCTGTAGTAAGCTTTAGCTATGTAACCAGAGAAACCAATGATTTTTTTTTTGATTCAGATGGTGAAGTGGAGGCCTGCAACACAAGGGTAACAACAAGCATGTGGTAATCATTTGCACGCTCCATGTGTTTTTCTGCTGCTAAACTGCTTGCTTCGTGTACCATTACATCTCCTTATTTTGCCTCTTTAATGCTTTAGTGGCTGGGTCTCATCCGTCTGTGACTCTTGCCTTCCTACTGCCTGAAGATATGTGTGTGGTATGGAGGTTTGTTCTTTTTTTTTCTTTTCTCTCCTCCCTTCATATCACTAGATTTTGGACTCGGATCATTTTGACCTAATTTTCTCCTTTAACTCCTTATCATGAACTTTCGCAATGCCTTTGGGTTATAATCCTATCTCTGTTATGGTTGGTGAAGTCTCTTGATAGCCACAAGAAAAAGGCTAAATTTAACTAAACTCTGAGCAACCATTCTTGAACAACACCGCAATGCGCTGCCACCCCTTCCAATACCTTGGGAGCCCTTGCCTATAGGATAGCATCCCTATTTCCCCATAATTCACTGAGTTGCATGTAGGTAAACAGCTTAGACATGGGTTTTCTAGACTCAACAGTAATGTTATACAGAGCTGTCATCTCTGTAACTTAGCAAGTGCTCTGGTCCCTGCTGTATCATATAGATATGCTTCTTGCTCCATATATCATCCTTTGGAGGTGGCAGCACTATCTTCCCAGATAATGTAAATACATTCATGGAATGTTTCAGGAACTGATGTTTCTGTTTGCTGAGGTTTTTATGTAAGTGAAGAGTGACTTGTAGTTGAATAAGGAGAAGGAGGCACATCCTGGTGCGAAGGCAGATGACCCAGATTGTGTGGGCATGTTGCATGGCTCTGCCAGACGCTTCAGTGTGGTCAACTTTGAATCTGTCATCTGAATTCTTCCTCTTTGTCAAATGATGGTAATACCTCTTCTTTTGTGCCATCTGTTTCAGGATTATTTTTTTATTTTTTTTATTAGCTACAGCTCTGATGCCCTTGTCTCTGCTTGGATATGCTAGGTGCTGTTGCAATAAAATAGCATGGCTTTCAAACATCATGTCACAAGTCTCATCTGCTTCTCTGTGTCCAGAGAAGCCTTTGCTGAGGGCTGGGGGGGAAAGGGTGCCATTAGACACTGGTGCATGCTGGAGGGGTATCATGTGGGGTAACCCCGCTTCGTGAAAGGATATCGTACTCATAATATTGTTCAAGTATTATCCTGATATAGAACCCACATGTGCACACGT